>NC_139700.1:51726937-51916937 GCF_964188405.1 Protomyctophum parallelum
AGCCAATTTTCTGAGTTTTTATTTTGACCTTATGTTTTGAAGGCTATATTATGTGAAAACAAAATATGAATCATAAGCAGATGGTTTTTGCATTCTTTAACCCATTCCTAACGGGAACCCCTTTTGGTGTTAGCATCATGTTATGCTTTAGCTATTGAAAAATAGCAGATCTACAAGCTCGTAGCGCGCCACCGAGTGGCGCGCTACGAGCTTGTAGGTCTGCTATTTTTGAAAAATCGAAGAACGACTGACATTTTTAGAATCTGATCTCAGGTCAGAATGGGTTAATCAGACCAGTGTGTGTCCAGTGGAAACCTCGTATGAATCTGATCTCAGGTCAGAATGTGTTAATCCCAATCCAAGGCATCCACAAGATAACTCCAGGAAAGATAGTTTAACATCTGGTGGGGGACTAATACGACTAGTTCCTATAGTATATATCTCACAGAAATTGCATTTTCACCTGAAACATTTTGGACTCTGTTGAAACGATGTCATTCCACTGTGTTTTCACACGATATGAAGACTCTGTTGAAACGATGTCATTCCACTGTGTTTTCACACGATATGAAGACTCTGTTGAAACGATGTCATTCCACTGTGTTTTCACCTGAAACATTTTGGCCTCTGTTGAAACGATGTCATTCCACTGTGTTTTCACCTGAAACATTTTGGACTCTGTTGAAACGATGTCATTCCACTGTGTTTTCACTGAAACATTTTGGCCTCTGTTGAAACGATGTCATTCCACTGTGTTTTCACCTGAACATTTTGGCCTCTGTTGAAACGATGTCATTCACTGTGTTTTCACCTGAAACATTTTGGACTCTGTTGAAACGATGTCATTCCACTGTGTTTTCACCTGAAACATTTTGGACTCTGTTGAAACGATGTCATTCCACTGTGTTTTCACCTGAAACATTTTGGACTCTGTTGAAACGATGTCATTCCACTGTGTTTTCACCTGAAACATTTTGGACTCTGTTGAAACGATGTCATTCCACTGTGTTTTCACCTGAAACATTTTGGACTCTGTTGAAACGATGTCATTCCACTGTGTTTTCACACAATATGAAGCAGCCTTCAACCCCCTGTGGGGGTGTTGGGCTGAGGAGAGGGCCATGCAGATACATGTCGCACATGCACGTACATGTGCACGCACGCACGCGCGTGCATGCACGCAGGCAGGCAGGCCTGGGATGAGATGAGGGCCATACGGGATACGGATACAAGTCCACTGGAGGAATGAGATTCTGTAAACACACAAGCGAATACGAGAGTGAGAATGAGAGAGTGAGAATGACATATACTGTAGACGAGGAGAACGAGAGTGCGTGTTCTGGTGAAAGCACCGGCTCCGCTGCTACGGCCACAATAAATGGTAAATGGTGCATTTATATATAGCGCCTTTATCAAAGGCAGTGATTGTGCATTACATTCACCACATTCACACACACACATTCATACACCGATGGCGGCGGAAACCATGCAAGGCACCAACCAGCAGCAATCAGGGGTTCAGAGTCTTGCTCAAGGACGCTTCGACACTAACTCTGGGGGAGCCCACAGGGTTCGAACTGGCAACCTTGTGGTTACCGTCCAAGCCACTCTACCGCTGAGCCACCGACGCCCCCTAGTGGCCACTCTACCCTTGAGCCACCGTTGCCGTCACAATCTTCCAACGCTATAACTTGAACTACACAATCCCCAAATCCAAGTGTGAAAGCTGGCATTTTCGTTCACGGAAAATATATTTTAAAATATCTGGCCACACGAGACTTTATATACGACAGCAATACACAATGTAGAAATAACTCTTGGGCATCAAAATATCTTTCTTTCTTTCTTTCTTTAGTAATAATAATCTATTATTATTATTATTATTATTACATCATTATCACTACTAGGAACTAGTACCGGTATATGAAGTGTTGAAAATGTAAATACTAAAGTAAAGTAAAAGTACCTAAAATTGTACTTATGTACAGCTCTTTGTTATCTAACACCAGTGGAGAGAGGGGGGCTGTCGAGGGACTGAAACGATAGAAGGACAGATTTGAGGGAGGGAGGTGGAGGAGGGAGGGGGGCAGGAGGGAGGGAGGGAGGGAGGTGGTGGAGGAGGGAGGGAGGGAGGGAGGTGGTGGAGGAGGGAGGGAGGAAGGGAGGTGGTGAGGGAGGGGGAGAGGGAGGTGGTGGAGGAGGGAGGGAGGGAGGAAGGGAGGTGGTGAGGGAGGGGGAGAGGGAGGTGGTGGAGGAGGGAGGGAGGGAGGGAGGTGGTGGAGGAGGGAGGGAGGGAGGAAGGGAGGTGGTGAGGGAGGGAGGGAGGTGGTGGAGGAGGGAGGGAGGGAGGAAGGGAGGTGGTGAGGGAGGGAGGGAGGTGGTGGAGGAGGGAGGGAGGGAGGAAGGAAGGGAGGTGGTGAGGGAGGGGGAGAGGAGGTGGTGGAGGAGGGAGGGAGGGAGGAAGGGAGGTGGTGAGGGAGGGGGAGAGGGAGGTGGTGGAGGAGGGAGGGAGGGAGGAAGGGAGGTGGTGAGGGAGGGGGAGAGGGAGGTGGAGGAGACAGTGAGTGATGAGAAGGAGGGGTAGAGAGAGGAGTGGGGAGGACAGAGACCCCCCCCCCCTGAGGGATGGTGCTTTTCGGGGGGAATGGAGGACGGGGAGAAGCAGAGGAGATGGATGGATGGAGGAGAGGAACAAGGGATGGAGGGAGGGATGGAGGGAGGGAAGGAGGGATGGAGGGAGGGAAGGAGGGATGAGAAGGAAGACGGGAAGGAACGGAGGGGTCGTTTGTTGGAGGGGATGACGGATGGACGAGAACGGCAATGCATACTTACTGTATTTACTATACTGTACATGGTGGAATCCTGCAGAGCTTTAATGTAACTCTGAGGGTGCGTGACCCTTATGGGTTATAGGGTTAGGATAAAGACTTGTATTATAGAGCTGCTGGTCTCACCATTTTGTTTTAAACATTTTAAAAAGAGAATTTGAGAAACTGGGGAGGAATAGAGGGAGTCCAAGGTTGAAGTGATTAACAAACACTTGGGGGACTTTGCTGAGTATGTGGGGAGGTGTGGTGTGTGTGTGTGTGTGTGTGTGTGTGTGTGTGTGTGTGTGTGTCTGTGAGGGTGTGGGGGGGTGTGGGGAGGTGTGGAGGGTGTGGGGGGGTGTGGTGTGGGGGAGATTGATGGCCCGAGGCCAGTGTCCCCTCTGTGCCATCATATGGCTGCCTAATCGCTCTTCCAGGTCAGTTGGAGGTTGCCCAGTGGCGCCGTGCCCGTGCACGCTGCACCTGTGGTCTTTCTAACTGTCCAAAAGCGCACTCTCATTTTCCATTAAGGAATGTCTGAAGGAAGAAGTCGGTACAAAATATGTGAAATATACCGTATTGTGGTGCAGCCGAATAATCCAACTCGCCGGTGAAATTTTGCGTTTGATTTCTGCACATTTCATAGCATTAATTGATAATGTGTGTGTGATTGTATTATTATTATGTGTCAAATGATTTAGATTCATTGCTCTGAGTGATGTGCTACCGATGACTCCCGACCAGGGACTACAGAGTCAACTAGAAATGCACTCTCTCTCTCTCCAGATGCCAACTTTCGCCTTGAATGCAAGTAGGCCGTGTATGGCCTACTTGTGCGCAAGCAGAGCACGCCATGAAGTGCGCTCACCACACTTTATGGCACTGAAGTGCGGCCACACTTCATGGCCTAGATGAGATGAGATGAGATGATGAGATGACAACATTATTCTTAAGCTCTACTCTAAAGTAACTAAATAAAATAGTAATACTACAATTAACACTGTTGTGGTCATAATATGCGATCTGCTTGTGACCTGGTGGTAACGTGGTTCTAGAATGCTTATAATGTTTAAACCCAGCGACAACAAGCTAGCTTTGTTCAACAACATCACAGTGGAAATGTCTTTAGCATGGGTCGAATTATGTAGGGACCAGTTTGCTCTGAACGAGCCCGGAATTGTTGGCTGTGTCATCTTTGGACAGATCTCTTTGACTTTGTGATGCCTGCCAACACGCTCAACCGCCTCATATTTGTCGTTTTGCCAGGATGTGGGATACGGCGGTCGTGGAGGCGGATCATATAATACTCGACAAACGTTAGCCGTTCTGTTAACGATGTGTCGTGTCCTCGTAACTCACTGGACGTTGGGTTGTTAACGATGCGTCGTGTGGCCTCATAACTCACTGGACACGTGGTGTGGGGAAGCCAAAATATGTCCACACTTTTGACTCGAAGGAAGCGGGATGGTTTTCCGATTATTATGTTTGTTTACACTACTAGTAGCTTATCATCATCATCGAGTGTTGCAGTGTAGTGGTGAAGTGGTCCTTTAAACAACGATAAACAATGTTAAAGTCACTTTGCATGTTGCTTTGCCACTCCATGTGCCATTCACTTTAAGCATGCAGCGCATGCCCTCTATAGCGGAGTGACAGGTTCCACACGGGGCTGCCTGCCCCGCATGGAGTCTGGACTGACTGATGCTGGTTTACACGCTATACGGCTGTGTCAGCGTGTCTCACATGGAGAGACGAGGACCCTGGGGGGGGGGGCTTGTCTGTCGTCGCGCTGCAGTGATTTAGCATAATATCACGGCAGCGCCGACAAAGCTGTGTTCGGTGCAGCGAGACATGCTGATGCATGCAGTCGGCGTGGAGGAGGAGGCTGACGCCAGACCAGCCCCATGGAAGCTCTCCCTGAGAGGCTGGAGGAGGAGGCTGACGCCAGAACAGGCCCATGGAAGCTCTCCCTGAGAGGCTGCTTCTTCTGTACATTATAGCGCAGTGAGCTCCTTTATAACTCTATGGCACTGGTGCCCAAACCTTTTCGTGTCAAGGAGGACCCCCAAATCAACATTTATTAGGCTACGGACCCCCCCATTTGAAAACATATGTGCCAGTGACCCCCGATAAGGACCCCCCCATTTGAAAACATATGTGCCAGTGACCCCCGATAAGGACCCCCCCCCATTTGAAAACATATGTGCCAGTGACCCCCAATAAGGACCCCCCATTTGAAAACATATGTGCCAGTGACCCCGATAAGGACCCCCCCATTTGAAAACATATGTGCCAGTGACCCCCGATAAGGACCCCCCCATTTGAAAACATATGTGCCAGTGACCCCCGATAAGGACCCCCCCATTTGAAAACATATGTGCCAGTGACCCCCCGATAAGGACCCCCCCATTTGAAAACATATGTGCCAGTGACCCCCGATAAGGACCCCCCCATTTGAAAACATATGTGCCAGTGACCCCCCGATAAGGACCCCCCCATTTGAAAACATATGTGCCAGTGACCCCGATAAGGACCCCCCCATTTGAAAACATATGTGCCAGTGACCCCCGATAAGGACCCCCCCATTTGAAAACATATGTGCCAGTGACCCCGATAAGGACCCCCCCATTTGAAAACATATGTGCCAGTGACCCCGATAAGGACCCCCCCATTTGAAAACATATGTGCCAGTGACCCCCGATAAGGACCCCCCCATTTGAAAACATATGTGCCAGTGACCCCCGATAAGGACCCCCCCATTTGAAAACATATGTGCCAGTGACCCCCGATAAGGACCCCCCCATTTGAAAACATATGTGCCAGTGACCCCCGATAAGGACCCCCCATTTGAAAACATATGTGCCAGTGACCCTGATAAGGACCCCCCCATTTGAAAACATATGTGCCAGTGACCCCCGATAAGGGAGGATTTTTACGGCTCTAGCAGTGATTCCGAAACATTAATTTCATGGACCCCCCAGTTTCACACGCATTAGGCTACGGACCCCCCGATTTAACGGCATTTCTATCTCTGGCACCCCAATTTATATTGTAAAACCACTGTTAATTGAACTCAGAGAGTGTACAAATGGAACCAAATGGACCCGTTAGGGTCCATTTGGTTCCTAACTATCTCAAATAGTTCCCCTGGAACTCCCTGAAGGACCCCACTTTGGGTACCCATGTTCTATGGGAGTGAGAGGTTCCATCATGTTTTAGTCCCTTTGGGTACCCATGTTCTATGGGAGTGAGAGGTTCCATCATGTTTTAGTCCCTTTGGGTACCCATGTTCTGTGGGAGTGAGAGGTTCCATCATGTTTTAGTCCCTTTGGGTACCCATGTTCTATGGGAGTGAGAGGTTCCATCATGTTTTAGTCCCTTTGGGTACCCATGTTCTGTGGGAGTGAGAGGTTCCATCATGTTTTAGTCCCTTTGGGTACCCATGTTCTATGGGAGTGAGAGGTTCCATCATGTTTTAGTCCCTTTGGGTACCCATGTTCTATGGGAGTGAGAGGTTCCATCATGTTTTAGTCCCTTTGGGTACCCATGTTCTATGGGAGTGAGAGGTTCCATCATGTTTTAGTCCCTTTGGGTACCCATGTTCTATGGGAGTGAGAGGTTCCATCATGTTTTAGTCCCTTTGGGTACCCATGTTCTATGGGAGTGAGAGGTTCCATCATGTTTTAGTCCCTTTGGGTACCCATGTTCTATGGGAGTGAGAGGTTCCATCATGTTTTAGTCCCTTTGGGTACCCATGTTCTGTGGGAGTGAGAGGTTCCATCATGTTTTAGTCCCTTTGGGTACCCATGTTCTATGGGAGTGAGAGGTTCCATCATGTTTTAGTCCCTTTGGGTACCCATGTTCTATGGGAGTGAGAGGTTCCATCATGTTTTAGTCCCTTTGGGTACCCATGTTCTATGGGAGTGAGAGGTTCCATCATGTTTTAGTCCCTTTGGGTACCCATGTTCTATGGGAGTGAGAGGTTCCATCATGTTTTAGTCCCTTTGGGTACCCATGTTCTATGGGAGTGAGAGGTTCCATCGTGTTTTAGTCCCTTTGGGTACCCATGCTCTATGGGAGTGAGAGGTTCCTTCATGTTTTAGTCCCTTTGGGTACCCATGTTCTATGGGAGTGAGAGGTTCCATCATGTTTTAGTCCCTTTGGGTACCCATGTTCTGTGGGAGTGAGAGGTTCCATCATGTTTTAGTCCCTTTGGGTACCCATGTTCTGTGGGAGTGAGAGGTTCCATCATGTTTTAGTCCCTTTGGGTACCCATGTTCTATGGGAGTGAGAGGTTCCATCATGTTTTAGTCCCTTTGGGTACCCATGTTCTATGGGAGTGAGAGGTTCCATCATGTTTTAGTCCCTTTGGGTACCCATGTTCTATGGGAGTGAGAGGTTCCATCATGTTTTAGTCCCTTTGGGTACCCATGTTCTATGGGAGTGAGAGGTTCCATCATGTTTTAGTCCCTTTGGGTACCCATGTTCTATGGGAGTGAGAGGTTCCATCATGTTTTAGTCCCTTTGGGTACCCATGCTCTATGGGAGTGAGAGGTTCCATCATGTTTTAGTCCCTTTGGGTACCCATGTTCTATGGGAGTGAGAGGTTCCATCATGTTTTAGTCCCTTTGGGTACCCATGTTCTATGGGAGTGAGAGGTTCCATCATGTTTTAGTCCCTTTGGGTACCCATGTTCTGTGGGAGTGAGAGGTTCCATCATGTTTTAGTCCCTTTGGGTACCCATGTTCTGTGGGAGTGAGAGGTTCCATCATGTTTTAGTCCCTTTGGGTACCCATGTTCTATGGGAGTGAGAGGTTCCATCATGTTTTAGTCCCTCTGGGTACCCATGTTCTATGGGAGTGAGAGGTTCCATCATGTTTTAGTCACTTTGGGTACCCATGTTCTATGGGAGTGAGAGGTTCCATCATGTTTTAGTCCCTTTGGGTACCCATGTTCTATGGGAGTGAGAGGTTCCATCATGTTTTAGTCCCTTTGGGTACCCATGTTCTATGGGAGTGAGAGGTTCCATCATGTTTTAGTCCCTTTGGGTACCCATGTTCTGTGGGAGTGAGAGGTTCCATCATGTTTTAGTCCCTTTGGGTACCCATGTTCTATGGGAGTGAGAGGTTCCATCGTGTTTTAGTCCCTTTGGGTACCCATGTTCTATGGGAGTGAGAGGTTCCATCATGTTTTAGTCCCTTTGGGTACCCATGTTCTATGGGAGTGAGAGGTTCCATCATGTTTTAGTCCCTTTGGGTACCCATGTTCTATGGGAGTGAGAGGTTCCATCATGTTTTAGTCCCTTTGGGTACCCATGTTCTATGGGAGTGAGAGGTTCCATCATGTTTTAGTCCCTTTGGGTACCCATGTTCTATGGGAGTGAGAGGTTCCATCGTGTTTTAGTCCCTTTGGGTACCCATGTTCTATGGGAGTGAGAGGTTCCATCATGTTTTAGTCACTTTGGGTACCCATGTTCTGTGGGAGTGAGAGGTTCCATCATGTTTTAGTCACTTTGGGTACCCATGTTCTGTGGGAGTGAGAGGTTCCATCATGTTTTAGTCCCTTTGGGTACCCATGTTCTGTGGGAGTGAGAGGTTCCATCATGTTTTAGTCCCTTTGGGTACCCATGTTCTGTGGGAGTGAGAGGTTCCATCATGTTTTAGTCCCTTTGGGTACCCATGTTCTATGGGAGTGAGAGGTTCCATCATGTTTTAGTCCCTTTGGGTACCCATGTTCTATGGGAGTGAGAGGTTCCATCATGTTTTAGTCCCTTTGGGTACCCATGTTCTATGGGAGTGAGAGGTTCCATCATGTTTTAGTCCCTTTGGGTACCCATGTTCTATGGGAGTGAGAGGTTCCATCATGTTTTAGTCCCTTTGGGTACCCATGTTCTATGGGAGTGAGAGGTTCCTTCATGTTTTAGTCCCTTTGGGTACCCATGTTCTATGGGAGTGAGAGGTTCCATCATGTTTTAGTCCCTTTGGGTACCCATGTTCTATGGGAGTGAGAGGTTCCTTCATGTTTTAGTCCCTTTGGGTACCCATGTTCTATGGGAGTGAGAGGTTCCATCATGTTTTAGTCCCTTTGGGTACCCATGTTCTATGGGAGTGAGAGGTTCCATCATGTTTTAGTCCCTTTGGGTACCCATGTTCTATGGGAGTGAGAGGTTCCTTCATGTTTTAGTCCCTTTGGGTACCCATGTTCTATGGGAGTGAGAGGTTCCATCATGTTTTAGTCCCTTTGGGTACCCATGTTCTATGGGAGTGAGAGGTTCCATCATGTTTTAGTCCCTTTGGGTACCCATGTTCTATGGGAGTGAGAGGTTCCATCATGTTTTAGTCCCTTTGGGTACCCATGTTCTATGGGAGTGAGAGGTTCCATCATGTTTTAGTCCCTTTGGGTACCCATGTTCTATGGGAGTGAGAGGTTCCATCATGTTTTAGTCCCTTTGGGTACCCATGTTCTATGGGAGTGAGAGGTTCCATCATGTTTTAGTCCCTTTGGGTACCCATGTTCTATGGGAGTGAGAGGTTCCATCGTGTTTTAGTCCCTTTGGGTACCCATGTTCTATGGGAGTGAGAGGTTCCATCATGTTTTAGTCACTTTGGGTACCCATGTTCTGTGGGAGTGAGAGGTTCCATCATGTTTTAGTCACTTTGGGTACCCATGTTCTGTGGGAGTGAGAGGTTCCATCATGTTTTAGTCCCTTTGGGTACCCATGTTCTGTGGGAGTGAGAGGTTCCATCATGTTTTAGTCCCTTTGGGTACCCATGTTCTGTGGGAGTGAGAGGTTCCATCATGTTTTAGTCCCTTTGGGTACCCATGTTCTATGGGAGTGAGAGGTTCCATCATGTTTTAGTCCCTTTGGGTACCCATGTTCTATGGGAGTGAGAGGTTCCATCATGTTTTAGTCCCTTTGGGTACCCATGTTCTATGGGAGTGAGAGGTTCCATCATGTTTTAGTCCCTTTGGGTACCCATGTTCTGTGGGAGTGAGAGGTTCCATCATGTTTTAGTCCCTTTGGGTACCCATGTTCTATGGGAGTGAGAGGTTCCATCATGTTTTAGTCCCTTTGGGTACCCATGTTCTATGGGAGTGAGAGGTTCCTTCATGTTTTAGTCCCTTTGGGTACCCATGTTCTATGGGAGTGAGAGGTTCCATCATGTTTTAGTCCCTTTGGGTACCCATGTTCTATGGGAGTGAGAGGTTCCATCATGTTTTAGTCCCTTTAGGTACCCATGTTCTATGGGAGTGAGAGGTTCCATCATGTTTTAGTCCCTTTGGCTACCCATGTTCTGTGGGAGTGAGAGGTTCCATCATGTTTTAGTCCCTTTGGGTACCCATGTTCTATGGGAGTGAGAGGTTCCATCATGTTTTAGTCCCTTTGGGTACCCATGTTCTATGGGAGTGAGAGGTTCCATCATGTTTTAGTCCCTTTGGGTACCCATGTTCTATGGGAGTGAGAGGTTCCATCATGTTTTAGTCCCTTTGGGTACCCATGTTCTATGGGAGTGAGAGGTTCCATCATGTTTTAGTCCCTTTGGGTACCCATGTTCTATGGGAGTGAGAGGTTCTATGGGAGGTTCAGGTTCTATGGGAGTGAGATGAGAGGTTCCATCATGTTTTAGTCCTGAGTCCCTAATGTACTCCAAGTAGCAGTTACAACATGTTGGTGTTGGTAAATCTGTTATGGATGTTACTGTATGTCCTCTGAAGCAAAATAGATTTTTTCTAATGTTTCCAACTGTTTAGGAATTACTGCCTCAACGGCACTCTCCAAAACTCCCCAGCTACAGTATAGATCATTCCACTGTTTTTATTGATTTCATTCCTTCTTCTTAGAAGAAGGAACACACACACACACCAAGAGATGGGTCAAATGCGGGGAACAGATTTCCCTGCGGTAACGTGTGTGACAAATCGTATGACTTTGACTTTGACCCAGCCGATCCCAGTACTTGCTCACTCTGCTTGCACAAGTAATTAGCTTATATATCGGTAGCTATAGCTGCAGTATTTATTGTGTGATAATATATCTTTATTGGGCATTGTCCCTGTCGAGTAAAACAAATGAACAGACAAGCGGGACGGACGGTGTCACATTAATCTGCCTCCCGCCTCGCTCCCCCCTACCAAGGCACTGATTGTTTGTGTCTCTCTGCCTCGTGTCACCTGACACCATGACCACCAGCTAGCATAGCGTCGCAATGCTCCGACAGCTGCAGCTAATGAGTTATTCATGATTACAGAGGATGAATATCTGACCCTGTGACTCTCTGTCTCTCTGTGTCTCTCTCTCTCTCTCTCTCTCTCTCTCTCTCTCTCTCTCTCTCTCTCTCTCAATTCAATTTCAAAAGGCTTTATTGGCATGATAAATATGTTTTACATTGCCAAAGCGTACATAACAACAAAACAAAAGTCAACAAACATCCCAACAATAATAAACAACAAGCAATACAATAACAACTAGAACTGCACTCTGTCGAGTGCATACTTGCTTGTTGCACACTAGTAGGCCATAAATGGCCAACTAGTGCGCAAGCAGAGCGCGCATGTAATGTTTTCGCCCGCTGTAAACTGTCAAATCTCAGTATCTATGTGAACGAACGTTTGAAGTGATTAATGTTTAGATGTAATTATTTGCTACCTACTATACATGTAAACATTTAGTATTAAGTATGATTCTAGTTTCTATCTATATAAGAAATACTGTTTTATTGTTGTAGATATATTCTGGATCCCTTTTTTGTTTTTCAGAGACAAATAAATAATTTATATGTGTTGAAAAAAAGGTATATAAACTGAATTAAAATATGTTATACAGTATACTTTTTCTGTAAACGGTGGAATCTCAATATCTCTGTGAAGGAACATTTGAAATGTGTAATTATTAGGTGTAACTATTTACTACCTATCTACTTTATGCATGTAAACACCTATAAAAAAAAGTATATAAACTGAATTAAAAATATTATTTTAATTTTAAATCTATTTCATGTTGGACTATAGTGATATTAATACTAAATCATGATCAGAGTAATATGTGTCTCTAACTTCAATTTCTATACTAATACTTTCACATTTGTTACAATATACATGATCTAAAATATTTCCGTAATCTGTAGTTGGATTTGTATTTAATTGTTTAAAGCCTAATTTTGACATGTAGGTCTTTATACTTCTTTCTATCTCAGTATTATGGTCTTCATTGAAATCTCCTATTATCAAAATTGCAGAAGTCGGAGATGATATATACTTTACCATGTTTTCGAGAAATGTGTTTAATTTGGAAAGGTCTGTTTTAGGTGATCTGTACATAAGTAAAGTACATAAAGTAGAACATATATATGTATGACAGAGCTAGTCATACACATACACACCACGTACTCTGGTCCCAGCAGATCAGGCACAATTTGGTATTTTATTTTTTATTGATTATGTATATAGTATACGTATGACTAGCTCTAAATGATGACGTAAGAAATATATATAGTATATATATATAGTATATAGGCATATACTATATATGTATACATATATACTTCTTTTCTATACTGTATAAAGTGTGTAGTTGTAAGTTGATTAGCGGTATTCTGTGGTCACTTTGGTCCAAAAACCGTGACAGCTGTTCCGCCATTTGAGGCTTACGCAGAAAAACATAAAATCTGTGCCCGTATTGCTGGACCAATGATGACGAAATGACCATATTTCTTACGTCATCATTTAGAGCTAGTCATACACGTATTTCTTACGTCATCATTTAGAGCTAGTCATACATCAAATCTGTGCCCGTATTGCTGGACCAATGATGACGAAATGACCATATTATATATATATACTCTATACTGTATAAAGTGTGTAGTTGTAAGTTGATTAGCGGTATTCTGTGGTCACTTTGGTCCAAAAACCGTGACAGCTGTTCCGCCATTTGAGGCTTACGCAGAAAAACATCAAATCTGTGCCCGTATTGCTGGACCAATGATGACGAAATGACCATATTTCTTACGTCATCATTTAGAGCTAGTCATACACGTATGTGTATGACTAGCTCTAAATGATGACGTAAGAAATACGTGTATGACTAGCTCTAAATGATGACGTAAGAAATATGGTCATTTCGTCATCATTGGTCCAGCAATACGGGCACAGATTTGATGTTTTTCTGCGTAAGCCTCAAATGGCGGAACAGCTGTCACGACAAATGAGACAGGCCGACCACATTACTTGCGCGCTCTGCTTGCGCAAGTAATGAAAATAAATTAACAAACGGAAACATAACAGCAACTTATTGACCCTGTTCAGACAGATATACCTGTCTCTTCTGTCCACTGGCTGTCCCTCAGTTGATGACAACTCCACACGTATGTTGCTGCCACAACTGTGCATTTGGACTGTTCTCCCAGAACATATTGGAGCGATGAGTTATTAATGGTGGATTCAAATTCTTTATATTTTTCTTTAAATGTAGGAAGAATGATTCTCTGATGTCTTTATACTTGTCGCATTGTAACACAAAATGTAGCTCTGTCTACACCTCCCCGTTGAGAGCAGAGTGAACACAGTCTGTCTTCTCTAGGCAGCCAGTTCTGTCTGTGTCTGCCTGTTTCTATTGCCAGACGGTGGTCGCTGAGTCTGTACCAAAGCGTTCCCCGGGTCTAACATGAACGTAAAATGAAGCCTGTCAGTCCTTGAATTGTACATCGCCATCTTTCTAGATCCGTTTGGGCCCAGCTGGCCCATTGGCTGGCCCAGACAACGAGGCGGGACTTCCCCCCTTCTTCTTCGTTGGTTTTTATTTTGACTCGAGTGGGTGGGGGATCCCGTTCATAGACTGTAACGGTAGCCACGCCCCTCAGAACATGCGCGACTTTATGGTAATTTTTTTAATTAATGGGACCATAACTTTCCAAAAAGAATATTATGACATTAGAAATGAGACTTTAAACTAGTGACTGGAAGCAGAAAGTATTCATGACCATGTTTATTAAGGTAATACAGTCTAGGTGAAGTTGGGCCCAAATACATGGACTTCTATGGGGCTATGGGTTTTTTTGGGCCCAATGACAGCGCCACAACAGGCCATTATATGAACTTTCAGGAAATCCCGATTTCCTTAGTGGCTTCACAAAATATCTGTCTGACTGCCCCCCTGGTTAAATATCTGTCTGACTGCCCCCCTGGTTAAATATCTGTGTGACTGCCCCCCTGGTTAAATATCTGTCTGACTGCCCCCCTGGTTAAATATCTGTCTGACTGCCCCCCTGGTTAAATATCTGTCTGACTGCCCCCCTGGTTAAATATCTGTGTGACTGCCCCCCTGGTTAAATATCTGTGTGACTGCCCCCCTGGTTAAATATCTGTCTGACTGCCCCCCTGGTTAAATATCTGTCTGACTGCCCCCCTGGTTAAATATCTGTCTGACTGCCCCCCTGGTTAAATATCTGTCTGATTGCCCCCCTGGTTAAATATCTGTCTGACTGCCCCCCTGGTCTGTACATACTCAACATCTTCCTCAGTTTTCGATCAGTAACAGTGGTCAGGTAATTTGCCACTGTGTATTCTCGGTTGAGGGCATTCTAATTAACTCTCTCTCTCTCTCTCTCTATCTCTCTCTCTCTCAGGGCGAGTGCTCCGCCAAGTGCCACCACATGTTCGTCATCGAGACGGTGTGCGTGGCCTGGTTCACGCTGGAGTTCCTCCTCCGCTTCATCCAGGCGCGCAGCAAGCTGGACTTCCTGCGGGGGCCGCTCAACGTCATCGACGCCCTGGCCATCCTGCCCTACTACTTGTCGCTGGTGGTGGAGGAGAAGGACCCGGCCGAGCTGTCGCACGACTCGGGCAAGGGGAAGGGCTACCTGGACAAGCTGGGCCTGGTGCTGAGGATCATGCGCGCCCTGCGCATCCTCTACGTCATGCGCCTGGCGCGCCACTCCCTGGGCCTGCAGACGCTGGGCCTCACGGTTAGTTTATCCTATTCTGACCTGAGATCAGATTCATACGAGGTTTCCACTGGGACAACACACTACTGGTCTGATTAACCCATTCTGACCTGAGATCAGATTCTAAAAAAATGTCAGTCGTTCTTGGATTTTTCAAAAATAGCAGATCTACAAGCTCATAGCGCGCCAAGCTTGATATGACACCATGGATCACCATCATCGCCATTAGCCATAGCGCCTTCGCCAGCCAATGCAGCCAACACTATCCGTACTCCGTAGTGTGATTGTAACCGACTTTTTATTCATTATAATTGCAGTGATAAGACCGCAATGAAGGCGTCTGGGACGTAATCGACCCGTTTGTAATGTATAACGAATACACATGGCTCATTCTAAACTGCGGAAGCCATCGAGTTGTCTGTCATTTTGTCAAAATCACAGCCGGGATTAGCGTCTCTCTCGAGTGGATGAAGCTCCTTTCCATCGCTTATCGCTCCTGTGGTTCTTTGCCCTAACATGTCCAGACATGTCAACCACTAACGTGTCTCACCATACTATCGTTCTGAAACGATCGGTGGAAGGTAGCCTACACTGATCAAGACTTTTGTTGCCCCCCCTGTTACTGAGACAATGATCAGATATGTCTATAGTATGTACATGTCGCTATAGGCCTTATTTTGTGAATATTTAGTTGTCAGGTCCATACCTTGTCTAAAATACTCTTTTTCAGAGAGGATTTCAGAGAATGCATGGACCTGAATAACTATTATTCACAAAATAAGGCCTATAGCGACATGTACATACTATATACCGTATGAAACAGAAGACTCTCTGCTTTCATAAGAAAAAAACGAATACTGTAATAATAATAAAAATCACACCCCTGTGAAGTGAGCAGTGCAATGTTGCACAACATTGCACTGCTCACTTCACAGGGGTGTGATTTTTAATAGTTCTTCAGGTCCATGCATTCTCTGAAATCCTCTCTGGTGGGCGCAAACTGCATGCAATAGCTAATTACTGACAAACTATACATGGGATCAATGTGTATTTGTTTTCCTCCTAAAAGTAGACATTCAGGGCTTTCATTCAGTGTGTAGTATGTATATGATATTATTTGTGTTCATTTTTATATCTGTCTGTCAATGTCTGTCAACTTCAACCTTCCATATCTCTGCTGTTTTTTCAAGCGAGCAGCGTGCAGCCAAAAGCAGGTGTTAGAAAAAGGTCAATATCTCCAGAATGGAAGATGGTAGAATCTTTTTTTTTTTTATTGAAGTGGACAAGTTTGGCTTTCTTTTAATTTATGCGGTGTGATTCTCGCTATAAGAGGCCCCTCGCTCATAGACTGTAAAAAATATGGACAAAGCGTTCCCCGGGTCTAACATGAACGTAAAATGAAGCCTGTAATAATATGCTAATTCCTGATGTAAGTCGCCATCTTTGGTACCAGCTGGCCATTGGCTGGCTCCGTTTTGTATACCAGCTGGTCATTGGCTGCCCAGACAACGAGGCGGGACTTCCCCCCTTCTTCTCCGTTGGTTTTTATTTTGACTCGAGTGGGAGGGGAATCCCGATCATAGACTGTAATGGTAGCCACGCCCCTCAGAACATACGCGATGGGTTTTTTTCTTTATGGTCATTTTTTTAATTAATGGGACCATAATTTTCCAAAAAGAATATTATGACATTAGAAATGAGACTTTAAACTAGTGACTGGAAGAAGAAAGTATTCATGACCATGTTTATTAAGGTAATACAGTCTAGGTGAAGTTGGGCCAAAATACATGGGCCTCTATGGAGCTATGGGGCTTTTTGGGTCCGGTCCAGCGCCACAACAGGCCATTATATGAACTACCGATTTCAAATGAGGCTTCACGAAATATCTGGCTGACTGCCCCCCTGCCCTCGCTGTGGGCCCCTAAAAAGTTCAAAAGTCCAATGTTAATCGCTTAGCACCACCAATCCTGAGAAAATTGAAACTTGTAGCAATCAATGTGTTAAAGGTGCGGTGCATATTGTATATATTAAAGGTGCAGTGCATATTTTATATATTAAAGGTGCGGCGGAGCACGCGCGAGTTCGGCCTGCTCATGCTCTTCCTGTGCGTGGCCGTGACGCTCTTCTCGCCGCTGGTGCACCTGGCGGAGAGCGAGCTGACGGGCGCGCAGGACTTCAGCTCCATCCCGGCCTCCTATTGGTGGGCCATCATCTCCATGACCACAGTGGGCTACGGCGACATGGTGCCGCGCTCCATCCCCGGACAGGTTCAAGTTTCAAAGTTTATTTTGTCACAAAATACACACACACTTTTATACAATGTATTCAGGGTTTTCTTTTTTTGACCAAAAGACAGTGTTTTTGGCAGAAGCCTCGGCTTATAATGCCAGCCCTTTTAAAACTCTTTCAGCGCCAACTGGTGGTCACCAGTTTAGGCTCTGAGTGCCAATTCTCCCATTATAAAGAAATAAATAAATTGTAATTATATTATGCATGTTGCACAGAAAAACAAAACATAACAAAAACAAGACAAAACTAAACTAAACTAAACTAAACAAAACAAAAACATACAAACAAAAAAAAACGGAGAAGGACAACAGAAATTATAATAATAATAATGGTAATGATAATGATGATGATAATAGTAATAATAATAAACATAAAGGAGGAAGGAGTATTTCGGTTTTTTTTAAATAATTGTAATGAGCTGCTTAATTCTACCTCTTTATATTGAGGCTGTTCCATAATGTTACTCCTGTGAATGTTAAAGGACCACTTCACCACTTTTCAACGTATCTTCATATAATAGGTCCTCACTAATAACCATGATAAAATGGCACGATATTTTTCTACTCAGTCTGTGTCTCATAGGAGGGCTGTGGGCAGTTTAGAAACCGTCTTCCAGTGACATCATCATTAGGCAGATTATTTTTTAAACAAGGTTTTTTTTACATTTTTTTTTATATTTTCATTATCATGAGAACGATGGCTTCCATTTTCGCATTGCAACTTTTCAGGACTAGAAAGCCTGCCGTTTTTATTAGCTTGTATTCCCCATCGATGATGTCACTGGAAGACGGTTTCTGAACTGCCCACAGCCCTCCTATGAGACACAGACCGAGTAGAAAAAAATTGCACAATCTTTTCATGCTTATTAGTGAGGACCTATTATATGAAGATAGGTTGAGAAGTGGTGAAGTGGTCCTTTAAAGATCTTTGTTTGCCATGTGTCCAGGTGGTGGCGCTCAGCAGCATCCTGAGCGGCATCCTCATCATGGCCTTCCCCGCCACCTCCATCTTCCACATGTTCTCGCGCTCCTACCAGGAGCTCAAGCAGGAGAGCGACCGCCTCTTCAAGGAGGAGGCGCGGGAGGCGGCGGCGTCTGCCGCCGCGGCCGCGGGTGACGACGACCTGGAGGAGGTGGGGGTGATGGGGGGCGGCGTGGGCGAGGTGGAGGGGGGGATGTTGTCGACGGGGGGGAGGGACTTCCCGGGGGCGTCCGTACTGGGGCTGCGGCAGAGCACGGAGTCTCTGTCGCTGCTGGGGAAGAACGGCCACGAGACGGCGGGCAATAACAACCACAGCTTACCGGCGGGAGCCTTCTGAATATGACGCTGTGACACACTGACCTGTTCGGAGCCTTATATGGACGCCACAGTGACGCTGTGACACACTGACCTGTTTGGAGCCTTATATGGACGCACAGTGACGCTGTGACACACTGACCTGTTTGGAGCCTTCTGGACAGAAACGAATAGTTTTCCTAATCCTCATGGGGGCCCATGCCTGCTTTAGCCAGGGGAGGGCGGTGTTGGACAGTGTTTTGGGTGCAATTCCCCGAAAATCCTCATGGGGGCCCCTGGCCCTCCGGCCCCCACAGACTCTACGTCACTGCTTCTGAATATGAACGCACAGTGACGCTGTGACACACTGACCTGTTTGGAGCCTTATATGGACCCCACAGTGACGCTGTGACACGCTGGTCAGTTTGGAGCTCTTCTGAACAGAAACGAATAGTTTTCATAATCCTCATGAAGGGACCGTGCCTGGTTTAGCCAGGGGAGGGCGGTGTTGGACAGTGTTTTGACTGTCTTCAGTGTGGTTGGGTGCAATTCCCCCGAAAATCCTCATGGGGGCCCTGCCCCTCCGGCCCCCACAGACTCTACGTCACTGGATTGGAGCCTTCTGAATATGGATGCACAGTGACGCTGTGACACACTAACATGTTTGGAGCCTTATATGGACGCCACAGTGACGCTGTGACACACTGACATGTTTGGAGCCTTATATGGACACGCACAGTGACGCTGTGACACACTGGTCAGTTTGGAGCTGCACACACCCACATAAGACTGACTCTATCGAGCTTCCTTCCACCCACAAAAATACTGTATGCTGAACGTTTTCAATTCCAAGGACCAACCATAACTCGTGCGAGTGTACGAATGGAACCAAAAAGGACCCGCACGGGTCCATCTGGTTCAATGTGTACCCTCTCATGAAGTTATACACCCCCGCAATGATCTGTTTGGAACCATAAGGGTCCCCTTTGGAACCATAAGGGTCCCGGGGACGCCACTCTAAGAACCACAGGAAGGTTATCGGACGCTTTATAGACCGTGATGTGGGTTTTTTCGACATTGCATGGTTGCTAATACAAGGGGCATTACTTAAACCCATTTGTTTTCTTTTTTCGACATTAGCTTCATATACGCAAAGGAACGTGCACACAGTTAGTTGCACATTATTGATGCAGGCTGCAATAAATAAATAAAAGAGACTGGAGACACTGAAGAGACTTCCTTCCGAAAGCCCTTTAAATGATTTGGACCGACCGTGATGCAATGTGTCAGTGCAGCTCCTCCACACCAACATGTTAGCCTCACTAACTGCTATTCCATGACATGCAATACAACAACCGGTCCAACGTAGCTATTTATTCCACTGTGAATTTACTCTCTCTTAGGCTCAGCCATCTCACGGTTAGTTTATCCTATTCTGACCTGAGATCAGATTCATGCGAGGTTTCCACTGGACACACACACTGGTCTGATTAACCCATTCTGACCTGTGATCAGATTGTAGAAATGTCAGTCGTTCTTCGATTCTTTCAAAAATAGCAGACCTACAAGCTCGTATCGCGCCACTCGGTGGCGCGATATGAGCTTGTAGATCTGCTATTTTTAAATAGCTAAAGCATAACATGATGCTGACACCAAAATGGGTGCCCGTTCAGAATTGTTAAAGGTATATTCAGTGATTTCACTCAAAAAACCTTAGGTTTCGTTTTTGGCTGTGGGACCCAGCCTTTCGTCCAATCAGGATAGAGAGCCAAAAACGAAACCTAAGGTCTTTTGACCCCCCCCAGGGGTTAACTGGGGACAGGGGAGGAACTCCTTATATGGTCAGCACACTCTATAGTAGAGAGGATTATTATCACAACAAAACAAAACATTAAGTGATATTTGAATTAAGCGAAATCACTGAATATACCTTTAAACTGTGGGTTTTGAAACGTTGTTGGTCGACAGCACAACCTCAAAGATGTGTCTTGTGTACTTACTCCTCTGCCATGAATTTAAAGTGCTACTCTTACAACATTTATTTTTGAGAAGCTTGAAGCCATGCTCCGCTGAGGTTTACTAACAACTGAGTCGTTTTGATGGATACGGGAAGAGTCGGCGCCTAAATAATGTTGAATTGGCATTTTTTGGGGGGGAAAATGACCTGAAGTAATATTAAGTATACATGGTTTTGAAAATGTACAGCTTGTACATTCTCAACATGTTTATACTGCACAACCTGGCTCCCCCCTACCTCTCCTCACCACATACAGGTCACTGCACAACCTGCCCCCCCCCTCTACATAAAACAGACCTGTTTATTTTATGTGCATCATGACTTGCTAGCCACAGGTTTTTGTAGCAATTTGTAGCAATTGTAAAAAAAAAGAAATAAAAATATAAAATATTAGATTAAATGTCAAAGGTTTCAAGCATGTTTAAATCGTGTTATACGTCACTTCAGATCATCTTCCACGTTATTACATTTTTCACATTTAACCCATTTTGACCTGAGATCAGATTCTAAAAATGCCTGTTTGAAAATGACAGTTTTCTGAAAAAGCTATGTTTCTATGTCAGCCGTTCTTCGATTTTTCAAAAATTCTTCAATAGCTAAAGCATAGCATAATGCTAACACCAAAAGGGGTTCCCGCCCCAAAATGGGTTAACATTGAGGTGCCCACTCTTCCGTTTATACCGTTTTGACTTATACGTACATGATGCATAACCCATCTTTCTCTCTATCTCTAGATACAGTAGCTGTCTACTGTACTCTCTATCTCTATCTTTAGATACAGTAGCTGTCTCTCTCTCCTTCAAATAGAGAGCAAGGTATGTGTAGAGCATGAGAGAACGTTTGGACCCAAAGAAGATATCGTCCCTGTCGGGCGGAAACCTCTCCAAAAGTTAAGCGTTACTTTCAGGAAATGGCAGAACTAACCTGTGTTCCAAATTTGGATCCGATATATCAAATTTGTGTTCAGATTTGACTGAGAGCCTGCCATCGCGCAACCTCCAGCTTTTCACCAGAGGAGAAAAACGTTTCATTTTTTGTTTTTGTTTCTTTCAAAATGAGTTAATAGCACAGGCAGACTCTTCACATATACTAGAGCATGTCTGCAATAAATGTCAGGGCTAAAATCGTAATGTAAAATGTAAATATGAAATAAATGCTTAAACATGTAGCTGCTAGGTTGTTAGAGACCACAGAAGTGAACCTTTCAAGCCTGTCACTTTTTTTCTGCAGGACATTACTCTATAAGCCATATCTCCAAAACTGGTGGGTCAAACTGAACAACCAATATGTAAATTTGAATGCTATGATTCCCTGCTTTCATATGACAAAAAAACGAAAAAATCAAATGGCAGTCCCTGAGTCAAATTTGGTCACATTTAGTCACAAGCTCGGTTCAGTATTCATAAAACACAGACAGACTTGGCCACTATAACTTCTACATCTACAAGCTACACAATGTAACGGGGTGCAAAGCTTGTATGTCGGCTTTTCGCGGGACACTGTTGTGTGACAACGTAGGGCATTCATTTCCCTAAACGACAAAACGTTGAAATGGTTTCTGCCTGGCAGCGATGTCAAACTCCCCCCACTTGTCTTCACCACATGCCCTATAGATAAACAGGAAGATTAGAGAACTTGTGTGATATCAAACAGCTTTTCTAATCAGCTGAGGATGAGAGAGAGAGAAACGCCGTCGAGAACGAGGGCCGACGCCCATTAAATGTACCTTGCAATGCTCCCAATAAAAGCACTAATAGTCATTTAAAAAAAACAAAACAAAAAACGACTCTTTTCTGAGTTAGTTGCTTGGTGTCCTGGGTTTTGGTGTTGTGGGCAATATCACAAGAGGAGATTTGGACGCACGCACACATGCACGCACGCATGCACGCACACAGGTCCACGATATCACAATAACTTCAGTTCATGCCATCTGCAGACCCACCGATGACATCACCTAGGCCTCCAGATATAAACACAGTTTGCCCGGCCGTACGTACCCCAGACAGCCACGTCTCAGAGTGGCTGTCTGGTAGCTTTACTTTAGGAACACTTTGGCCAGACTATGCACTCCAAAATACACCCTGCTTCCTAATGGTGCTTCCTCTCTACTGTCACAGTAGAAAGCACAAAAGACTAAAACGAGCACTCTGGGTCTGTATATAGTGCGGTTGGCCGGGTGCACGCAGGGCATATTCACAGTAAGAAAGTAATAGTCAGCACTCAGACATCCTTCCGGTTCTTTTAATACATACTGTATAGGCACAGAAAGTTACAGCATTCAGCATCTCTCTGCTGTCGGGAAGAAACCACATAACTCCAAAATGTTCATTTTTCAGGACATTAAAGATATATCTTTTTTTTCAGGAAATGAAAAGTAAAACCTTATATTTTGAAAACAAAGCAATACTGTCTCATCAACGTTGGTATTGTGTCTTTATATTGTCAATTACTTCCATGAGAGGGAGACAGGTGGTGGAGTTAGCTGCTTTAGCAGACAGTTTGAGGTGTCCAGTGGAGTTAGAGGTTTTGTCCAAAGTGTTTTTCTTTCCATTGGTTCAATATTTGAAACAACACACAGACAAAAAAAATCTAAATCCTCAAAAATGGAGACGGCAACCGGCAAGCAATTTCTTCATCATCCCACACGCACTATGCACACGCACGCACACTCAGGGGTGACAGTGGCTCAGGAGGGAGAGCGGCTGATTGGGAAACATAAGGTTCCCCGATTCGATCCCTCTGAGTTCATGTTGAAGTGTTCTTGATCCAGACTCAGACCCCTGACTGATCCCTGACTGATCCCTGACTGATCCCCATGAGCAGGTCTTGGATGGATGGGTGAATGTAATCAACATTGTAAAGCACTTTGGATATAGGTGCTATATGCACATGCACGCACGCACGCACGCACAAACGCACAGCACGCACGCTCTCTCTCTCTCTCTCTCTCTCTCTTTCTCTCTCTCTCTCTCTCTCTCTCTCTCTCTCAGGGCGAGTGCTCCGCCAAGTGCCACCACATGTTCGTCATCGAGACGGTGTGCGTGGCCTGGTTCACCTGGTTCATCCAGGCGCGCAGCAAGCTGGACTTCCTGCGGGGGCCGCTCAACGTCATCGACGCCCTGGCCATCCTGCCCTACTACGTGTCGCTGGTGGTCGAGGAGGAGGACCCGGCCGAGCTGTCGTTCCATTTGTAGATTTTAGTCGACTAAATCTACAGTTGATTTAGTCGACTATACATTTTATTTTGGTGGGCATTGATGCCGTCTTGATGCCGACTGTTTTTGCACTTGCTGAAAATAGCAGATCTACAAGCTCACAACGCGTCACGCTGCGACGCGTTGTGAGCTTGTAGATCTGCTATTTTCAGCATGCAACAAAGTGTAAAATGACTTATACTGGATCTCTTGTCCACTAGTCCCTTCCTTACTGGATCTCTTGTCCACTAGTCCCTTCCTTACTGGATCTCTTGCCCACTATAGTCCCTTCCTAACATTTTAGAAATGCTCACATTAAGCTCACAATGATGGCTGAATGAACTATCTGTTACAATGGGTACGCGCATGCATAAAGTGAGTGGCAAAGTGAGTTTTACGTCATTTAATGCAATGCGATATATACAGTAGGACTTTTCTCTTTGGATGTACTGTATGTATGGGGCTGTCGAGGCCAGAGTACAGCACTTGAGTACATATATATAGTTACTTTCCTGCTAAATTAAAAATGAAGTTAGGATGCGGTCAAGGGCTTAGCCAGGAGCAGCCGTTTGGAAACCACAGGGATTCCTGGCTCCTCCGGGCTTGGAGTGCCGTCTGGTCATTGGTCAAGTGTCCTTGACCACATGACCAGACTGACCACATGACCAGACTGACCACATGACCAGACTGACCAGAATGCACTCCAAGCTCAGCCGTCCAGCCTGCTCACCTCCACCCGCTCCAGAGACCACATCACTCCAGTCCTATCCGTGACCTCCACTGGCTCCAGAGACCACGTCACTCCAGTCCTATCCGTGACCTCCACTGGCTCCAGAGACCACATCACTCCAGTCCTATCCGTGACCTCCACTGGCTCCAGAGACCACGTCACTCCAGTCCTATCCGTGACCTCCACTGGCTCCAGAGACCACATCACTCCAGTCCTATCCGTGACCTCCACTGGCTCGCCGTCAAACACAGAATTAGCTCTTCGCCATGCGTTGACATTTTTCATTAAAAATAAAACCGCATGAGTTTTCCTGATGTCATAAACGGTCAGACTCAGCTTAGTGTTCGCTTATGTGCTAAAAGAGTGACTTTGAGAGTTGTTTACCCGTTACAATGGAATGTAAATGAGAGCCTATTTTTATTTCTAATATGTACTATTAAACTGCACAACGGAGTGAAATAATTCATGTAATGGACTAGTTTGCTCATAACAACGTAAGAAAACAAACCCTCTTTCTGAGGTCCACACATGCTGTACAGCAACATATATTTATTGACACTGCAAAACCATTTTGACCAGAATTGAAAGCTTGACCAGGATCCTAACCTAGTAACCGTTGCTAACGTGGTATTGGCCAAGAACGGGCTTGGGTGGAACTTAGCAAAGAGCTAATTGAATTCAAACTACGTACTCCTCACCACCTACAGGTCACTGCACAACCTGGCTCCCCCCCCTACCTCTCCGCCCTCCTCGAGCCACACACACAATCCCTCTCCCTGGGGCGACAGGGCCTTCTCTGTGGCCCCTACCCTCTGTGGGGCGACAGGGCCTTCTCTGTGGCCCCTACCCTCTGTGGGGCGACAGGGCCTTCTCTGTGGCCCCTACCCTCTGTGGGGCGACAGGGCCTTCTCTGTGGCCCCTACCCTCTGTGGGGCGACAGGGCCTTCTCTGTGGCCCCTACCCTCTGTGGGGCGACAGGGCCTTCTCTGTGGCCCCTACCCTCTGTGGGGCGACAGGGCCTTCTCTGTGGCCCCTACCCTCTGTGGGGCGACAGGGCCTTCTCTGTGGCCCCTACCCTCTGTGGGGCGACAGGGCCTTCTCTGTGGCCCCTACCCTCTGTGGGGCGACAGGGCCTTCTCTGTGGCCCCTACCCTCTGTGGGGCGACAGGGCCTTCTCTGTGGCCGCCCCTACCCTCTGTGGGGCGACAGGGCCTTCTCTGTGGCCCCTACCCTCTATGGGGCGACAGGGCCTTCTCTGTGGCCCCTACCCTCTGTGGGGCGACAGGGCCTTCTCTGTGGCCCCCCCATATACCCTGTGTGGGGCGACAGGGCCTTCTCTGTGGCCCCTACCCTCTATGGGGTGACAGGGCCTTCTCTGTGGCCCCTACCCTCTATGGGGTGACAGGGCCTTCTCTGTGGCCCCTACCCTCTGTGGGGCGACAGGGCCTTCTCTGTGGCCCCTACCCTCTGTGAGGCGACAGGGCCTTCTCTGTGGCCCCTACCCTCTATGGGGTGACAGGGCCTTCTCTGTGGCCCCTACCCTCTATGGGGTGACAGGGCCTTCTCTGTGGCCCCTACCCTCTGTGGGGCGACAGGGCCTTCTCTGTGGCCCCTACCCTCTGTGAGGCGACAGGGCCTTCTCTGTGGCCCCTACCCTCTGTGGGGCGACAGGGCCTTCTCTGTGGCCCCTACCCTCTGTAAGGCGACAGGGCCTTCTCTGTGGCCCCTACCCTCTGTGGGGCGACAGGGCCTTCTCTGTGGCCCCTACCCTCTGTGGGGCGACAGGGCCTTCTCTGTGGCCCCTACCCTCTGTGGGGCGACAGGGCCTTCTCTGTGGCCCCTACCCTCTGTGGGGCGACAGGGCCTTCTCTGTGGCCCCTACCCTCTGTGGGGCGACAGGGCCTTCTCTGTGGCCCCCCCATATACCCTCTGTGGGGCGACAGGGCCTTCTCTGTGGGCCCCCCATATACCCTCTGTGGGGCGACAGGGCCTTCTCTGTGGCCCCTACCCTCTGTGGGGCGACAGGGCCTTCTCTGTGGCCCCTACCCTCTGTGGGGCGACAGGGCCTTCTCTGTGGCCCCTACCCTCTGTGGGGCGACAGGGCCTTCTCTGTGGCCCCTACCCTCTGTGGGGCGACAGGGCCTTCTCTGTGGCCCCTACCCTCTGTGGGGCGACAGGGCCTTCTCTGTGGCCCCTACCCTCTGTGGGGCGACAGGGCCTTCTCTGTGGCCCCTACCCTCTGTGAGGCGACAGGGCCTTCTCTGTGGCCCCTACCCTCTGTGGGGCGACAGGCCCTTCTCTGTGGCCCCTACCCTCTGTGGGGCGACAGGGCCTTCTCTGTGGCCCCTACCCTCTGTGGGGCGACAGGGCCTTCTCTGTGGCCCCTACCCTCTGTGGGGCGACAGGGCCTTCTCTGTGGCCCCTACCCTCTGTGGGGCGACAGGGCCTTCTCTGTGGCCCCTACCCTCTATGGGGCGACAGGGCCTTCTCTGTGGCCCCTACCCTCTGTGGGGCGACAGGGCCTTCTCTGTGGCCCCTACCCTCTGTGGGGCGACAGGGCCTTCTCTGTGGCCCCTACCCTCTGTGGGGCGACAGGGCCTTCTCTGTGGCCCCTATACCCTCTGTGGGGCGACAGGGCCTTCTCTGTGGCCCCTACCCTCTGTGGGGCGACAGGGCCTTCTCTGTGGCCCCTACCCTCTATGGGGCGACAGGGCCTTCTCTGTGGCCCCTACCCTCTGTGGGGCGACAGGGCCTTCTCTGTGGCCCCTACCCTCTGTGGGGCGACAGGGCCTTCTCTGTGGCCCCTACCCTCTATGGGGCGACAGCAGGGCCTTCTTTGTGGCCCCTACCCTCTGTGGGGCGACAGGGCCTTCTCTGTGGCCCCTACCCTCTGTAAGGCGACAGGGCCTTCTCTGTGGCCCCTACCCTCTGTGGGGCGACAGGGCCTTCTCTGTGGCCCCTACCCTCTGTGGGGAGACAGGGCCTTCTCTGTGGCCCCTACCCTCTGTGGGGCGACAGGGCCTTCTCTGTGGCCCCTACCCTCTATGGGCCGACAGGGCCTTCTCTGTGGCCCCTACCCTCTGTGGGGCGACAGGGCCTTCTCTGTGGCCCCTACCCTCTGGAATGCCCTCCCCAAACACATCGGAGATGCCCCCTCAATCCTCACCTTCAAAACCGCACTGAAAACCCACCTGTTCAGAATAGAAGTCCCTAGCTGCCCTGCACATGTAAAGCGTCTTTGGGCATTAGAAAAGCGCTATATAAGTCCCAGATATTATTATAAGCCACACTCTGCTTCCAACATGGACCCCCAAAATGATACTCATAAACCTCAGACCCCCCCATTTGAAAATACATGCCATGGACCGACCATGGAAGGAAAGAAACATGTGCAGTTGAGACCCAGGAAGTTGGACATGCACAAATCATAGACATGGCACAAATGGCCCAGCAGATGGCGTGATGCCAATGAAAGGAGAGATGCTTGTACATCATGTCACGTCTGACCAACATTACTGTCTGTGTGATGATGATCCATGCTGGGACTTACTTATCCATTTGCTGTTAAAACGTTAATGTAAAAGGTCAAATGCAATGACGTGACATGATGTACAAGCATCTCTCCTTTGTGATTTGTGCATGTCCAACTTCCTGGGTCTCAACTGCCCATGTTTCTTTCCTTTCATGTGAGCAACATGGCGGCGCCCTTACGGTCTTCGCGTCCCGTCCTCTTTAGACAGTCCTTGCTCACGGTCAGGTCGGGTCAGATGCTGAGCACAAATCATCCCCCGGTGGATCAATATATCCTGAAGGAAAAGCAACAGAGGTCACTCATGCGAAGAAGAGAAGCCCAAGAGGAGGAGGAGGTGTCGCAGAGGCACGCCAGATGTGAGGGTAATCCAGATTAAAGACGGGATTAGCCCATTCTGGACGGGAACCGGCCCTTTTGGTGTTTTAACTGTGTTATGCTTTAGCCGTTGAAAAATAGCAGATCTACAAGCTCATAGCGCGGCACTGCTATGGACTATGGAGTTCTGCTATTTTCCAAAAATCGTGAAAATGTGGTGCAAATCTTTGGATATATATTCTTTCAGAGCGAACGTTTTTAACTCAAATCTTTGCTTCTGAGGGGTTCCTGGAACAACATATTTTCAGATGGGGGACGGTGGCCAAATACAGATCATTTTCGGGGTTCTTGACATGAAATATTGAGAACCACTGATACAGAAACATGAGGTATTTCAGATAACTGTCAGGATTTAGAAGACTTTTTTTTTTAAATGTCGACGTCAAGGCCTAAATGGATTAACGGGCGAAATGTGTTCCTGTCCAAAAGGCAACGCCTGCCAGATGCCTTAAATTTGATTCATGTGTCCAAAATGCCAATGATTGCGGTACAGTACACGGTACAGTGCACAGTTTAATGTCTTTTGGAAGGTGGTGCAATATGGAATCATATCCCTTTCTCAGATTTCCACCGGTCACAGCTGTAGTTGGATTTGGATTTATTCACTTAAACCACTTAAATAGTGTACTTAGTTGGCTGGAGTCCTTTTTTCTTTCTTTTTTTTTAAATTTATATCCCACGATTTTGTAACCCCGTTTTCTTTTTCACCCAGTGCCAATTATCTAATGTAATCCTGGGCGCTACACTTCCTCTGCCAACCTGGGGGGGCAGCGGACTGACCTCATGCCTCCTTCTATGCATGAGGAGTCCAAGCTGCTTCTTTTCACCTGACAGAGGGGAATTTCCCCGGCCGGACGTAGCGCGTGGAAGGGACACGTTATTCCGACCAGTTCCTTTCCCCTCCATCAGGCGCCCCGGCTGGCCAGGGGGAGGTAGTTTTAGAGACCAGGATTACGGCATGTTTTTGTGAGGGTATCTACCCTAGGGGACACGGGGAGAACATGCAAACTCCACACAGAAAGGCTGGAGTCCTTATGTTTTTGTTTACACAAAAAATCTTTGCTGAAAATGACAATGCTCGTCCCCATACAGTGGTGGAAAGTAACCAGGTATATTTACTCAAGTACTGTTGAGGTTACTTGAGAATTTCCATTTTAAATTATTTGACAGCTTTAGTTAGTATAGACCACGGCCATCCATCAGAGTTTGGAACATAGAGTATATAGAGACTGATCTGGCACGAAGCTCTGCCCTCCCCCCCCCCCCCCCATCCCCCCCACTATTCATGTCAGTGGAAGTTGCTCAATGGCGTTTTGAAGCACCCGGAGGGACCGTCTCAGAACGTCGACTTCCGCATTTGACCACTTCCCCATTACCCATATTTGAGTTATGCAGAAAAGTGGTTTCATTTGTCTCTGCACAAAGTAAGGTTCAAAAGTTGACCATAATATATTAGCGTGTGACAATCTAGGGGTGCATGTATTCAATGCATGATAACTACCACTAAGCTACTAGTCTGCAATGTTTATCATTCATACAAACATGTGAAGTAGAGATGTACAACTACTGGCTAGTCAAACATTCAAACAATAATTTGCCCACCCATTTCGTAATTAACGTGCAAATTAGGGGGTTCTGGCTCATGGACTAGCCTACTATTATTTCATTAAGCTTTTTCACTTTAGTCAGAGAAATTAATTCACACTGCATTGATTAGTGTTAATAATAAACACGCACACGCATGCGCGTGCACACACACATGCACGCACGCACGCACGCACGCACGCACGCACGCACGCACGCACGCACGCACGCACGCACGCACGCACGCACGCACGCACGCACGCACGCACGCACACACACACACACACACACACACACACACACACACACACACACACACACACACTCCTTCTTCCTCACAAATGAGAAGTTCCCTAAGGGAGAAGTCCCTTAGCCCATGGCTATGATAAAAAATAATAACATATTAGAATATTAAAACTTTAAATGTTTGCTCTACTTTTTGTTTCATATAATTGAATAGACATTCTATATACAGTATGACAGATATTTGCACTACGCTACTGGATGGCCTAGAATACAGGTCTGATTGGAGTGGAACTAGTAGTAAGTATACACATTTTATTTTCCAACCTGATTATTTAAAGGAATTAAAAGGACACCAGTGGTTGGATTTGTAATCGGTTTATTTCTCATCAATAAATGTGTGCCTTTGGCCCAGGCCGTAGCGTAACGGTCTGGGCACCGGACTGGTGATCCAGTCGCGGTGTGCCGCGGGTTCGACTCCCGAACCCGACACGGCCTTTACCGCATGTCATCCCCCCATCTCTCTCCCGTTTCCTGTCAGCCTACTATCTGTCCCTTAAAAAATCAATAAAAGGCGTAAGCCGCAAAAAAATATCTTAAAAAAAAAAAAAAAAAAAAAATGTGTGCCTTCATTCAAAAATCTGAAGCTTTCAGAACAAATCAACATATCTTTGTTTACCAAATTATAAATAGCTTATACTCAAGCCTCAAACTGAACATTCATCACTGTCTTCAGATGTTTAACAGACTCATTATCAACACAGCACAGATTGTTTGAAAGGCAACTTGGTGTTCTTGTAACCTTCTACCCACAAAGCCTCTCCAAAGGAAAGTATTTATGAATATAATGCATTAATACTAGTGGAATGTTCAGATAATTTAACCCATTCAGGCCTGACATCGAAATTAAAAAGAAAAAGTTTTCTAAATCATGACAATCAAAAATAGCAGACCTAAGTACAGGAAATAAATAGGCTGCGACCATGAGACCCTCTACGGAATGGGTCAATAGGCAGAACTACACAACTATGTCGTGTACTGGCAATGGAAACGTTGGCCCGTATGAGGAGGAACTTGAGATTATCAGCTGTCTTCATTTCCTGTTATCAACTGTAGACCCAACAGTCCCCAACAATTTCTTCACAAGCACTTGCACAATCGATGCTATCTTACCACTACACACACACACACACACACACACACACACACACACACACACACACACACACACACACACACACACACACACACACACACACACACACACACACACACACACACACACACACCATCACCAAACAGAATGCCCAATTTACCCATTAGAGCTGTTGGTTTTGTCATTACAAACATTGGAACAAATACATCTGGAAAACAAAAACTCATGCTCCTTCTTTCACTATTTCTATGCTGGAGGCAATCTAAAGAAACCCCACAATAAGAAGTGCTCCTCGTGTAGACTTGTAGATCGATCTGCTATTTTTCAATAGCTAAATTATAACATAATGTATGTCACCACCAAAAGGGGTTCCCGCTCAAGCTTCTTTTTGAATTAAAGCCCAGTGTGTGCGATTACAGTGGCAGTAATCAGTCTCTATTTGTGAAAATTGTGAATCTCTGGAACAGACACCCTTTTGTCCTCTGTGGGGTTTAGTTACGACATATATCTCCATGGTTACTTAAACTCACATTGACGGTGTCATATCCGAAAACCCCAGAAAGGCTTCCAGCTCCGTAGGGCAGGTAGAAGGTCTGGCCGTTGGCAGAGTAGGTAGAGGACTGCTGGGGGTTGAAATTGGTGTGGGTGTCTGGAAATAGCAGAGGTCAGAGTTATCAAAAACCAAACAGGCTACTATACAATTCAATTCAATTAAATTCAAACTTTATTCAAGACACTCACACTCTGTCCATAGGGCAGAACACATAAAACATCAAAAACACAAAAGTAAACAAACTATAAAGAAACAAACAGAACGCCAGTGGCTCCACAGCCTTAGAGGATAGTCTGACAGAGCTCAGACAGAACAGGGTTAGAAAGTAATGCAATGATGCTGTTCTCAGAGTCTGTTAACCTGCACATAAATCTATACATCAGGTTTCGTAGCACAGCAGGGCAAGTGGTTTCTACGAACATTTGACTGGCACTACAGACCGGCTGTTGAATGAAGTCAGGAGATCATTATGTTATGCTTTAGCTATTGAAAAATAGCTACGAGCTTATAGGTCTGCTATTTTTGAAAAATCGAAGAACGACTGACATAGAAACACAGCTTTTTCAGAAAACTGTCAGGATGTAGAAGGCCAGGGGCCAGGGCCTGGCCTGCTGTATCGGGTGGGTTTGTTGAATCTATAATTTAAAAAGTGTGAGTGCCCCTGGCGGCCAGGGGCCAGGGGCCGGGGCCGGGGCCAGGGGCCAGGGGCCAGGGGCCAGAGGCCAGGGGCCAGGGGCCAGGGGCCAGAGGCCAGGGGCCAGGGGCCAGGGGCCAGGGCCTGGCCTGCTGTATTGATTGATTGATTGAAATATTTATTAACAGTTTGTAGAATTTACAGTACATTTTAAGCACAAACTCAATACAAAGACTGTCAACTGTGAGTGGACGACCCAATTAAGCATTACACTTGTTTACAACAGGGTCCACATTGTTCAATTCATCAAAACATTTAGAGACATACAAATAGACATTTCTCTGTAGGTAAAGAACAGAACAGGAATTCATCATATAGGAAGCAAAAAGGGAAAAGATACATATACAGTGAGGGGAAATGGGGTGGGGGGGGGATTCAGATTTTACAGAGGCCAGTTTCGAATTGCAGCCATCCGTAGGTGCCCTTTGAGAGCGGTTTTGAAGGAGTCAAGGGATTCACATGTCTTAATGACTGTTGGTAGGGCGTTCCACATTTTGGTGGCATAGGAGCGAAAAGAATTTAGTCCCTTGTTTGTGCCGAATCTGGGTTGTACATGGTTTGTTGCACTCCCTCTGGTGTTGTGGGTGTGGACTTCGTTTACATTAAGGAAGTATTTAGACAGGTACATGGGTATCTTGGTGGTGTATCGAATCTTGTGGACCAGACCCACTGCAAGATGCTGTACTCTGTCGTCGACCCTAAGCCATCCCAGCCTGTCAAAGTGGGCAGGGGTGAGGTGGGTTCGGGGGGTGAGGCCAAGTAGGAGCCTGACCAGTTTGTTTTGGGGTGGGTTTGTTGAATCTATAATTAGTAATTAATTCATTAATTAATCTATAATTAATACAAAGCCAACTTGCCAACTTGTACCACCTGAAGGTGGTACAAGTTGGCACTTGATAACGCTGCCATAGTTGTGATACTGTATACACCACCATTATATACAGTAGCACCTGAAAACGTTTCTATAAAAAACGTTTGATATTGATGTCGATTCCTCATCCATAGCCTCCCAACAACACCTTCTGTGTGATCAGGTTGAGTTTGCATGTGTATCTTAGGTGTCACGGCCCCTGCCAGTGTCCTGTGTGTGTATTTGTGTCTGTCTGTCTGTCTGTCTGTCTGTCTGTCTGTCTGTGTGTCTGTCTGTCTGTCTGTCTGTCTGTCTGTCTGTCTGTCTGTCTGTCTGTCTGTCTGTCTGTCTGTCTGTGTGTGAGCATGTGTGGGCCGTAGGCTTGGTTCCTGGCTTTCCAGATTGGCCCACCTGGCTCTGATCATCCAATCTCACTCACCTGCCTGCCATCTCCTCATCACCACCACCACCACTCCATAAAAGCTCTGGTTTCCTCGCTGCGTGCTGCCAGATCGTCCCACAGTTCTCCGCGCGGTAACGCTTCTAGCTGTTATTTCCTAGTGACAATTAATCCAAGTGTTTTTGCTCTACTATTGCTTTGTTCCAGTGTGTTTTGGTTCTTTCCTTCTGCTTCAGTTGCCTGCCTGTTTGCCTGCCAGCCTACCCACCACCCCAAGGCAAGGCAAGGCAACTTTATTTATATAGCACCTTTCATACACAAGGCAATTCAAAGTGCTTTACAGAATAAAAAACAAATACAGAGTGCAACAGTGCACTTTAAAATGAATACAGATTATAATAGGAGCATATACATTACAACAAATACTCCCACCTATAATAGAAACAGAAAACACAGCTAATTCAAAGTCCAGGCAAGACCTAGCTGTTATTAGACATCACTGGGATATAGGCTATGTTAAATAAATATGTTTTTAAATTAGAAACGGCTTAAAAACAGCTCCTGCTAACTTTCTGAAAAGTAGCCAATCTACAAGCCCATTCTGAAAAGTTGCAATATCAACTGTACAAGCTCATCATTTTGTTTCAATAAACACCCTTGGACTTTGCCCTCCTTGTCGTGTCTGCATTTGGGTCTGCCAGTTTGGTTAAAGGAGAATTCCATGCTAGAATGCTTTCTTATCTTTCTTTGTAGTCCCACCACAGAGGTCCAGGTGTTTTTTTGTGCAAAAACTCTTTATTGGCTATTTTCCCTACCATAAGCTCTCAATGAATTGCATTGCATTGAATGGGAATTGAATGGGGCTATGTTGTGCTAATTCGCTCATTTCCATCGAAATAAGTAGTAAAGTGTGTGTAATAATTTTGAGCGATGGAAATAAGCGAATTAGCACAGCACCCCATAACCCCATTAAATTCCCATTCAATACAATGCAATTCATTTAGGGCTTATGGTAGGGGAAATAAGGAGCTTTTGCACAAAATAACACCTGGACCTCTTTGGTGGGGACGTAACAACTACAAAGAAAGGTGAGAAAGCCTTTTAGTATGGAATTCTCCTTTAAACGTGGCATTAGGAGGTTAAACTCTTAACGGATATGTTTTACACCCCAAGTTAGCAAAATAGATTAGCTGCCCCACACCTGCAAATTGATTACTTAACCACTCCACTTCTCACAGTCAGTTTACACTCTTTGCACTCACACACTGCAGGCAGACCGGCAGATACAGAGATCTCCATGTGGGACACAGCACTGCAGTGTTGTTTTTGGCAGAAACTTTCTATTTTAGTTTTAGTCATATAGTCTCTTGAATAGTTTTCACTTAGTTTTAGTCACATTTTAGTCACCTGGAATGTTTTAGTGTTAGTCCAGTTTTAGTCGACTAAATGTCATACGATTTTTATTTTAGTCGACTAAATCTACAGTTGATTTAGTCGACTAAAATGTGTTTTGACAGGCCTTGATGTCGTTGTAATGGCAGATTTTACACTTTGGTTGCATGCTGAAAATAGCAGTTCTACAATCTGCAACGCTTTGTGAGATTGTAGATCGGCTATTTTCAGCATGCAACCTAGCATAAAACTGGATCTTTTGTCCACTAGCCCCTCCCTAACATGTTAGTCTAGTTTTTATTTGTTGATGAAATTGTCAGTATATTTAGTCTTAGTTTTAGTCATCATAGATTCGATTTTATTTAGTTTTTATTGAGTTTTAGTCAGTGAAAAAGGGTAGTCGACAAAAATTCGAGTGGCGCGATACGAGCTTGTAGGTCTGCTATTTTTGAAAATCGAAGAGCGACTGACATTTTTAGAATCTGATCTCAGGTCAGAATGGGTTCATCAGGACCAGTGTGTGTCCTGCGGAAACCTCGTATGAATCTGATCTCAGGTCAGAATGGGTTAAAGCACAGGGTACTTATAATATTTTTCGTAATATTGTGGTAACATATAGCATTAAGTGTATTGTAAAATGTTAGCCTAGCCGCCGAGAGAGACTATAGTCAATGTCGTACGATTTGTCACACACATTAACGCAGTTACATTTGTTGTCTGCATTTGACCCATATCTCTTGGAGCGGTGAGCCACAGTTGTGCCTCGCTCGGGAATCATTTGATTAGTTGATTTGACCCCCCAATCCAACCCTTTGATGCTGAGTGCCCATTTATACAGTCTTTGGGCGGGGATCGAACCCCCAACCTCCCAGTTTCAGGGCGGACACTCTAACCACAAGGCCGCTGTCTGGTCCTAATCAAGGATAATGCAGTAATAGTATTGATATTCAAAACAATATCTTCAGACGTGTTCTCGTGTCATAGGCCTCGTGTAAATGGCATCAATGTGCTGATGCCAACAGTTGCTCTTGGCATTGACAATAATTGGCCCATAGAGTTCTCAACCTGTGGGCAGGGCTGGTGGGTGGCAAGGGTATTGCAAGATTTAATGATAATAATTATAACAGAATAATATGAATGAAAAAGAATATGAAATAATGTCCCGTCCACTGCACTATAGCACCGTGGACAGCTTGGAGTTCATGTGATTCAGAACCACAGACCTCACCAGTCGATCGCTTCCTCAGTCAGCTCCATGGACAGCTCTACTCTGCTCAAACCTATAGCATTGCATTATTGTGACTAGAAAAAAGTCTCTTCCTCTGCTAATTTGATGTAGGTGTGCGTCCGTGCGTGTGCGCGCGCTTGCTGTACATTTTCATTTTGTGAATAGTTTGTTTACAACCAAAATATAGGCTATAGTAGTAGTACTGTACAATGAATGGACATACAGTATGTTCACACTGTAGTAAGGAGTACATTAGAGGTTGCTGCTGCAGGCAGCTCTGCTACAGTCGCACAACCTCCGCTGGTCACAACATGTTTTTCCCCCGACTGTATTCGTGCTCGTCTCCCCCAGTCCATCCGTCTCGGCAGAAGCTAAGACGCTGAACCCCTTCAAGGCAAGGGTTTCACAGACGCACAATACGATGCAACGATGTCGTATTTGCTACGCAGAATGTCTAGCAAATGCATCAGTTCACTTTGGGCCGCGCTGCGAGCTTAATGTACATCTGATGCTGGCATTCAAAGCAACCAAAGGTATGATCAGTGATCATAACCAAATATTTTGGAGTTCATTCCACAACGTTGGGCCACTGACAGAAAAAGCTGTCTTGCCCAACACAGTGAGTGATGTGTAATACTAACAAACTGCACAATACTTCAGAACAGTGAAATGTACATTGTGGTGCGCGATTAAAATGTGTACATTTGCATTATTTTTTTCTATAATTAATGAATTCGAAATTAATCAGTAAAAATCCCTGCTCTAAATAAAGAGATATTTTTTGCGGGTGAACTATCCCTTTAAAATCTTTCAACCTGGTCTGCAGTGCTAGTTGAACATCTGAACAACATTATTCATGCATATTCATACATTTAAAACATATTCATTAATATTCATACACTAAACACATATTACTCTCTACTTACTCTACTTTTTTTCTGTTTTCTTTTTCAAAAAGATCAAAAATAGTACAAACTCAAAACACGTTCTCTGAGCGTGTTTTTTAGAAGGACTCAAGTAGTTAAACTTGTTCCCAACCTGCAGTAGTTGCACCTACACTATGGAACGCCCTGCCTTGCACTTTGAAAAACGCTGAGTCTGTCAATATTCTTAAAAGTTTGCTGAAAACGTTTTTATTTCGGAAACATTTTTCTGATGTTATTTGACTTGATTATGTTGTTCTTATTTGCTTGTTGTACTGTCCTGTTTGAATTATGATTGATTTTATTGTGTCCATTGTACAGCACTTTGTAACATTGTTAAGAAAGGTGCTTTATAAATAAAATGTACTTATACTTACTTACTTACTTACTTACACACACACACACACACACACACACACACACACACACGCACACGCACACGCACACACACGCTTATGCAGTTTCCCTGCTATCATGTCATGATCTCTCTAAAGTTACACAACACACAACTGTCCAGTTTTAAGAACACCAACACCAACTATAACTGTCCTCGGCCTCAAATCTCTTCTCCTCTGTCTCACATTCTTTGTCAAGACTGGAAAAGCATAAATATATGTAGACAGCAAGGATGAGAGGCTTGAACTATTAAGTTAACAAATGGTAACTAGCTTGATTATTACTCTTAGAGTCCTTGATTGGTTTAATGAAAATGGCACTTATCATGATTTTTTGTAAATTATGTACTTAGTTAATTCAGTCAGAGAACTCACAAATATACATAAGATGTAATGCAAGCGTGAATGCTCTTTTATCTTGGCATTCGGGGCTTTGCTACAGTCTCTCTCTCTCTCTCTCTCTCTCTCTCTCCCTCTCTCTCTCTCTCTCTCTCTCTCTCTCTCTCTCTCTCTCTCTCTCTCTCTCTCTCTCTCAGCCTCTTTCACCCTCTGGTTCTGTGTGTGGGTCTGTTGGTTCTGTGTGTGGGTCTATTGGTTCTGTGTGTGGGTCTATTGGTTCTGTGTTGTGGGTCTATTGGTTCTGTGTGTGGGTCTATTGGTTCTGTGTGTGGGTCTATTGGTTCTGTGTGTGGGTCTAGTGGTTCTGTGTGTGTGTGGGTCTAGTGGTTCTGTGTGTGGGTCTGTTGGTTCTGTGTGTGGGTCTTTATTGTTTATTGTTTATTGTTTATAAGGATCCCCATTAGCTTTTGCCTTGACAAAAGCTAGTCTTCCTGGGGTCCGACACAGACAAACATTTAACATAGGCAATACTTACAATTGTTTACAAACACTAACTCAACATAAAACAGTAAAATAAAATATAAAATAAGAAAAACAAAGAAAAAAACAAACAAAAAAAAGAACATAGGAGAAATAAAAAACAGAGAAACATAGCAATAAAAAATAAAAATAAAATAAAAATCACTTTCAACACATTATACATTTGAATTGTTCTTTTCCCAGGGTTACTGCAGTATGATTTACATAAGGTGTTCTTTTAACTTGATTTTAAAGATGAATTTTGTATTTGTATTGGTTATACACTTTGGTAGTGCATTCCAACCAATTACTGCTCTATAGATAATAGAAGATTTAAGAATATTTGTTCTTGGTTTAGGTGCCACCAAAACACCCGAACTGGCTTGTCTAGTCATATGATTATGTTCGTCTCTTACATGTGCTACCTGTTCAGAGAAATACTGTGGTTTTTTGTCCATTAATACATTTCTGAAAAACGTAAGAATACGTGAATGTAATCTATTCTCAACAGTAAGCCATGATAGATTTCTGTGCATTTCTGCAATGTGTGTCCTGTTGGAACACTGGAGAGCTAATCTGGCAGCTTTGTTTTGAGCTATTTGTAATTTATGTATGTCTGTTTTTGTAGCCGATGACCAGATGACTGGGCAATACTCAAGTTGTGATAACACTAGAGCTTGAATTACTGCTTTCCTAGTGTTTAGTGTTATGTAGCTAGAACATTTCCTGGTTACGGCAATACTTCTTCCCATTTTAGTTACTATATTGTCAATTTGTTTAGTCCAATTAAGTTTAGGATCTAGTACCACTCCAAGTAATTTAGCCTCTGTTACCTGTTCTACTGGCTTCCCGGCAAGTGACAGGCTCAGTTGAGGATCACCCTCTAGCTTATGTCTAGATCCAAACACCATGCACTTGGTTTTAGCAATGTTCAATACTAATTTATTCTCATCAACCCAATCCGCTACTTCTTTTATTTCATACTTTAGTATATCATTTAATTCACCTACTGTAGATGCTGTACTGTACATTGTCGAGTCATCCGCGTACATTACTACATTAGATTTATTCAATACCAAAGGTAAGTCATTAGTAAATATCGAAAATAGGAGAGGCCCTAATGAGCTTCCCTGAGGAACCCCGCACTGCAGCTCCTTACTGTCAGAAAAGCTTCCGTTGAAATATACCCTCTGCTTTCTCTTTGACAGGTAGCTCCCCATCCAAGACAAAGCAACAGGGCCAAAACCATAGCATTCAAGCTTTCCTAATAACAAATCATGATCGATAACATCAAAAGCAGCACTGAAATCTAACAGTACCGTCCCCACAAGTCTCTTATCATCCATATTCTTTAGCCAATCATCAGTCATTTGTGCCAGAGCAGTGCTTGTGGAGTGACCTTCTCTGTATGCATGTTGGCAGTTTGTTATCAGCTCATTACTTGCTAGATAGTCTTGAATCTGATCATATACAATCTTTTCTAGAATTTTACTCAGTACTGGAAGAAGACTTATCGGACGACTGTTTGGACCAGCAAATGCTGCTCTTTTATCCTTGGGCAGTGGAATAACCTTTGCTTCCTTCCAAATCTTGGGGCATACACCATACTCTAGGCATTTATTGAATATGTGACATAAGGGCCTTGAAATATATTTAGCTGCTATTCTAAGTAATTTGCAGTCAAGATTGTCTGTGCCTGAAGGTTTGTCATCCGATAGATGTAACAGCGTTTTTTCAATATTTCCCTCCACAACCTGGTGAAATCCAAACATACACTCCTTTCCTCTCATTATACAATTTGTGATGTTGTTATTTGACCCATTGTTGCCTATTGTATTTGTACACATGTCATTCCTCAGTTTATCCACCTTGTTTATAAAGTAATTATTAAAATAATTTGCTATTTCATATGGCTTTGTGATAAATGACCCGTCTGTTTCTATAAAAGAGTTATACACGTTTGGATTCCTCCCCATTATATTATTCAGCGTTTTCCACAGCATCTTTTTATCATTTTTAGCATCATTAATTTTAAGCACAAAGTATTTCTTCTTTTTATTATTATTCAATTTTGTCACTGCATTTCGAAGTTTGCAGTAATGTTGCCTATCCAATAGTAACCCTGAATTATCTGCAGCTCTTTTTGCATCATTACGGTTGGCCATTAATCTCCTCAATTCACAATCCAACCAGGGAGCATTTTTTGACCGTGCAGTCCATTTTTTCATTGGAGCATGTTTATCAGCAATCTCCAAAAACATTTTCATGAACTCACTTAGCGCTTTTTCTGGATTTTCATTATTGCATATATCGGACCAGCTTACACTACTTATTTCTCCCTCAAATGATGCCTCATTAAACATTTTATAAGACCTTCTATAAATAATCCTAGAGCCAGCTTTAGGTATATGAGTTTTTCTAACAACTGCAATCAAGTTATGATCACTGCAACCCACTGTTACTGATATTGCCTTGGAACATTGCTGGGGTCTGTTAGTATAGATGTGATCAATACATGTTTTTGTTGTTACAGCAAACTTGTTTGTGACAGTTCTTGTTGCCGATGTTACTAGCTGAGACAGGTTACATATTTTAGCAACAGACATTATTTTCTTCCACATGGGGCAATTGACATTAAATGCATTTATGTTCATATCTGTCAGGAAGTAAATTTCATTATTATAATCAGCTGTTTTGTCCAACATTTCACAGATGTTATCCAGATACTTAGCATTTGCACTTGGTGGCCTGTAACAGCACCCAATTAAAATAGGTTTTAAATGTGGTATATGTATCTGTAACCATAATGCTTCAATTTCATTCATCATTAAGTCACATCTCTTTTTTACCGGAATATCATGTTTCACATAGATGGCAACGCCACCCCCATGCTTGTCTCTATCCCTTCTGAACACATTATAACCATCAATTGCAACTTCTGCATCATCAAAAGTTGAGTCAAGGTGTGTCTCTGATATCGCTAGTATGTGAAAGCTGTTTGATTCAACCAGACAGCATAGTTCATGCAACTTGTTCCTCAGACTGCACACATTTAGATGAGCTATCAACATTCCCTTTTTAGGCAAGTTAATAGTATGTGACATTGTCATCATGATTAAAATAAATGTCCATTATTAAAATAATAGACGCCAGGGTCCTACCTCACAGCAACATCGAACTCGTCCAGTTCGCTGATGTCATGTATGACTACCACTTTTGCGTCCTCTCCGTTCAGCTTTATAAACACTTTACAGCTCGCAGTCCATGTAGCTTCAATCTTGTTTTGTTTTCTCAACATGCGTGCACGTCTGGCGATTTCGCCGTTCCTCTTGGTTAGGTGCTCATTTATGAACACATTAGACCCTTTTAAATTACCACACTGTTTCAGGATCGAAATCTTGCTCTTTCTGTTGGTGAATCGAATTACTATCGCTGGTATAGCTCCCTTGGTTCTGGTAGGCAGGGTGTGACAGGCTTCGATGTTGTTTCTGTCCACGGTGATCTCTTGGCTTTCCAAGAAGCCAACCACCTGCTGCTCCAGCGTCTCCGTCTCGGGCTCAGAGGGGATTCCCTCCCGCGCCGTGGCGTGATTCCCCGCGGCTGCCGCTCTGGCGTAGGACCGGTGTTTGGTCTTCAGTCCGTTGACGATTATGTTGTTCATTCTGGAGTATTGCTCCAAGTCAGACACTCGATGCTCCAACTGGTTTATCATTCTGTCCTTTTCAATGTTCATCTTTTTAAGTGCCTGGATTTCTCCCATCAGCTCAATTATTTTCTTCTGTTGCTCCGCAACTTTCGATATTTCTGCCGACATGAAGTCGAGAGATTTCTTAATCTCATCCATCTCGTCCTCCCGGTCCTCCCGGTTTTCCACACAGTTCTGCCTCGTTTTGTTCTGCTTTTCCTTCGGCATATTGCTATCCTGGTCCCGGGCTACAGACGAGCCACGCCAGGCTGCAATTAAACCTCTGCTTTTACCTGGATCCCGGCTAAAAACGAGCCTCACCAAGCAACACTTTAGTTTCGCTGAAACGCTGGTATTGTAACCTTCTCAACCCAGAAAGTAGTGGAATACAGCAAAAAGTGTATTACAGGGAATTGATGCAGAAGTATGAGATGTCATTCAGCAAGTAGCACAGCAAGTAGCACTGCCTGAAGCTCTGCGTGGTTGCCAATAGAGGAGTCTATTGGTTCTGTGTGTGGGTCTGTTGGTTCTGTGTGTGTGGGTCTATTGGTTCTGTGTGTGGGTCTATTGGTTCTGTGTGTGGGTCTGTTGGTTCTGTGTGTGGGTCTGTTGGTTCTGTGTGTGGGTCTATTGGTTCTGTGTGTGGGTCTATTGGCCATCCTTAATGAGCTTCTTGGGTGAAATTCCATACAGTTGGATTAACCAGTATTATCGGATTAACTATAGTACTCTCCCGATGTTTTCACATCTCTCTCTCTCTCTCTCTCTCTCTCTCTCTCTCTCTCTCTCTCTCTCTCTCTCTCTCTCTCTCGTGCACACACGTACACATGTGTCCCCGGTGTTCTGTATACTGTATGTCGGTTGGCGGTAATGTAAGAATTGAGGTCATCCGTCAGGCTGACAGCGGTGACCTGGTGGTGCATGGTGTGGGGCGGTGCGTTGATGGAGCGTTGTGGGCCGGTGTGGGGCGGTGTGGGGCGGTGCGTTGATGGAGCGTTGTGGGGCGGTGTGGGGCGGTGTGGGCCGGTGTGGGGCGGTGTGGGGCGGTTCGTTGATGGAGAGCAAGGTGACGGAGCTGTTAGACACAGGACACCATAGAAGGATGGCCCTGCCGGGGTGTCATTTGTCCTGTGACACCCTGCCTCCCCGCTATCACACACACACACACACACACACACACACACACACACACACACACACACACACACACACATATATATATATATATATATATATATATATATATATATATATATATATATATATATATAGATGACATTAGAACTTCCTGGCAAAGTCAAAACTGAACGTTTGCTGTTAGCTCGAAAGACGGGGTAAAACTACTGGCTGCAGGGGGCGGCAGGGAGACGTGACGTCCCTGTCGCTGCAGCTCCACCACCCGGAGATGTTCCTGTCGCTGCAGCTCCACCACCCAGAGATGTTCTGCTCCACCACCCAGAGATGTTCCTGTCGCTGCAGCTCCACCACCCAGAGATGTTCCTGTCGCTGCAGCTCCACCACCCAGAGATGTTCTGCTCCACCACCCAGAGATGTTCCTGTCGCTGCAGCTCCACCACCCAGAGATGTTCCTGTCGCTGCAGCTCCACCACCCAGAGATGTTCCTGTCGCTGCAGCTCCACCACCCAGAGATGTTCCTGTCGCTGCAGCTCCACCACCCAGAGATGTTCCTGTCGCTGCAGCTCCACCACCCAGAGATGTTCCGGGATTAAAGGAGCCAAACATCTGTGAAGGAAGGGTGGCTCCCGGCCGATGACCCTGCAGCCAGCACCATGTGAAGGGTGGCTCCCGGCTGATGACCCTGCAGCCAGCACCATGGCACCGTCGGAGGTGCGTCAGGCAGAAATGCCCAGCAAGTCTCATCACTTGCGCTTACATATGTTACTCATTTGCAGATATGCTATTTTTCAATACCCTAAGTATTTCTTTCTTTCTTTCTTTCTTTCTTTCTTTCTTTCTTTCTTTCTTTCTTTCTTTCTTTCTTTCTTTCTTTCTTTCTTTCTTTCTTTCTTTCTTTCTTTCTTACCTTCCCTTACTTACTTACTTATACTTACTTCCTTCCTTCCTTTCGTTCCTGCATTATTCAGAACCAAGCCAATCTGTCTCAAGGACTCTTTGAGTTGTCGGGGCTGCTTTAAAATGGCATCACGCTGTTATACTTCCTGCAGGAGAAAGGAGAAGTTAAGTGTTTATGAACAGCTGCCCCTGACCTGACCTGACCTGCTGTGGACGAATGTACCAATGAGACGAGTTCTTATGACTGGAGCCCGGCCAAAATATCAGTCAGAAATACTCATGACCGTGCATTATTTCCGCAGAATTATGATACCGCAAATTATTCCACCCTCAATGAAAAAATAATCTGTGATGATGATGTCACTGGAAGACGGTTTCTAAACTGCCCACAGCCCTCCTATGAGACACAGACTGAGTAGAAAATAATCATGCCATTTTATCATGATTATTAGTGAGGACCTATTATATGAAGATAGGTTGAAAAGTGTTGAAGTGCTCCTTTAATACATTTGTGACCGAATACAGTGGTTTCAGACACAAGGGGGCCTTGGTCATTTTTTTTTTTTTTTACATATATGAAACTAACAACTAAGACAATCTCGTCAGAACGCACAGCTGTGTGTGGTGTGGAGTAGAGTTCTCATCGGGCCCGAAAATTAAGGCCCGGCCCGACTAATTAGCATAGATTTTAGGCCCGACCCGGCCCTAAAATGTCGGGTCGGGTCGGGCCTGGACGGGTTTGTGCAGAATTTGAGAACTCTACACAGAGTAAAAGTGAAACGCCAGTCAGCACCATCTTCATAATAGATAAATACACAAACAGACAGAACAGAACTATTATTTTTATTATTCTAAACAAATTCAATATATATATATATTTTTTTTTCATGGAGCCCCATGCCCGGCCCGGCCCGGCCCTACTGATTAGCATACATTTTAGGCCCGGCCCGGCCCTAAAATGTCGGGTCGGGCCTGGTCGGGTTCGGGCAGAGTTTGAGAACTCTAGCGTGGAGACCACAAACACAAAACTGGCAGCGACTTGACTTTTCTTCAGTGGACGACGACGACGGGTAATCATGACTTTATACTTTTATTACAAGATAAAACAGCATCATATCAAGTTAACAAAACGATGTTGTGTTTACTATTGTCACAGAGACACTGCAACTAATCTGGGCCGGCTGAGCTGTGTGTAACTGGAGAACAAAGCTACGGCCAATCGAAACCATGCACTCTTATGTAAATACGTGCAGGAATGTTCAAACCCCTAAAATTAAATTAAATTAAGTAAACTGTAAATACAGAGACATTTTTGCATTGTAATTGCAACGATTTAATGACACTTAAACGACTATCTGTTGGAATAAAAACCTTCTTTAACATTCCAACTGTGTTAATGTGGCTAAAAAATGAAAACCACAAAAAAGTCAATTATTGTGGAGTTCCATTAGCGCCGACTTGTGATTGAAACCACTTGGAGTGCATGGTCACATTTGTCTCTGAGTCAGGCTGTGGTGGACAAAGTATACGTATGCTAAATGGAAATCGGGTTAAGAAATCGGGTTAAGAGTCTATGGGTGTCGTCCATGATAGCACCCTATCATCCCACACCCACATCAACAACACCAGCCGGTCCACCTACTTCCACCTCAGAAATCTCAGCCGCCTCCGCCCCTCACTCACTCCCCAACAGGGCCGCAATCCTCCTTCATACATTCAAGGCCATTCATAACCTCCCCCCCCCCCCCCCCCCCATACCAGCTGTTTAGGCTGACCTTTGTGTCTATCTGCTGACTGCTGCAAGCTGTACTATATACTTTCTTTGCTTTTGCTTTTAACTGTGTTTTAACTGTATTAACTGTTTTTGAGCAGTGTCTCCAATCCAATCCAATCCACTTTATTTATAAAGCACATTTTTATACAACAAGGTTGAAACAAAGTGCTGTAGCCTACACAAAGAAATACTAGAATATCAAGAAAAAAACAGCAACAAACAGTATACATAAACAGGGCAACCTAAGGACACAATGCAGTGGAAGCAGCAACTCTTATTCAGTATGTTCAAAATGTTCAGTATGTTCAGTATGTTCTCCGCTCCATTACGCAGCTATGTGTGTCCCTCCTGGCTCCTACCCTACATATGTATATGTGTATCCCTGTGTCTGTCCGAGCATGGAAAGCTGCAACATGGTACGTAACTCCAGGGGACTGGCCACAGGACGCACCGGTCATATTACCGGTGGGTCGCGACCGTAGGGGGCCGCTCAAGTTATGATATGTGGCATTTGTGGCAGCGGTGGCCGAACGGATTGCGGAGCGGTCTTGATACCGGAAGGTCGCCAGTTCGAATCAGCGGTCCGACACGTTAAAATGACCACCGTTGAAGTGCCCTTGGACAAGGCATTGAACCACTACCATGAAATGCTCCATGATCAGGGCCTGGCTGTAAACAAGTATCTGATGCTTAGTCCAGTGTCCCTGGGTAAACTTGATTTACCAGAAAGCATTTCTTCTTCTTCTTCTTCTTCTTATATGATTTTTTGACAGGCAGGCAACGTGAGTGACAAGTAAAACCCTCTTTCTAGCTTGAATTATTTTGCCAGCATTCTTGTGGCATTTTAGCAGACGCTCTTAGTCAAGAGCGATTTACATTAGGCAAGGACAATAAACATGGCAGTACATCATATACATAAAAAGTAGCGTATAGTTATCATGAATTATACATAAGCTAAGAACGTAACAGTGGAATATCATATGGATGCGGTCCGGTACGCTCTTAAGCAATTTAGACCTGAAGACATTTCTGCAAATATTTTTCAAGTTTTTCATGTCAATGACCCCAAAAATATATGTAATTGGCCGCCGACCCCCATCTGAAAATATGTTGTTCCAGGGACCCCCATGAAGCAAAGATTGAGTTAAAAACGATCGCTCTGACAGAATATAATATTCAAAGATTTGCACCACATTTTCACGATTAAAAAAAAATAGCAGACCTACAAGCTTGGCACTCGGTGCCGCGCTATGAGCTTGTAGATCACCAAAAGGTGTTCCCGCCCGTCACTACACCATTGGTTCTCAAAGTTGCGGTCTCAGCTGGTCCTTAGAAAGGTAGAAACTAAAATCAGCCAAAGAATGTATCATTCATATAATGTACAGTACTATGCTGCGTGAATAAACATACAATTTGATAGCATACAGCATACAGTATAGATCACCCAGGTTTTATGGTTTTTCAATCCCCACACGTGTGCGTGTGTATATGTATAAGTGTTGCAACAATTAAAATGTAGAATATGAAATTCTAGCGGTAATATCGTATATACGTACATGCGTGTGGGTATATGGATAGGGTGGCCTGGCTGGGTGTGACTACCGCGGCCTGAATGATTCAGCCCTGGTGTGAGATATGATCTGGACAACAGATGTCGATATGAAGTTGAGGATAACATTGACCACTTCCTCTTAGTCATACTTCTCTCTCCTGTCTTTCGTAATCTTTTTTGTCATCAGACGGACAGCTTGGTCAGATACTTATTTGTTGACGTTTTGTTAACTCATCCTCCTGCTGTTAACCCAGTGGTGGAAAGTCACAAAATCTATAAATCTCACACTATTAAGGCAACCAGCCGGTTCCACGAGAGCTGCACAAGGTGCCATTTTTCTTCACTTGAGCACCTGCAGCCCCTCTAAATGTCTTTGAACATGAAAGATGGCAAGGCTACGCAGTTGGGCAGAGTTTTAACAACAAGGTTTATTTTTCCCACCAAGGACACACAGTGCAGAAAAGTGGCATTACAAAGGAGATCAAAAATCTCCTCTGACTGAGACTGACAACTTCTCAACCAGCAGCAGAGAGCACACTCACTCAGCTATATCAAAGAATATGTATTTATAAATGATGGGCGAACTGCCCACCACCACCCTCCCCGGACAGTTTGTTGCTGGGATAAAGAAAGGTCGAACAACGTCGAAAATCCACCAGCTGTCTAAAAACCCGGAAAAAAACGCCTGTCTGGTAGGTCTGGAAACGGCTATAGAGGGTATGCACATGCTTAAAGTGAATGGCACATCGAGTGGCAAAGCAACATGCAAAGTGAGTTTAAGTTTAATGTTGTTTAATGCAATCAGATATGACTTTTCTGTGTGGATGTCTGGACTGTCAAGGCCAGAAAGTAGTTTTTTTCCACTCAGTAGGCGTTCCTGCATAACTTCCTGGTTTGATGATGATGTCACGTGCATACCCTCTACAGTACCCCCCCCCCCCCCCCCCCCATGGCCCCTCCCACTAGACAGGACCAAGGGGTAGATCCACAACACGTCATTCAATCTGTTACAAGAATACATTTACATACATTTAACCTCGTATTTTCTGCATTATTCTAATGATGACGTGAAGTCATGTGATCTAATGAGATGCTGATTACTGGCACTACTTAAAGGTATATTCAGTGATTCCACTTAATTCAAATAACATTTTTTTTTTTTTTTGTTGTGATAATCCTCCCTACTATAGAGTGTGCTGACCATATAAGGAGTTCCTCCCTGTCCCAAGTTAACCCCTGGGGGTCAAAAAACCTTAGGTTTCGTTTTTGACTCTCTATCCTGATTGGATGAAAGGCTGGGTCCCACAGCCAAAAACGAAACCTAAGGTTTTTTGAGTGAAATCACTGAATATACCTTTAATGACGTGTCAAACAGTCATCTTTAGTTGACCCTGATGAAGGCCCATGCAGGCCGAAACGCGTGTTTTTAACACTTGTTTTTAATATTTAGGTAATTCATGAAATAGAGGATTTTTTCTACTTCAACTGGACAGAGCTGCCTTGGACCCTCTTTTAAAGGTATATTCAGTGATTTCACTTAATTCAAATATCACTTATTTTTTTGTTTTGTTGTGATAATCCTACCTACTATAGAGTGTGCTGGCCATATAAGGAGTTCCTCCCTGTCCCCAGTTAACCCCTGGGGGTCAAAAAACCTTAGGTTTCGTTTTTGACTCTCTATCCTGATTGGACGAAAGGCTGGGTCCCACAGCCAAAAACGAAACCTAAGGTTTTTTGAGTGAAATCACTGAATATACCTTTAAGTTCGCCACCTTATATCTCCTTCCACAGTGACATTGACTCAAGGTTTAGAAAGTTTTAAGAACTCTTGTGCTTTGATACGTTTAACCTCATTTGAGCTTGTAGATCTTTTCTTTCCCAAGTCTTGCTTTTTCCCAAGTATTTTTAGAGTCCAGTATGAAGTATCCCTCTGTGACACACAAATCTCCCCTGTCCACAGACAGGAGTTGGTTTGGCCCAAATGGGCCCAATTAGTGTCCAGCTGTGCTTCTCCCTATTAAAAGTCACAGAACCCGTGAAGAATGTTTGACTGTTGAGCAGACATGGTGAGAGCATTGGTGTGTTTGTTGCTTGCTTAAGATGTTTTGTTATTGACAGGCATGTAATCAGGCACGGTGGCACAGTTGGTAGTGCTGTCTCCTCACAGCTAGAAGGTCCTGGGTTTGATTCCCGCTCGGGACGCTGTGGGTGCTGGCGGCGTGTTTCCTCCTCCGCGTCATCAGTGCCCATACCCGAAGGCGGGGTTGGCGAAAGAGCCTTTCTGTGTGGAGTTTGCATGTTCTCCCGTGTCCCATAGGGTAAACATGCAGTAATCCTGGTCACTAAACTGCCTCCCTCTGGCCAGCCGGGGCGCCTGATGGAGGGGAAAGGAACTGGTTGGAATAACGTGTTCCTTCCACGCGCTACGTCCAATCAGAGAAACTCCCCCCTGTCAGGTGTAAAGGAGCAACTTGGACCCTCAGGCATGAAGGAAGCATGAGTTCAAGGCCGTTGCTCTCCCCTTGTCCCCCATGTATGGGGACTAGGTTGGTGGAGGGTGTGTAGAGCCCAGGATCACATTAGATGATTGACACAGGGGTGAAAAATGGGTTACAAAATCGTGGGATAAAAATATATATTTTTAGACAGGCATGTAATGAGCAAAGCTAGACAGTGACAGGGTGGGGTCACCCTGTCACATACAGTGTGTGCGTATGCCTAGCGACGGTGCTGATTCCTAGTAGCCGGAAAACGTTGAGATTGGAAGAAGAAAAGTTTGGTCATGAAGGACTAAAGGAACATTTTGTGTTTAGCTCTGAATCTCAGAGCTTTTGGACAAAGGCCAACCTGCTGTGGCCTCCTGACTTGAAGGTTGGGTGAGGAATACTTATTTTCCCCTTTTTGTGCAATGCATTGCCTTTTTAATTCTCTAACTTTTGTGGATATTACAGTATAAAGGTATACAAATAATAGGTTACAGTATAAAGAATTACCGACGCAGGTGCATGACCTTCATTTATTTTAGTTCTTTAATATAACTCAGACATCATTTTATGGTTCCGATTGTTATAATGAGGCAAAACTCACTAAGGGAAAACCATACGGAAGAGAATAAGTTCATAAAGTGAAATATGAATATGGAAAAAGCCAGCCAAACTAAAACATAAATATTTATCATGGACAAAAACAAAGGAGGAGAGCCTTTAACCCATTTTGTCCTGACGTCGAAATTGTCGAAAATGTCTTTTTTAAATGTCTTGTTTTCTGAAAAACCTCATGTTTCTGTATCAGTGGTTCTCAATATCTTGTGTCAAGGACCCCAAAAATTATATGTAATTGGCCGTCGACCCCCATCTGAAACTCAAAGAATATATTATAATTCAAAGATCTGAGGCACATTTTCACGATTTTTCAAAAATAGCAGACCTACAAGCTTGTAGATCTGCTATTTTTTCAATAGCTAAAGTATATAAATATTGCTTTAAAAACACCCAAAAGGGGTTCCCGCTCAAAATGGGTTAAATGCTGTGAATATTTCACACGGAGCGCTTCGTCCTTGATGTAGAAGAAGAAGGCTTTGAACAGATTCTAAACTCATTTTTCTGCCCGTTGAACGGGAACAAAACAACAAAACGGCATTCTGAAGGAAGTGATTTTGATTCACACTGATTGTGTTCTGTTGAAATATTCACAAGGGTTAGTGTTGTCTCTTCAGACTCCCTGACCCCCCCCCCCCCCGCACGCCATGGACCTTTGCTTTAGGTCAGGACAACTGACTTCCCCAGTGGTGCCAGAAACAGTACATTTTTAAGTGGTGCACCCACTTAATTAACCCATTCTGACCTGAGATCAGATTCATACCAGGTTTCCACTGGACACACAATTTTTTCTTTTTTTTTTAAGATATTTTTTTGCGGCTTACGCCTTTTATTGATTTTTGAAGGGACAGACAGTAGGCTGACAGGAAACGGGAGAGAGATGGGGGGATGACATGCAGTAAAGGCCGTGTCGGGTCCGGGAGTCGAACCCGCGGCACACTGCGACTGGATTACCAGTCCGGTGCCCAGACCGTTACGCTACGGCCTGGGCCACTGGACACACAATTGTCTGATGAACCCATTCTGACCTGAGATCAGATTCTAAAAATGTCAGTCGTTCTTCGATTTTTCAAAAAATAGCAGACCTACAAGCTTGTATCGCGCCACTCGGTGGCGCGATATGAGCTTGTAGATCTGCTATTTTTCAATAGCTAAAGCACGACATGATACCAACACCAAAATGGGTGCCCGGTCAGAATGGGTAGGAGAATTCCATAGTAGAAGGCTTTCTTATACCTTTATCTGTAGTCGTTACGTCCCCATCAAAGAGGTCCAGGTGACCTTTGCTTTAGGTCGGGAAAACTGACTTCTCCAGTTTGTAGAAACACTACATTTGTAAGTGGTGTATAACCACTTCATTAAAGGAGAATTCCATAGTAGAAGGCTTTCTTATACCTTTATCTGTAGTTGTTACGTCCCCATCAAAGAGGTCCAGGTGTCATTATGTGCAAAAGTGGGCGGCTGGCTGCCTGGGTCTGAGCACGAAAAAAGTGCAGCCTAACACACACAGACATTATTAAGTTATTGACTGTATGATGATTTTGGGTGGTACAGTACAGTACAGCAGTAGAGGGGTGTGATTTTATATATGTTTTTACTTGCAGTCATTGACTTTTATGTTCTATGCTCCAAATTCAAATCCACTGGACTTTGGCTTGCGACTTGCAAACAAGCAGCATTATGCTGTACAGTATTTATTTCGATTTCATACTGTATACAGGGTTAGATTAGGAAGGTAATATTTGTATGCGTTTGACCACATGCTGTGACGTAAAGTGTACAGGAAAAGAACCACAATGTTTCAAAATGATGTATTCTATTGGTTTGTGAAGCTGATTACAGGTGTGGGGAACAGATGACAGATGTGGTTTCATTGAACAGCCTGATGTTGCATTGGTGGTTGATTAGGTTTCAGATGGATTACAGTATGTTCAGATGGATTACAGTATGTTCAGATGGATTACAGTATGCCACGGACCGTGGCGTTGCGATTACATTGTGTTTAACCCATTTTGACTCTATTCTATAAATGTCTTCTAAATCGTAACGGTTTTCTGAAAAACCCTATGTTTCTGTATCAGTGGTGCTCAATATTTCATATAAAGGACCCCCCCCCAAATGTAATTGGCCACCGACCCCCCATCTGAAAATATGTTATTCCAGGAACCCCTCAGAAGCAAAGATTTGAGTTAGAAATGTTCTCTGAAAGAATATATATTAATATATATTTGTGCCGCATTTTCACGATTTTTAAAAAATAGCAGACCTATAAGCTCGTAGCGTGGCACTCGCTATGAGCGCTATGAGCTTGTAGATCTGCTATTTTTCTAGAACATAGTAGAACATAATGCTTAAAAACACCAACAGGGGTTCCCGGCCAGAATGGATTAATATAAAAATATGAACTGTGTTTCCTGGCCCCTGAGAATAGATCACTCCCTTCAATGCCTGCATGAATTCCTCTCCCATAACAAATTAGCCTTTGTTGTTTTTTTCGTTTGTCTTCAAGGTTTCCTAAGGTATCTACCAACCCACTGTCAGTCTTGCGCTCTCTCTCTCCCTCCCCATCTCTCTCTCTCATTGATGTTCTTTTCTTTCTATTTTTTTTTTAAACTTTCTCTGGCCAACCATCTGTTCTTTCATGGCTGTGATATAATCAGCTACACTGTACTGAAGCCTGCTGTTTTGGGGTGGGATAGGGTAGACTTACTACAAGGTTTCTGAGGAGCGCTTTGAGCCTGTTACAAACTTGAACAACTTTTAATGCTAATGTAACCATGGGCGGCTGTGGCTCAGGAGGTAGAGCAGGTCGTCCAATGATCCCTAGTGGGTCGGCGGTTCGAATCCCGGCTCCTCCTCCTCCTGTCCACATGTGGAAGTGTCCTTGGGCAAGAAGACACTGAACCCTGCGTCGCCTCCAATGAGTCGGTCGGTGTGAGCTCGGCACCGTCGGTGTGTGAATGTGAGAAGTGAGGACGCTGGCGTCGACTGTTCGCCGCTTCACCTCCCAATGTATGAATGAACGGACCATTGTAAAGCGATTTGAGCGCTATAAAAATGCAATTCATTAACCAATTATAGCGCATACGGTACTCGGCCTAAAAACACAAAGTGCTCTGACTCCAAGAACAGATGTTGTACTAAAACCAGCATAAAGAACAGATGTTGTACTAAAACCAGCATAAAGGAATAAGGACTATTGACTCAGTTCCATGAACCATCCATCGACCCGTTGTGAGCGTATATAGATCAGCAGTGGTTTTCAACCGGTGGTCTGCGGACCACCAGTGGTCCTTGAGGGGGTTCCGGGTGGTCCCCAATGCTAAATGACGGAGAGTTGGTAACGCAATGGACCCTTATTGGATCCTTAACTTTTGAGAGTGTAAAATGAAACCAAAATGGACCCTTTTCGGCTCCATTTGTTTCATTTTACGCTCAAGAATTACTGTACATGCACTTAATTTGCAAGAAGTCTATACACAATTAGAGAATGTAGAAGAATTGTTATTTTGATCAACATTGGCCTGTTATCTCTCCTATATGAAGAGGCCCTAACCCTAAACCCTAACCCTAAACCTAAACCTAATCCTAACCCTAAACCTAACACAGCACTTACCCTACCCCCTTAGATAGCATTTCTGTAGACTTAGATAGCATTTGATACAGACTTATAGCATGTTATGTAGACAGCACTATAATTGCATTATGTAGTCATAGCACGTCATAGTACATATCTATAGCATAGTATAGTATATATGTATAGTTTCATTATATAGATATTCCACTGTTACTTTCTTAGCTTACGCATGTCCCATGATAAATGCTTTTTATGTGATGTATTCCCATGCTTTTTTGTTCTTGCTTAATGTAAATCGCTCTGGATTAATGTAAATCGCTCTGGATTAAGAGTGTCTGCTAAATGCCTAAATTGTAAACCCTAAACCTAACCCTAAACCTAACCCTAAACCTAAACCTAACCCTAAACCTAACCCTAAACCCTAAACCCAATCCTAAACCCTAAACCTAACTGTAAACCTAACCCTAAACCTAACCCTAAACCTAACCATAAACCTAACCCTAAACCTAACCCTAAACCTAACCATAAACCTAACCCTAAACCTAACCCTAACCCTAAACCTAACCCTAAACCTAACCCTAAACCCTAAACCTAACCCTAAACCTAACCCTAAACCTAATCCTAAACCCTAAACCTAACCCTAAACCTAACCCTAAACCTAAACCTAACCCTAAACCCTAAACCTAACCCTAACCCTAAACCTAACCCTAAACCTAATCCTAAACCTAAACCTAACCCTAACCGCACATGGAAGCCACAAGTGAGTCTTACAACCGGCCGCGTATGTGGGACTAACGTAACGGTGATCAGCGTATGTGGGACTAACGTAACGGTGATCAGCGTATGTGGGACTAACGTATTCCCCCCAAACGGTGATCAGCGTATGTGGGACTAACGTATTCCCCCCAACACGGTGATCAGCGTATGTGGGACTAACGTATTCCCCCCAAAACGGTGATCAGCGTATGTGGGACTAACGTATTCCCCCCAAAACGGTGATCAGCGTATGTGGGACTAACGTATTCCCCCCAAAACGGTGATCAGCGTATGTGGGACTAACGTATTCCCCCCAAAACGTATGTGGGACTAACGTATTCCCCCCAAAACGTATGTGGGACTAACGTATTCCCCCCAAAACGGTGATCAGCGTATGTGGGACTAACGTAACGGTGATCAGCGTATGTGGGACTAACGTAACGGTGATCAGCGTATGTGGGACTAACGTATTCCCCCCAAAACGTATATGTGGGACTAACGTAACGGTGATCAGCGTATGTGGGACTAACGTATTCCCCCCAAAACGGTGATCAGCGTATGTGGGACTAACGTATTCCCCCCAAAACGGTGATCAGCGTATGTGGGACTAACGTATTCCCCCCAAAACGGTGATCAGCGTATGTGGGACTAACGTATTCCCCCCAAAACGTATGTGGGACTAACGTATTCCCCCCAAAACGGTGATCAGCGTATGTGGGACTAACGTAACGGTGATCAGCGTATGTGGGACTAACGTAACGGTGATCAGCGTATGTGGGACTAACGTATTCCCCCCAAAACGTATGTGGGACTAACGTATTCCCCCCAAAACGGTGATCAGCGTATGTGGGACTAACGTATTCCCCCCAAAACGTATGTGGGACTAACGTATTCCCCCCAAAACGGTGATCAGCGTATGTGGGACTAACGTAACGGTGATCAGCGTATGTGGGACTAACGTAACGGTGATCAGCGTATGTGGGACTAACGTATTCCCCCCAAAACGGTGATCAGCGTATGTGGGACTAACGTATTCCCCCCAAAACGGTGATCAGCGTATGTGGGACTAACGTATTCCCCCCAAAACGGTGATCAGCGTATGTGGGACTAACGTATTCCCCCCAAAACGGTGATCAGCGTATGTGGGACTAACGTATTCCCCCCAAAACGGTGATCAGCGCACAGAATGAGATCTTGGTCGGTGAGTAGACGGCTATACTGAGACCATTCATTTGAATGGTCTGATTAAATGTGATGATGTCGTATCCAGTGCATTGATGATAGCATTCAAACCGGGAGGTCTGAGAGGCTAAATGTCATCAAAGGGTCCGGTCCGTGGCTCAAATGCCAAATAAATAATGGACCCTGAACTTTATCTATATGGGGATTAATTGTGCACGGCAGCCTGTTAGCACTGCTAGAATGCATTTGAATGGGATCATTTGTGTGTGTGTGTGTGTGTGTGTGTGTGTGTGTGTGTGTGTGTGTGTGTGTGTGTGGTGTATGCGTGCACATGTGGTTAGATGAATGAGGTATTGACGTGCTGCAGCTTTTGTGCCCAACGATCCAACCTTGAAAGGGAATAAAGGGATAGTTTCATAGTTCACTTCCAAAATTACTTTATTTTCCTATCGATTTCCTCACCCCGCATGGAGACTTGAATTCTTTCATTTTTTTTCTGTTTTTTGTCACATTCCTAACAATTATAACCAGCAGTGGTTCACCATGGAGACACAATAGTCTCCTTTGTGTCTCCATAAGGAACCACTCATGCTGGTCATCAAAAAATATGTTTTTTCCTCAAATGTCTATAGGCCTTGCTGATTTCTACATTTTTGCGAATGCAGTGAGCACTAACTATGAGACCCTGCAGATCGTGTCTGTCTGTGTGTGTTTCTGTCTGTGTGTCTGTCCCGCTGTGACACCACCCGCCCGCCACCAGAGGGCGCAGCTGTAGCACGCACACGCGCGCGCGCACACACACACACACACACACACACACAAACGAGCTGCGTTCACTTCCCGCGTTTGCGCGTCCTATACTTGTGGTATTGCTATACTTTTACTTTTACCACTGCTGAAATGTTTTTGGCTGCTGAGATCGAGTGAGGCCAGACATAGTTGATTAAAACGATCGATAGTCCAATAAACAATCCACTCAAACAGCCCCTGGCTGTGTTTTCTAGTAGGTCTGACCTGAATTCACACTAATGGCATTGCGTTCAGAGGCTGAAAGGCTGTAACTGCCCTTAAAGGGACACTTCACCCTTTTTGCAAAAAAATATATGTTAATGACGTTTAGAAGCTTTAAAACACTTTCCTGGAGATCTTTATGTGTGTAACATGTGGTTTTAGATATTTTAGATTGTAGCAGTGAGCCTGTTGTCTCTGATGTCATGGACACTGGGATCACTTCCTTCCTGGACTACATGTTGTCTCAGTAATACAGCTCTCCCCCTATCCACAAGGAGGAGCAGTGCACCAAAGAATGATGGGAATTGTAGTCCAGGAAGGTAGTGAGACCAGTGTCCATGACATCAGAGACAACAGGCTCACTGCTACAATCTAAAATAACTAAAACCACATATTACACACATAAATACCCCCAGGAAAGTGATCTAAAGCTTCTAAACGTCATTAACATATATTTTTTTGCAAAAAGTGTGAAGTGTCCCTTTAAACTCCGATTATGAATGAAAAATTTAGGCTCCTCAGTCCTCAGCACTTCTGTGAATACTGTACTGTAGTGTATATCATCATCATAGCTGATATGATCGGTATATAGCACCAATAGTTGCCCATAACAATGGCGGCATATCTGGTCATCTAGAACTTTTTATGCAGCATTGTGCGTGCGTGCATGCACGCGTGCATGTATAAGCGCGTGTGTGCAGTGTGCACGTCGTGTGTGCGTATAAGCACGTGTGTGCATGTGAAACGGGGGTGCATGGCTAAAAGAAGCAGGTGAAAAAAAACAATGCTGTGGGCCATGTGGCATCAGTCCAGATACAACTATACACAGAGGAGAGCCAACTGGAGGCGATCTGTAATGATGTCAGGAAACCTTGTATGTCCAACACACTTACTCTGTGGTGGAGAAAGAACCTGTGTTCTTTTTTTTAAGTCAGGAAACCTTGTATGTCCAACACACTTACTCTGTGGTGGAGAAAGAACATGTGTTCTTTTTTTAAAGTCAGGAAACCTTGTATGTCCAACACACTGACTCTGTGGTGGAGAAAGAACATTTGTTCTTTTTTTGAAGTCAGGAAACCTTGTATGTCCAACACACTTACTCTGTGGTGGAGAAATAACCTGTGTTCTTTTTTTGAAGTCAGGAAACCTTGTATGTCCAACACACTTACTCTGTGGTGGAGAAAGAACCTGTGTTATTTTTTTAAACACACAAACGCACTCGTTGCGAGCTTGTAGATTTCAGTGGTGGAAAGTAACTAAGTACTTTTACTTAAGTACTGTACTTTAGTACCATTTTGAGGTATTTGTACTTCTACTCCACTACATCTCAGAGACGACATTTTTACTTTTACTACACTACAATTATTTGAAAACTTTAGTTACTTTGGACATTCTAATTTTGATTAGAAAACACACATTAACCACTTCAACCCTATACATTTCGGCCATTTGAAAATAGCCGATCTACAAGCTCACAATGCGTCGCAACACGATGCATTGTGAGCTTGTAGATCTGCTACTTTCAATAGATTTTGTACACATTTTGAACTTGTGAAATGGCACATTCTGCACAATGAGTACTTTTACTTTTAGTACTTTAAATACATTTTGATGCCGATACTTTTGTACTTTTACAAGTACAAGTACAAGTACATTTTCAATTCCGTACATTTACTTGCAACGAAGTAGTTCTAAATTGCAGTATTAATACTTTTACTTAAGTAAAACAATTGAGTAGGCCTACTTTTTCACCACTACAAATATGGAGACACAAGGTTTCTACCCGACGACAGCGATGATCAATATTCTGCCTCTCCGAAGGATGAACCAACCCTATAACTTTTGAGTGACCCCAGGGGCGCTGGAAGGTATTTATACCAGGGGGAGCTGAAGGGTGGGAGGGATATCGCGGCCGAGTGCAGCGAGGCCGCGCGAAAAATTTCTGGTCTTATTCGGGTATAATTGGCCTAATAATGACTTATTTAGGACCTAGTTAACCGAGTTAATCATAATAACAGTATGTGACTCTTATTGTGTTGTTTGGGTTAGATTTCTTTAAACCTGGTGCAGGTGTAAGTAAAACTACAATAGGTTTTTGCTGTCTCGTCATGTTGTGTCTATCTGTCAACTCACTCGCTGTGCATTCTGAATTCAGCACGCTCTGATAGACATGTCAAAAAATTCTCCTCTCCACCAGCAGGGGGTGCTGGTGCACCCTCCGCACCCCCCTTCCAGCGCTGATGAGTGACCCCGTGAACTATGGTCTGGTTTTGAAATAGGGCAGCATTTGAGGCATTCTGTTTTACAGCAGTATTTCAACAACATGCATTTGCATAACATATAACACTTCTGTCGGAAATCTCATGTGTCCAGAACTGTTACTTTTCAGGATTCAAATTCAAAAGTAGCGGATCTACAAGATCTACAAGCTCAACATGCAGTGCAAAGTGACACATTTAGGCTTTTGAATCCGCTACTTGCTTTTGTGTGGAGCTGTAGTATGATCAAGTATAGGGCAATGTTCCCTCTATCTTTTTCGGTCTGAGCAAACACTCAAACCTCCTGAGCAGACAACAGCAACTACTGAGCAAACATTGCGTCACCAAACGTTAGATAACGCAATTCACACAGGTGTGATTTTTTTTCCTTTTTTCCAAATGGATTTTGGTATATGAGTGAATCAATTAATAGTTATAAGGTTACGCAAGTTACAACATTTTTATTTTATATCAAGGTGGTATGCTAGCAATTTTAAGCATATTCAGTTAGTCAAACAAGTCAGAGGTGTTTTCTGTTTTTCTTTTGTTTGTTTGTTATTTACTTTTTTGTACTGTGTGGTAATTCCAGTCAATCACATGTACCCTTTAGAAGGCAACAATAGATAAACAACTATGCGCTGACAAAGTCTTACAAAACAGCTTGTTCCGATAGTTTCTGTTCCTGTCCAGTATTTGAAATGCAAAACATGAACAGGTTGTGGAGCAGTATGCATATTGAGGACATTATTGTAATGAATGGTACTGCATAGGACTATAACAGTGACCTGTCGTTCTAAGTTCTAGTACTTACTGACTGATTTACATCTCAATTGATCACAAACCATATCATTTTAAGTTATAGTACTAAGTTAGTGACTCAATAATTACATCTCAAAAGTAAAACTACCAAGCAATTGCAAATGAGCCCTCATCATTTCACACATTATAGACTACTGTCCCAAACACACAGCTATGTAAATCACTACTTTATTTTCAATGAGTCTGACTGAATTGCATCTCAATAGCCATATAGACCCCCACACATACACACAACCCAACAAATCAGTGTCAAATGGTGAAATAGAAGGCAAAATATACGTTTAACAGATTCATGTTTGAAATATTTCCACTTGCTATGAATGTGATTTTCAATAATTTATTGTTTCCTCTGCTGTAAAGTATTGGACTTGTGCATTCCTTGCTGATTTGAGTAAATGCTGAAACATGATTGCTAATTTAATTGTAGCTTTTATTTTATTTTTTATGGTGTACAAGTCTTCACTGTCTTGTATGTGGGCTAAGCGGTCATTTTATGATATACCTACTGTGTACAAAACAACACCAGTCCTGTGAAACCAGAAAACTGTCTTCTAGATAATAAAGCAACTTAATTATTATAATGTAGAATAGTTTGATGACTTGTGTACTATTTAGTGCAGGGGTGGGTGGCAGTTTCTGTCTTGGAATACAAATAACTGGTAGACTCATTGTTTTTACTTGTGATTTATTTATCTCGGTTAAATGTTAAGGGTCAAGAGTTGTTGTTAATCTGTGGTTTTTAGGAGTGCTGTGTGTTAATGTTTAGCAAGTAACATAAAATAGATTTGAAAGTAAACTTTGTAATTTGAAAGAATATAACATTTTGTAAGATAAATGAAGATCACAGTATAAGGATCATTTGTATCTTCAACAATTCACTGTAGGCCTACTGATACAGTACATACATTTATGCTTTTAATACTATGTACATATAATGTCCATATATTATATGTATTGGATATAGATAGTGTAAAGAACCCAAACACGTGACGTTTTTCACTTCATTATTCTATGTGTTTCTGCGCCTGAGCACCCGCGGAGTTGACGCCGCTGGTAAGAGTGATTTTGAGGCTCAAACGTTGCTCTTCGCGACCATATTTGGGGGTAAATCTTTTAGACTCTCGTAGAGAGATTCGTCAGAATCGGAAAAAAAACCTACGAGAATCTAAATGTTTGGGCTACTGTTTAGTTATGGTAGCCTATATGGAAGGACGGTAAATAAAAAGCAAAGGCATTTAAGGCACACAGTGCTAAGGATAATGCACTTAACTACATCAGAGTTTGCTACTCTTTCTGTAAAGTGTTGAAATGAAAAGTTAGAATTGTACTTGACAAAGGAAGGTATTGATATGATTGTATTTCATACATTTTGGATAAAAGGGGTCTTTATTTTATGTCATTATTATATTACACTTAAAAAGGGTTAAAATAAGGTATTTAATTACTTTGAGTTAAAAACAGCTGCTAAAAAGGAAAAACTAGTTCATTATGATTAGTGCATGGTGATGTTAAAGTCATCAATGAAGTGTAATGTGATTACAGTCATTCTAATTTCTCACTGATGGTCAAAACCATTTAAAAGGGAATTGTACTGTTTTGAATATGCTAGTTAGCCTACATTTGGAGCTTATGTGAGCTACAACAATTTTATGGAAACATCTGTGTAATACTAACAGAGTATTTTGTTTTGTGTTCTTTATTTTCTTGTCAGTTTTTATGGTGGTTTATGGACTTCTTTCGGCGGGGACCGAGCATGCCTGAGGGAGGGGTGGAGCATGCAGCAGTTTGTTAGGTTGTGATTGGCTGAGAGATGGTTCTATTGTTCTCCTCTTCGGCCTATCAATCCAAGCAGTTAGTGGCTCCACCTCAGGCTCTCTAGTATAATAAGAGTTGCTCGGTGTCATTTCTCCACAACTGCTCCAGGATATCAATCATTTCTGATCTGACTGTGGACTCCAGACTTCAAGGGAAGATGAACTCTGTCAACCTCAACTCTGCTGAACAGGAGGAACCCAAAGACCATGGTATGTTACTTGCCCCTTTCACCTGTCATATTTGGATAAATAAAACATTGCATTCTCAATCAAATTGTCAAATCAATTCAGATTGTGTTTGCCTATATATGTGACTAAATTTGACTGGGGGACTGCCATTGGATTTGGTTGAGTTTTCGTTTTGTCATGTCATATGAAAGCAGGGAATCATAGCTTCAAATTGACATATTGGTTGTTCAGTTTGACCCACCAGTTTTGGACATATGGCTTATAGAGTAATGTCTTGCCGAAAACAGCGAGTTGAGAAAACAGGCTTGAAAGGTTCCCTTCTGTGGACTCTAACATTACACCTAGCTACATGTTTAAGCATTTATTATACATGTCGATTTCAGCTCTGTTATTTCAGACATGGTATGTGAAGAGTCTGCCTGTGCTATTAACTCATTTTGAAAAATTCTCCTCTGGTGAAAAGCTGGAATTTGCGCGACGACAGGCTCTCAGTCAAATCTGGTCACATGTTGTCTCGCAGGTTCATTCAATGAGACGTAGCATGCAGAGTTAGTTCAGTCAGACATACTCGAGGGGGTTCATGCCATGCTCAAAGGCGCATACTATACTCAAGGGGTTAACATGCATTACTATGTGGGTGTACAAGTGTGTGCAAGTCCCAGTCATTCACAGATACTCTAAAAGTGCTTGTAGTGGGCCTTTTACTTACCAATCATTATATAATCATGTCATTTATTATTATTGTGTAATAGTTATTTAGCTAGCTGTAAATTCTTGCACAGCTAGAATTCTTTGATTATTTCTTAAAATGCAGAAAAAACTAATTAGACATTTTGTTGGTGTTAATTGGGAAACTAAATACATTTCAGTCTGTCGTTCAACCTCTCAATGTGTTTTTCCTTTATCTTTGTTTCCAATCCAGTGTTGCATCATCAGTCTGTCCTCCCTGTCTTACCAACAGTAAATGAACATAGAAGCTTGGCTAAACAGCACGATTGTGACCAGTGTGGACAACGCTACCATTACAAATCTCACCTTAAATCACACCAGAGAATTCACACTGGAGAGAAACCCTATGGATGTGATCATTGTGGACAACACTTCTCTAGAATGTTCAGCCTTAAAACACACCAGAGAATTCACACTGGAGAGAAACCCTATGGATGTGATCAGTGTGGACAACACTTCTCTCAGATACACCACCTTAAAATACACCAGAGAATTCACACTGCAGAGAAACCCTATGGATGTGATCAGTGTGGACAACACTTCTCTCACATTTCCACCCTTAAAAATCACCAGAGAATTCACACCGGGGAGAAACCCTATGGATGTGATCATTGTGGACAACACTTTTCTGAAATGTCCAGCCTTAAAAAGCACCAGAGAATTCACACAGGAGAGAAACCCTATGGATGTGATCAGTGTGGACAACACTTCTCTCACATGTCTAGCCTTAAAACACACCAGCTAATTCACACTGGAGAGAAACCCTATGGATGTGATCAGTGTGGAAAACACTTCACTGACATGGCCAGCCTTAAAAAACACCAGAGAATTCACACCGGGAGAAACCCTATGGATGTGATCTGTGTGAACAACACTTCTCTAAAATGTCCCACCTTAAAACACACCAGAGAATTCACACCGGGGAGAAACCCTATGGATGTGATGAGTGTGGACAACACTTCTCTCAAATGTCCCACCTTAAAAGACACCAGATAATTCACACTGGAGAGAAACCCTATGGATGTGATCAGTGTGGACAACACTTCTCTCAAATGTCCAGCCTTAAAAAGCACCAGAGAATTCACACCAGGGAGAAACCCTATGGATGTGATCAGTGTGGACAACACTTCTCTCAAATGTCCAGCCTTAAACAGCACAAGCAAATTCACACCGGGGAGAAACCATATGGATGTGATCGGTGTGGAAAACACTTCACTGACATGTCCAGCCTTAAAAAACACCAGAGAATTCACACCGGGGAGAAACCCTATGGATGTGATCATTGTGGACAACACTTTTCTGAAATGTCCAGCCTTAAAAATCACCAGAGAATTCACACCGGGGAGAAACCCTATGGATGTGATCAGTGTGGACAACACTTCTCTCAAAAGTCCAGCCTTAAAAAACACAAGCTAATTCACACTGGAGAGAAACAGTAAGAATAGACTTGAACATATTTTAGAATTATAATTCTTCATCTTCAGAAATGTGCAGATAACCTGATTACTAATTTAATTGTAGCTTTTATTTTCTACATAAAAGTGTTGCATGATGATTTATTTTTTGATGAATGTGTTGATTAATTGCAAGTAAACTTAGCATAAATAATGGTTGTGCAGTCACAAATAAAGGCAAACAAGTCAGAGGTGTTTTCTGTTTTTATTTTGTTTGTTTGTTATTTACTTTTTTGTACTGTGTGGTAATTCCAGTCAATCACATGAAGTACCCTTTAGAAGGCAACAATAGATAAACAACTATGCGCTGACAAAGTCTTACGAAACAGCTTGTTCCGATAGTTAAGGTCACGCCCTGTCCAGTATTTGAAATGCAAAACATGAACAGGTTGTGGAGCAGTATGCATATTGAGGACATTATTGTAATGAATGGTACTGCATAGGACTATAACAGTGACCTGTCGTTCTAAGTTCTAGTACTTACTGACTGATTTACATCTCAATTGATCACAAACCATATCATTTTTATGGTGACGAACAACCCACAAACAAGTGGAGCAAAAGAAAAAGCAGCTTAGATTTTCCATTTGTACAAGGTAAGAGTGATTTTGAGGCTCAAACGTTGCTCTTCGCTACCATATTTGGGGGTAAATCTAATCTAAATGTTTGGGCTACTGTTTAGTTATGGTAGCCTATATGGAAGGACGGTAAATGAAAGAAATTTATTTCTGCAGCAAAGGCATTTAAGGCACACAGTGCTAAGGATAATGCACTTAACTACATCAGAGTTTGCTACTCTTTCTGTAAAGTGTAAAGTTATAATTGTAGGCCTACTTGGCAAAGGAAGGTATTTGATATGATTGTATTTCATACATAAAAGGGGTCTTTATTTCAAGTCATTATTATAGTACACTTAAAAAGGGTTTAAAGAAGGTATTTAATTACTTAGAGTTAAAAACAGCTGCTAAAAAGAAAAAACGAGTTCATTATGATAAGTGCATGGTGATGTTAAAGTCATCAATTAAGTGTAATGTGATTACAGTCATTCTAATTTCTCACTGATGGTCATAACCATTTAAAAGGGAATTGTACTGTTTTGAATATGCTACATTTGGAGCTTATGTGAGCTACAACAATTTTATGGAAAAATATGTGTAATACTAACAGTATTTTGTTTTGTGTTCTTTATTTTCTTGTCATTTTTTATGGTGGTTTATGGACTTCTTTCGGCGGGGACCGAGCATGCCTGAGGGAGGGGTGGAGCATGCAGCAGTTTGTTAGGTTGTGATTGGCTGAGAGATGGTTCTATTGTTCTCCTCTTCGGCCTATCAATCCAAGCAGTTAGTGGCTCCACCTCAGGCTCTCTAGTATAATAAGAGTTGCTCTGTGTCTGTTCTCCACAACTGCTCCAGGATATCAATCATTTCTGATCAGATCTGACTGTGGACTCCAGACTTCAGGAGAAGATGAACTCTGTCAACCTCAACTCTGCTGAACAGGAGGAACCCAAAGACCATGGTATGTTACTTGCCCCTTTCACCTGTCATATTTGGATAATTAAAACATTGCATTCTCTATCAAATTAGATTCAGATTGTGTTTTTGCCTTTATATTGTCTCACAGGTTCATTCAATTAGACGTAGCTTGCTGAGTTAGTTCAGTCAGACATACTCGAAAGGGTTTATGCCATGCTCAAAGGCGCATACTATACTCAAGGGGTTAACATGCATTACTATGTGGGTGTACAAGTGTGTTATATAATGTCATTTATTATTGTGTAATAGTTATTTAGCTATAGCTATAAATTCTTGCACAGCTAATTTGATTCAAATGCACAAAAAACAAATGGAATTCCTTTGCTGGTGTTAATTGGGGAACTAAATGTGCATTTCAGCCTGTCGTTCAACCTCTCAATGTGTTTTTCCTTTATCTTTGTTTCCAATCCAGTGTTGCATCATCAGTCTGTCCTCCCTGTCTTACCAACAGTAAATGAACATAGAAGCTTGGCTAAACCAAAACCGCACGATTGTGACCAGTGTGGACAACGCTACCATTACAAATATCAACTTAAAAGACACCAGATAATTCACACTGGAGAGAAACCCTATGGATGTGAGCAGTGTGGACAACACTTCTCTCAAATACACAACCTTAAAACACACCAGATAATTCACACTGGAGAGAAACCCTATGGATGTGATCAGTGTGGACAACACTTCTCTCAAATGTCCAGCCTTAAAACACACCAGATAATTCACACTGGAGAGAAACCCTATGGATGTGATCAGTGTGGACAACACTTCTCTACAATGTCCAACCTTAAAAAGCACCAGAGAATTCACACTGGAGAGAAACCCTATGGATGTGATCAGTGTGGACAACACTTTACTGAAATGTCCAGCCTTAAAAAGCACCAGAGTATTCACACTGGAGAGAAACCCTATGGATGTGATCAGTGTGGACAACACTTTTCTCAAATGTCCAGCCTTAAACAGCACAAGCAAATTCACACCGGGGAGAAACCATATGGATGTGATCGGTGTGGAAAACACTTCACTGACATGTCCAGCCTTAAAAAACACCAGAGAATTCACACCGGGGAGAAACCCTATGGATGTGATCATTGTGGACAACACTTTTCTGAAATGTCCAGCCTTAAAAAGCACCAGAGAATTCACACAGGAGAGAAACCCTATGGATGTAATCAGTGTGGACAACACTTCTCTCACATGTCCAGCCTTAAAAATCACCAGAGAATTCACACCGGGGAGAAACCCTATGGATGTGATCAGTGTGGACAACACTTCTCTCAAATGGCAGGCCTTAAAAGCCATCAGAAAATTCACACTGGAGAGAAACCCTATGGATGTGATCAGTGTGGACAACACTTCTCTCAAAAGTCCAGCCTTAAAAAACACAAGCTAATTCACACTGGAGAGAAACAGTAAGAATAGACTTGAACATATTTTAGAATTATAATTCTTCATCTTCAGAAATGTGCAGATAACCTGATTACTAATTTAATTGTAGCTTTTATTTTCTCATACATGCAGTGTACAAGTCTTCACTGTCTTGTATGTGGGCTAAGCGGTCATTTTACGACATTCTGTACAAAACAACCAGTCCTGTGAAACCAGAAAACTGTCTTCTAGATAATAAAGCCATTCTTTGTTCTACTTAATTTCTTTGTTTGATATTGACTTTTTTGCACTGTGTGGTATTTCCAGTCAATCACATGAAATACCCTTTAGAACGAAATAAAACAATGTAAAAAGCAAGATAAATGAAGATGCTGTTATGAACAATAACATACTATAAACACAATTTAACAGCTTCATTTGGAGCAATCAGGACTGTTTAGTGTGGACAGTATCCTTAAACAATCTGATTAAATAGAGGCTGATAAATATCAGCACATCTACATAAAAGTGTTGCATGATGATTTATTTATTGATGAATGTGTTGATTCATTGCAAGTAAACTTAGCATAAATAATGGTTGTGCAGTCACAAATAAAGGCAAACAAGTCAGAGGTGTTTTCTGTTTTTATTTTGTTTGTTTGTTATTTACTTTTTTGTACTGTGTGGTAATTCCAGTCAATCACATGAAGTACCCTTTAGAAGGCAACAATAGATAAACAACTATGTGCTGACAAAGTCTTACGAAACAGCTTGTTCCGATAGTTAAGGTCACGCCCTGTTCAGTATTTGAAATGCAAAACATGAACAGGTTGTGGAGCAGTATGCATATTGAGGACATTATTGTAATGAATGGTACTGCATAGGACTATAACAGTGACCTGTCGTTCTAAGTTCTAGTACTTACTGACTGATTTACATCTCAATTGATCACAAACCATATCATTTTTATGGTGACGAACAACCCACAAACAAGTGGGGCAAAAGAAAAAGCAGCTTATTTTCCATTTGTACAAGGTAAGAGTGATTTTGAGGCTCAAACGTTGCTCTTCGCTACCATATTTGGGGGTAAATCTAATCTAAATGTTTGGGCTACTGTTTAGTTATGGTAGCCTATATGGAAGAACGGTAAATGAAAGAAATGTATTTCTGCAGCAAAGGCACACAGTGCTAAGGATAATGCACTTAACTACATCAGAGTTTGCTACTCTTTCTGTAAAGTGTAAAGTTATAATTGTAGGCCTACTTGGCAAAGGAAGGTATTTGATATGATTGTATTTCATACATAAAAAGGGTCTTTATTTCAAGTCATTATTATAGTACACTTAAAAAGGGTTTAAAGAAGGTATTTAATTACTTAGAGTTAAAAACAGCTGCTAAAAAGAAAAAACGAGTTCATTATGATAAGTGCATGGTGATGTTAAAGTCATCAATTAAGTGTAATGTGATTACAGTCATTCTAATTTCTCACTGATGGTCATAACCATTTAAAAGGGAATTGTACTGTTTTGAATATGCTACATTTGGAGCTTATGTGAGCTACAACAATTTTATGGAAAAATATGTGTAATACTAACAGTATTTTGTTTTGTGTTCTTTATTTTCTTGTCATTTTTTATGGTGGTTTATGGACTTCTTTCGGCGGGGACCGAGCATGCCTGAGGGAGGGGTGGAGCATGCAGCAGTTTGTTAGGTTGTGATTGGCTGAGAGATGGTTCTATTGTTCTCCTCTTCGGCCTATCAATCCAAGCAGTTAGTGGCTCCACCTCAGGCTCTCTAGTATAATAAGAGTTGCTCTGTGTCTGTTCTCCACAACTGCTCCAGGATATCAATCATTTCTGATCAGATCTGACTGTGGACTCCAGACTTCAGGAGAAGATGAACTCTGTCAACCTCAACTCTGCTGAACAGGAGGAACCCAAAGACCATGGTATGTTACTTGCCCCTTTCACCTGTCATATTTGGATAATTAAAACATTGCATTCTCTATCAAATTAGATTCAGATTGTGTTTTTGCCTTTATATTGTCTCACAGGTTCATTCAATTAGACGTAGCTTGCTGAGTTAGTTCAGTCAGACATACTCGAAAGGGTTTATGCCATGCTCAAAGGCGCATACTATACTCAAGGGGTTAACATGCATTACTATGTGGGTGTACAAGTGTGTTATATAATGTCATTTATTATTGTGTAATAGTTATTTAGCTATAGCTATAAATTCTTGCACAGCTAATTTGATTCAAATGCACAAAAAACAAATGGAATTCCTTTGCTGGTGTTAATTGGGGAACTAAATGTGCATTTCAGCCTGTCGTTCAACCTCTCAATGTGTTTTTCCTTTATCTTTGTTTCCAATCCAGTGTTGCATCATCAGTCTGTCCTCCCTGTCTTACCAACAGTAAATGAACATAGAAGCTTGGCTAAACCAAAACCGCACGATTGTGACCAGTGTGGACAACGCTACCATTACAAATATCAACTTAAAAGACACCAGATAATTCACACTGGAGAGAAACCCTATGGATGTGAGCAGTGTGGACAACACTTCTCTCAAATACACAACCTTAAAACACACCAGATAATTCACACTGGAGAGAAACCCTATGGATGTGATCAGTGTGGACAACACTTCTCTCAAATGTCCAGCCTTAAAACACACCAGAGAATTCACACTGGAGAGAAACCCTATGGATGTGATCAGTGTGGACAACACTTCTCTACAATGTCCAACCTTAAAAAGCACCAGAGAATTCACACTGGAGAGAAACCCTATGGATGTGATCAGTGTGGACAACACTTTACTGAAATGTCCAGCCTTAAAAAGCACCAGAGTATTCACACTGGAGAGAAACCCTATGGATGTGATCAGTGTGGACAACACTTTTCTCAAATGTCCAGCCTTAAACAGCACAAGCGAATTCACACCGGGGAGAAACCATATGGATGTGATCGGTGTGGAAAACACTTCACTGACATGTCCAGCCTTAAAAAACACCAGAGAATTCACACCGGGGAGAAACCCTATGGATGTGATCATTGTGGACAACACTTTTCTGAAATGTCCAGCCTTAAAAAGCACCAGAGAATTCACACAGGAGAGAAACCCTATGGATGTAATCAGTGTGGACAACACTTCTCTCACATGTCCAGCCTTAAAAATCACCAGAGAATTCACACCGGGGAGAAACCCTATGGATGTGATCAGTGTGGACAACACTTCTCTCAAATGGCAGGCCTTAAAAGCCATCAGAAAATTCACACTGGAGAGAAACCCTATTGATGTGATCAGTGTGGACAACACTTCTCTCAAAAGTCCAGCCTTAAAAAACACAAGCTAATTCACACTGGAGAGAAACAGTAAGAATAGACTTGAACATATTTTAGAATTATAATTCTTCATCTTCAGAAATGTGCAGATAACCTGATTACTAATTTAATTGTAGCTTTTATTTTCTCATACATGCAGTGTACAAGTCTTCACTGTCTTGTATGTGGGCTAAGCGGTCATTTTACGACATTCTGTACAAAACAACCAGTCCTGTGAAACCAGAAAACTGTCTTCTAGATAATAAAGCCATTCTTTGTTCTACTTAATTTCTTTGTTTGATATTGACTTTTTTGCACTGTGTGGTATTTCCAGTCAATCACATGAAATACCCTTTAGAACGAAATAAAACAATGTAAAAAGCAAGATAAATGAAGATGCTGTTATGAACAATAACATACTATAAACACAATTTAACAGCTTCATTTGGAGCAATCAGGACTGTTTAGTGTGGACAGTATCCTTAAACAATCTGATTAAATAGAGGCTGATAAATATCAGCACATCTACATAAAAGTGTTACATGATGATTTATTTTTTGATGAATGTGTTGATTAATTGCAAGTAAACTTAGCATAAATAATGGTTGTGCAGTCACAAATAAAGGCAAACAAGTCAGAGGTGTTTTCTGTTTTTATTTTGTTTGTTTGTTATTTACTTTTTTGTACTGTGTGGTAATTCCAGTCAATCACATGAAGTACCCTTTAGAAGGCAACAATAGATAAACAACTATGCGCTGACAAAGTCTTACGAAACAGCTTGTTCCGATAGTTAAGGTCACGCCCTGTTCAGTATTTGAAATGCAAAACATGAACAGGTTGTGAAGCAGTATGCATATTGAGGACATTATTGTAATGAATGGTACTGCATAGGACTATAACAGTGACCTGTCGTTCTAAGTTCTAGTACTTACTGACTGATTTACATCTCAATTGATCACAAACCATATCATTTTTATGGTGACGAACAACCCACAAACAAGTGGGGCAAAAGAAAAAGCAGCTTAGATTTTCCATTTGTACAAGGTAAGAGTGATTTTGAGGCTCAAACGTTGCTCTTCGCTACCATATTTGGGGGTAAATCTAATCTAAATGTTTGGGCTACTGTTTAGTTATGGTAGCCTATATGGAAGGACGGTAAATGAAAGAAATGTATTTCTGCAGCAAAGGCACACAGTGCTAAGGATAATGCACTTAACTACATCAGAGTTTGCTACTCTTTCTGTAAAGTGTAAAGTTATAATTGTAGGCCTACTTGGCAAAGGAAGGTATTTGATATGATTGTATTTCATACATAAAAAGGGTCTTTATTTCAAGTCATTATTATAGTACACTTAAAAAGGGTTTAAAGAAGGTATTTAATTACTTAGAGTTAAAAACAGCTGCTAAAAAGAAAAAACGAGTTCATTATGATAAGTGCATGGTGATGTTAAAGTCATCAATTAAGTGTAATGTGATTACAGTCATTCTAATTTCTCACTGATGGTCATAACCATTTAAAAGGGAATTGTACTGTTTTGAATATGCTACATTTGGAGCTTATGTGAGCTACAACAATTTTATGGAAAAATATGTGTAATACTAACAGTATTTTGTTTTGTGTTCTTTATTTTCTTGTCATTTTTTATGGTGGTTTATGGACTTCTTTCGGCGGGGACCGAGCATGCCTGAGGGAGGGGTGGAGCATGCAGCAGTTTGTTAGGTTGTGATTGGCTGAGAGATGGTTCTATTGTTCTCCTCTTCGGCCTATCAATCCAAGCAGTTAGTGGCTCCACCTCAGGCTCTCTAGTATAATAAGAGTTGCTCTGTGTCAGTTCTCCACAACTGCTCCAGGATATCAATCATTTCTGATCAGATCTGACTGTGGACTCCAGACTTCAGGAGAAGATGAACTCTGTCAACCTCAACTCTGCTGAACAGGAGGAACCCAAAGACCATGGTATGTTACTTGCCCCTTTCACCTGTCATATTTGGATAATTAAAACATTGCATTCTCTATCAAATTAGATTCAGATTGTGTTTTTGCCTTTATATTGTCTCACAGGTTCATTCAATTAGACGTAGCTTGCTGAGTTAGTTCAGTCAGACATACTCGAAAGGGTTTATGCCATGCTCAAAGGCGCATACTATACTCAAGGGGTTAACATGCATTACTATGTGGGTGTACAAGTGTGTTATATAATGTCATTTATTATTGTGTAATAGTTATTTAGCTATAGCTATAAATTCTTGCACAGCTAATTTGATTCAAATGCACAAAAAACAAATGGAATTCCTTTGCTGGTGTTAATTGGGGAACTAAATGTGCATTTCAGCCTGTCGTTCAACCTCTCAATGTGTTTTTCCTTTATCTTTGTTTCCAATCCAGTGTTGCATCATCAGTCTGTCCTCCCTGTCTTACCAACAGTAAATGAACATAGAAGCTTGGCTAAACCAAAACCGCACGATTGTGACCAGTGTGGACAACGCTACCATTACAAATATCAACTTAAAAGACACCAGATAATTCACACTGGAGAGAAACCCTATGGATGTGAGCAGTGTGGACAACACTTCTCTCAAATACACAACCTTAAAACACACCAGATAATTCACACTGGAGAGAAACCCTATGGATGTGATCAGTGTGGACAACACTTCTCTCAAATGTCCAGCCTTAAAACACACCAGAGAATTCACACTGGAGAGAAACCCTATGGATGTGATCAGTGTGGACAACACTTCTCTACAATGTCCAACCTTAAAAAGCACCAGAGAATTCACACTGGAGAGAAACCCTATGGATGTGATCAGTGTGGACAACACTTTACTGAAATGTCCAGCCTTAAAAAGCACCAGAGTATTCACACTGGAGAGAAACCCTATGGATGTGATCAGTGTGGACAACACTTTTCTCAAATGTCCAGCCTTAAACAGCACAAGCGAATTCACACCGGGGAGAAACCATATGGATGTGATCGGTGTGGAAAACACTTCACTGACATGTCCAGCCTTAAAAAACACCAGAGAATTCACACCGGGGAGAAACCCTATGGATGTGATCATTGTGGACAACACTTTTCTGAAATGTCCAGCCTTAAAAAGCACCAGAGAATTCACACAGGAGAGAAACCCTATGGATGTAATCAGTGTGGACAACACTTCTCTCACATGTCCAGCCTTAAAAATCACCAGAGAATTCACACCGGGGAGAAACCCTATGGATGTGATCAGTGTGGACAACACTTCTCTCAAATGGCAGGCCTTAAAAGCCATCAGAAAATTCACACTGGAGAGAAACCCTATGGATGTGATCAGTGTGGACAACACTTCTCTCAAAAGTCCAGCCTTAAAAAACACAAGCTAATTCACACTGGAGAGAAACAGTAAGAATAGACTTGAACATATTTTAGAATTATAATTCTTCATCTTCAGAAATGTGCAGATAACCTGATTACTAATTTAATTGTAGCTTTTATTTTCTCATACATGCAGTGTACAAGTCTTCACTGTCTTGTATGTGGGCTAAGCGGTCATTTTACGACATTCTGTACAAAACAACCAGTCCTGTGAAACCAGAAAACTGTCTTCTAGATAATAAAGCCATTCTTTGTTCTACTTAATTTCTTTGTTTGATATTGACTTTTTTGCACTGTGTGGTATTTCCAGTCAATCACATGAAATACCCTTTAGAACGAAATAAAACAATGTAAAAAGCAAGATAAATGAAGATGCTGTTATGAACAATAACATACTATAAACACAATTTAACAGCTTCATTTGGAGCAATCAGGACTGTTTAGTGTGGACAGTATCCTTAAACAATCTGATTAAATAGAGGCTGATAAATATCAGCACATCTACATAAAAGTGTTACATGATGATTTATTTTTTGATGAATGTGTTGATTAATTGCAAGTAAACTTAGCATAAATAATGGTTGTGCAGTCACAAATAAAGGCAAACAAGTCAGAGGTGTTTTCTGTTTTTATTTTGTTTGTTTGTTATTTACTTTTTTGTACTGTGTGGTAATTCCAGTCAATCACATGAAGTACCCTTTAGAAGGCAACAATAGATAAACAACTATGCGCTGACAAAGTCTTACGAAACAGCTTGTTCCGATAGTTAAGGTCACGCCCTGTTCAGTATTTGAAATGCAAAACATGAACAGGTTGTGGAGCAGTATGCATATTGAGGACATTATTGTAATGAATGGTACTGCATAGGACTATAACAGTGACCTGTCGTTCTAAGTTCTAGTACTTACTGACTGATTTACATCTCAATTGATCACAAACCATATCATTTTTATGGTGACGAACAACCCACAAACAAGTGGGGCAAAAGAAAAAGCAGCTTAGATTTTCCATTTGTACAAGGTAAGAGTGATTTTGAGGCTCAAACGTTGCTCTTCGCTACCATATTTGGGGGTAAATCTAATCTAAATGTTTGGGCTACTGTTTAGTTATGGTAGCCTATATGGAAGGACGGTAAATGAAAGAAATGTATTTCTGCAGCAAAGGCACACAGTGCTAAGGATAATGCACTTAACTACATCAGAGTTTGCTACTCTTTCTGTAAAGTGTAAAGTTATAATTGTAGGCCTACTTGGCAAAGGAAGGTATTTGATATGATTGTATTTCATACATAAAAAGGGTCTTTATTTCAAGTCATTATTATAGTACACTTAAAAAGGGTTTAAAGAAGGTATTTAATTACTTAGAGTTAAAAACAGCTGCTAAAAAGAAAAAACGAGTTCATTATGATAAGTGCATGGTGATGTTAAAGTCATCAATTAAGTGTAATGTGATTACAGTCATTCTAATTTCTCACTGATGGTCATAACCATTTAAAAGGGAATTGTACTGTTTTGAATATGCTACATTTGGAGCTTATGTGAGCTACAACAATTTTATGGAAAAATATGTGTAATACTAACAGTATTTTGTTTTGTGTTCTTTATTTTCTTGTCATTTTTTATGGTGGTTTATGGACTTCTTTCGGCGGGGACCGAGCATGCCTGAGGGAGGGGTGGAGCATGCAGCAGTTTGTTAGGTTGTGATTGGCTGAGAGATGGTTCTATTGTTCTCCTCTTCGGCCTATCAATCCAAGCAGTTAGTGGCTCCACCTCAGGCTCTCTAGTATAATAAGAGTTGCTCTGTGTCTGTTCTCCACAACTGCTCCAGGATATCAATCATTTCTGATCAGATCTGACTGTGGACTCCAGACTTCAGGAGAAGATGAACTCTGTCAACCTCAACTCTGCTGAACAGGAGGAACCCAAAGACCATGGTATGTTACTTGCCCCTTTCACCTGTCATATTTGGATAATTAAAACATTGCATTCTCTATCAAATTAGATTCAGATTGTGTTTTTGCCTTTATATTGTCTCACAGGTTCATTCAATTAGACGTAGCTTGCTGAGTTAGTTCAGTCAGACATACTCGAAAGGGTTTATGCCATGCTCAAAGGCGCATACTATACTCAAGGGGTTAACATGCATTACTATGTGGGTGTACAAGTGTGTTATATAATGTCATTTATTATTGTGTAATAGTTATTTAGCTATAGCTATAAATTCTTGCACAGCTAATTTGATTCAAATGCACAAAAAACAAATGGAATTCCTTTGCTGGTGTTAATTGGGGAACTAAATGTGCATTTCAGCCTGTCGTTCAACCTCTCAATGTGTTTTTCCTTTATCTTTGTTTCCAATCCAGTGTTGCATCATCAGTCTGTCCTCCCTGTCTTACCAACAGTAAATGAACATAGAAGCTTGGCTAAACCAAAACCGCACGATTGTGACCAGTGTGGACAACGCTACCATTACAAATATCAACTTAAAAGACACCAGATAATTCACACTGGAGAGAAACCCTATGGATGTGAGCAGTGTGGACAACACTTCTCTCAAATACACAACCTTAAAACACACCAGATAATTCACACTGGAGAGAAACCCTATGGATGTGATCAGTGTGGACAACACTTCTCTCAAATGTCCAGCCTTAAAACACACCAGAGAATTCACACTGGAGAGAAACCCTATGGATGTGATCAGTGTGGACAACACTTCTCTACAATGTCCAACCTTAAAAAGCACCAGAGAATTCACACTGGAGAGAAACCCTATGGATGTGATCAGTGTGGACAACACTTTACTGAAATGTCCAGCCTTAAAAAGCACCAGAGTATTCACACTGGAGAGAAACCCTATGGATGTGATCAGTGTGGACAACACTTTTCTCAAATGTCCAGCCTTAAACAGCACAAGCGAATTCACACCGGGGAGAAACCATATGGATGTGATCGGTGTGGAAAACACTTCACTGACATGTCCAGCCTTAAAAAACACCAGAGAATTCACACCGGGGAGAAACCCTATGGATGTGATCATTGTGGACAACACTTTTCTGAAATGTCCAGCCTTAAAAAGCACCAGAGAATTCACACAGGAGAGAAACCCTATGGATGTAATCAGTGTGGACAACACTTCTCTCACATGTCCAGCCTTAAAAATCACCAGAGAATTCACACCGGGGAGAAACCCTATGGATGTGATCAGTGTGGACAACACTTCTCTCAAATGGCAGGCCTTAAAAGCCATCAGAAAATTCACACTGGAGAGAAACCCTATGGATGTGATCAGTGTGGACAACACTTCTCTCAAAAGTCCAGCCTTAAAAAACACAAGCTAATTCACACTGGAGAGAAACAGTAAGAATAGACTTGAACATATTTTAGAATTATAATTCTTCATCTTCAGAAATGTGCAGATAACCTGATTACTAATTTAATTGTAGCTTTTATTTTCTCATACATGCAGTGTACAAGTCTTCACTGTCTTGTATGTGGGCTAAGCGGTCATTTTACGACATTCTGTACAAAACAACCAGTCCTGTGAAACCAGAAAACTGTCTTCTAGATAATAAAGCCATTCTTTGTTCTACTTAATTTCTTTGTTTGATATTGACTTTTTTGCACTGTGTGGTATTTCCAGTCAATCACATGAAATACCCTTTAGAACGAAATAAAACAATGTAAAAAGCAAGATAAATGAAGATGCTGTTATGAACAATAACATACTATAAACACAATTTAACAGCTTCATTTGGAGCAATCAGGACTGTTTAGTGTGGACAGTATCCTTAAACAATCTGATTAAATAGAGGCTGATAAATATCAGCACATCTACATAAAAGTGTTACATGATGATTTATTTTTTGATGAATGTGTTGATTAATTGCAAGTAAACTTAGCATAAATAATGGTTGTGCAGTCACAAATAAAGGCAAACAAGTCAGAGGTGTTTTCTGTTTTTATTTTGTTTGTTTGTTATTTACTTTTTTGTACTGTGTGGTAATTCCAGTCAATCACATGAAGTACCCTTTAGAAGGCAACAATAGATAAACAACTATGCGCTGACAAAGTCTTACGAAACAGCTTGTTCCGATAGTTAAGGTCACGCCCTGTTCAGTATTTGAAATGTAAAACATGAACAGGTTGTGGAGCAGTATGCATATTGAGGACATTATTGTAATGAATGGTACTGCATAGGACTATAACAGTGACCTGTCGTTCTAAGTTCTAGTACTTACTGACTGATTTACATCTCAATTGATCACAAACCATATCATTTTTATGGTGACGAACAACCCACAAACAAGTGGGGCAAAAGAAAAAGCAGCTTAGATTTTCCATTTGTACAAGGTAAGAGTGATTTTGAGGCTCAAACGTTGCTCTTCGCTACCATATTTGGGGGTAAATCTAATCTAAATGTTTGGGCTACTGTTTAGTTATGGTAGCCTATATGGAAGGACGGTAAATGAAAGAAATGTATTTCTGCAGCAAAGGCACACAGTGCTAAGGATAATGCACTTAACTACATCAGAGTTTGCTACTCTTTCTGTAAAGTGTAAAGTTATAATTGTAGGCCTACTTGGCAAAGGAAGGTATTTGATATGATTGTATTTCATACATAAAAAGGGTCTTTATTTCAAGTCATTATTATAGTACACTTAAAAAGGGTTTAAAGAAGGTATTTAATTACTTAGAGTTAAAAACAGCTGCTAAAAAGAAAAAACGAGTTCATTATGATAAGTGCATGGTGATGTTAAAGTCATCAATTAAGTGTAATGTGATTACAGTCATTCTAATTTCTCACTGATGGTCATAACCATTTAAAAGGGAATTGTACTGTTTTGAATATGCTACATTTGGAGCTTATGTGAGCTACAACAATTTTATGGAAAAATATGTGTAATACTAACAGTATTTTGTTTTGTGTTCTTTATTTTCTTGTCATTTTTTATGGTGGTTTATGGACTTCTTTCGGCGGGGACCGAGCATGCCTGAGGGAGGGGTGGAGCATGCAGCAGTTTGTTAGGTTGTGATTGGCTGAGAGATGGTTCTATTGTTCTCCTCTTCGGCCTATCAATCCAAGCAGTTAGTGGCTCCACCTCAGGCTCTCTAGTATAATAAGAGTTGCTCTGTGTCTGTTCTCCACAACTGCTCCAGGATATCAATCATTTCTGATCAGATCTGACTGTGGACTCCAGACTTCAGGAGAAGATGAACTCTGTCAACCTCAACTCTGCTGAACAGGAGGAACCCAAAGACCATGGTATGTTACTTGCCCCTTTCACCTGTCATATTTGGATAATTAAAACATTGCATTCTCTATCAAATTAGATTCAGATTGTGTTTTTGCCTTTATATTGTCTCACAGGTTCATTCAATTAGACGTAGCTTGCTGAGTTAGTTCAGTCAGACATACTCGAAAGGGTTTATGCCATGCTCAAAGGCGCATACTATACTCAAGGGGTTAACATGCATTACTATGTGGGTGTACAAGTGTGTTATATAATGTCATTTATTATTGTGTAATAGTTATTTAGCTATAGCTATACATTCTTGCACAGCTAATTTGATTCAACAAACAAATGGAATTCCTTTGCTGGTGTTAATTGGGGAACTAAATGTGCATTTCAGCCTGTCGTTCAACCTCTCAATGTGTTTTTCCTTTATCTTTGTTTCCAATCCAGTGTTGCATCATCAGTCTGTCCTCCCTGTCTTACCAACAGTAAATGAACATAGAAGCTTGGCTAAACCAAAACCGCACGATTGTGACCAGTGTGGACAACGCTACCATTACAAATATCAACTTAAAAGACACCAGATAATTCACACTGGAGAGAAACCCTATGGATGTGAGCAGTGTGGACAACACTTCTCTCAAATACACAACCTTAAAACACACCAGAGAATTCACACTGGAGAGAAACCCTATGGATGTGATCAGTGTGGACAACACTTCTCTCAAATGTCCAGCCTTAAAACACACCAGAGTATTCACACTGGAGAGAAACCCTATGGATGTGATCAGTGTGGACAACACTTTTCTGAAATGTCCAACCTTAAAAAGCACCAGAGAATTCACACTGGAGAGAAACCCTATGGATGTGATCAGTGTGGACAACACTTCTCTCAAATGGCAGGCCTTAAAAGCCATCAGAAAATTCACACTGGAGAGAAACCCTATGGATGTGATCAGTGTGGACAACACTTCTCTCACGTGGCAGGCCTTAAAAGCCATCAGAAAGTTCACACTGGAGAGAAACCCTATGGATGTGATCAGTGTGGACAACACTTCTCTCAAATGGCAGGCCTTAAAAGCCATCAGAAAATTCACACTGGAGAGAAACCCTATGGATGTGATCAGTGTGGACAACACTTCTCTCACGTGGCAGGCCTTAAAAGCCATCAGAAAGTTCACACTGGAGAGAAACCCTATGGATGTGAGCAGTGTGGACAACACTTCTCTCAAATGTCCAACCTTAAAAAGCACCAGATAATTCACACCGGGGAGAAACCCTATGGATGTGATCAGTGTGGAAAACACTTCTCTCAAATGTCCAACCTTAAAAAGCACCAGATAATTCACACCGGGGAGAAACCCTATGGATGTGATCAGTGTGGAAAACACTTCTCTGACATGTCCAGCCTTAAAAAACACAAGCAAATTCACACTGGAGAGAAACAGTAAGAATAGACTTGAACATTTTTAGAATGGTATAACGTAGTAGGTCATAGTTTATAATAACATATTTTACTTTTTGAACGTCGGTCTTGCGAGAGCATAATTATGGTGTTAGTTCAAAGTAGTGACATTGTTTGCATCGGGTAAGGGTTCAGGTCTGAGCTTGTAGATCTGCCGTCTTCATGAAATCTTCATCTTCAGAAATGTGCAGATACCCTGCGTAGGAGTGGTGGAGATTCAATAACATATTCTACTGTAAAATCCAACAGGATTGTTTTTTGACGAATGTGTTGATTAATTGCAAGTAAACTTAGCATAAATAATGGTTGTGCAGTCACAAATAAAGGCAAACAAGTCAGAGGTGTTTTCTGTTTTTCTTTTGTTTGTTTGTTTATTATTAACTTTTTGTACTGTGTGGTAATTCCAGTCAATCACATGAAATACCCTTTAGAAGGCAACAATAGATAAACAACTATGCGCTAACAAAGTCTTACAAAACAGCTTGTTCCGATAGTTAAGGTCACGCCATTGAGGACATTATTGTAATGAATGGTACTGCAATAGGACTATAACAGTGACCTGTCGTTCCAAGTTCTATAGTACTTACTGACTGATTTCAATCTCAAATGATCACAAACCATATCATTTTAAGTTCTAGTACTAAGTACTCAATTACATCTCAAAGGTAAAACTACCAAGCAATTGCAAATGAGCCATCGTCATTTCACACATTATAGACTACTGCCCCAAACACAGAGCTACTTTATTTTCAATTAGTCTGGCTGAATTGCATCTCAATAGCCATAGAGACCCCCCCCCCCCCACACACACACACACACACACACACACACACACACACACACACACCTCAACAACAAATCAGTGTAACTGTAACTTGGGTCAAATGGTGAAAAAGCAGGAAACTATATAAGTTTAACAGATTCATGTTTGAAATATTTCCACTGCTATGAATGTGATTTTCAATTGAATTGCTTGTTTCCTCTGCTTTCAAGTATTGGACTTGTGCATTCCTTGCTGATTTGAGTAAATGCTTAAACATGATTGCTAATTTAATTGTAGCTTTTTTCTCATACATGGTGTACAAGTCTTCACTGTCTTGTATGTGGGCTAAGAGACCATTTTACGATATTCTGTACAAAACAACACCAGTCCTGTGAAACCAGAAAACTGTCTTCTAGATAATAAAGCCATTCTTTGTTCTACTTAATTTGTTTGTTTGTTTGTTATTTACTTTTTTGCACTGCGTGGTAATTCCAGTCAATCACATGAAATACCCTTTAGAGGGAAATAAAACACAATGTAACAGCAAGATAAATGAAGATGTTGTTATGAACAATAACATACTATAAACACAATTTAACAGCTTCATTTGGAGCAATCAGGTGCAAATTAGGTTTATCTGTGTACTTGATTGTCACATCTATCTGAGTTGTTCTGCTTGAATAGCAAGTGGAACGTGAGGAAGACTCATACAAGGACATCACTATGGGTTTAAATTAATCCAAATGTAACTCACAACAGAATATGCAGAATAATAGATCACATTCTTGTCAATAACAGCTTTACTCAAACAAGCTAAACATTTTGCCACCATGGCTGTACATAAAGCTCACTGTGCCTTTGTTGGATTTGTCTTTGTATGTTTTCCTTCCATTCACAATAAAAATTATCAATAGCATATCCATATAGACCCCCCGCCCATACACACATCAACAACGAATCAGTGTAACTTGGGTCAAATGGTAAAATAGCAGGCAAACTATACGTTTAACAGATTCATGTTTGAACTATTTCCACGGCTATGAATGTGATTTTCAATCTAATTTATTGTTTCCTCTGCTGTAAAGTATTGGACTTGTGCATTCCTTGCTGATTTGAGTAAATGCTGAAACATGATTGCTAATTTAATTGTAGCTTTTATTTTATTTTTATGGTGTACAAGCCTTCACTGTCTTGTATGTGGGCTAAGCGGTCATTTTATGATATAGGCCTACTGTACAAAACACCAGTCCTGTGAAACCAGAAAACTGTTTTCTAGATAATAAAGCAACTTAATTATAATAATGTAGAATAGTTTGATGACTTGTGTACTATTTAGTGCAGGGGTGGGTGGCAGTTTCTGTCTTGGAATACAAATAACTGGTAGACTCATTGTTTTTACTTGTGATTTATTTATCTCTGTTAAATGTTCAGAGTCAAGAGTTGTTGTTAATCTGTGGTTTGTAGGAGTGCTGTGTGTTCATGTGTGTTCACACATTTAGCGAGTAACATAAAATAGAGATTCAATAGTAAACTTTGTAATTTTTAAGAATATAACATTTTGTAAGATAAATGAAGATCACAGTATAAGGATAATTTGTATCTTCATCAGAGCTGGTTCTACTTGGTTCTGTTGTGACTGAAGGAATATATATATATATATATATGTATTGGATATAGATAGAGCATGCCTGGGGAGGAGGGAGGGGTGGAGCATGCAGCAGTTTGTTAGGTTGTGATTGGCTGAGAGATGGTTCTATTGTTCTCCTCTTCGGCCTATCAATCCAAGCAGTTAGTGGCTCCACCTCAGGCTCTCTAGTATAATAAGAGTTGCTCTGTGTTAGTTCTCCACAACTGCTCCAGGATATCAATCATTTCTGATCAGATCTGACTGTGGACTCCAGACTTCAGGAGAAGATGAACTCTGTCAACCTCAACTCTGCTGAACAGGAGGAACCCAAAGACCATGGTATGTTACTTGCCCCTTTCACCTGTCATATTTGGATAATTAAAACAAAAGTGATTGTAGTGGGTCTATTACTTACCCCTGAATCATTATATAATCATGTCATTTATTATTATTGTGTAATAGTTATTTAGCTAGCTGTAAATTCTTGCACAGCTAGAATTCTTTGATTCTTTCTTAAAATGCACAAAAAAACAAATTTGGAATTCCTTTGCTGGTGTTAATTGGGGAACTACATGTATATTTCAGTCTGTCGTTCAACCTCTCAATGTGTTTTTCCTTTATCTTTGTTTCCATCCAGTGTTGCATCATCAGTCTGTCCTCCCTGTCTTACCAACAGTAAATGAACATAGAAGCTTGGCTAAACCAAAACCGCACGATTGTGACCAGTGTGGACAACGCTATCATTACAAATATCAACTTAAAAGACACCAGATAATTCACACCGGAGAGAAACCCTATGGATGTGATCAGTGTGGACAACACTTCTCTCAAATGTCCACCCTTAAAAAGCACCAGAGAATTCACACTGGAGAGAAACCCTATGGATGTGATCAGTGTGGACAACACTTCTCTCAAATGTCCAGCCTTAAAACACACCAGAGAATTCACACTGGAGAGAAACCATATGGGTGTGATCAGTGTGGACAACACTTCTCTCAAATGTCCGACCTTAAAACACACCAGAGAATTCACACTGGAGAGAAACCCTATGGATGTGATCAGTGTGGACAACACTTCTCTCAAATGTCCAGCCTTAAAACACACCAGAGAATTCACACCGGAGAGAAACCCTATGGATGTGATCAGTGTGGACAACACTTCTCTCAAATGTCCACCCTTAAAAAGCACCAGAGAATTCACACTGGAGAGAAACCCTATGGATGTGATCAGTGTGGACAACACTTCTCTCAAATGTCCAGCCTTAAAACACACCAGAGAATTCACACTGGAGAGAAACCATATGGGTGTGATCAGTGTGGACAACACTTCTCTCAAATGTCCGACCTTAAAACACACCAGAGAATTCACACTGGAGAGAAACCCTATGGATGTGATCAGTGTGGACAACACTTCTCTCAAATGTCCAACCTTAAAAAGCATCAGACAATTCACACTGGAGAGAAACCCTATGGATGTGATCAGTGTGGACAACACTTCTCTCAAATGTCCGACCTTAAAACACACCAGAGAATTCACACTGGAGAGAAACCCTATGGATGTGATCAGTGTGGACAACACTTCTCTAAAATGTCCAACCTTAAAACACACCAGAGAATTCACACTGGAGAGAAACCCTATGGATGTGATCAGTGTGGACAACACTTCTCTCAAATGTCCGACCTTAAAACACACCAGAGAATTCACACTGGAGAGAAACCCTATGGATGTGATCAGTGTGGACAACACTTCTCTAAAATGTCCAACCTTAAAACACACCAGAGAATTCACACTGGAGAGAAACCCTATGGATGTGATCAGTGTGGACAACACTTCTCTCACATGTCCAGCCTTAAAAAGCACCAGCAAATTCACACCGGGGAGAAACCCTATGGATGTGATCAGTGTGGACAACACTTCTCTCAAATGTCCAGCCTTAAAAAGCACCGGAGAATTCACACAGGGGAGAAACCCTATGGATGTGATCAGTGTGGACAACACTTCTCTCAAATGTCCAGCCTTAAAAAGCACCAGAGAATTCACACCGGGGAGAAACCCTATGGATCGGTGTGGAAAACACTTCTCTGACATGTCCAGCCTTAAAAAACACAAGCAAATTAACACTGGAGAGAAACAGTAAGAATATACTTATTTTAGAATGGTATAAACAGTAAGTAGTAGGTCATAGTTTATCATAACATATTTTACATTTTGAACGTCGGTCTTGCAAGACAGCATAGCATAGCATAATTATGGTGTTAGTTCAAAGTAGTGACATTGTTCGCATCGGGTAAGAGTGCAGGTCTGAGCTTGTAGATCTGCCATTTTCATGAAATCTTCATCTTCAGAAATGTGCAGATACCCTGCGTAGGTGTGGTGGAGATTCAATAACATATTCTCCTGTAAAATCCAACAGGATTGTTCATGGAGAACATGATGAACAAGGACAAGTTTCTCACTATCAAGCATGTAGGCCTTTATTGCATATTGATCACAAACCATATCATTTTAACTTCTAGTACTAAGTAAAACTATAGACTAAGCAATTGCAAATGATCCATCATCATCATCATCATCACACATTATAGGCTACTGTCCCATACACACAGCTATGTAAATCACTACTTTATTTTCAATGAGTACAAACAAACTGAAAATGCCATGTGCGTACAGCTGTACACTTACTGTATATGTTTAGTGTGGACAGTATCCTTAAACAATCTGATTAAATAGAGACTGATAAATATCAACATAAAAGTGTTGCATGATGATTTATTTTTTGATGAATGTGTTGATTAATTGCAAGTAAACTTAGCATAAATAATGGTTGTGCAGTCACAAATAAAGGCAAATAAGTCAGAGGTGTTTTCTGTTTTTCTTTTGTTTGTTATTAACTTTTTTGTACTGTGTGGTAATTCCAGTCAATCACATGAAGTACCCTTTAGAAGGCAACAATAGATAAACACCTATGCGCTGACAAAGTCTTACAAAACAGCTTGTTCCGATAGTTAAGGTCACGCCCTGCCCAGTATTTGAAAAGCAAAACATGAACAGGTTGTGGAGCAGTATGCATATTGAGGACATTATTGTAATGAATGGTACTGCAATAGCACTATAACAGTGACCTGTCGTTCTAAGTTCTAGTACTTACTGATTGATTTACATCTCAATTGATCACACACCATATCATTTTAAGTTCTAGCACTAAGTACTCAATTACATCTCAAAAGTAAGACTACCAAGCAATTGCAAATGAGCCATCGTCATTTCACACATTATAGACTACTGCCCCAAACACACAGCTATGTAAATCACTACTTTATTTTCAATGAGTCTGACTGAATTGCATCTCAATCGCCATGGAGACCCCCCCCCCCCCCCCACACACACACACACACACACACACACGCACACGCACACACACACACACACACACACACACACACACCTCAACAACAAATCAGTGTAACTGTAACTTGGTTCAAATGGTGAAAAAGCAGGAAACTATATACGTTTAACAGATTCATGTTACAGATTCATAAAACACAATGTTTGGGTTAGGGTAAGATAAATGAAGATGCTGTTATGAGCAATAACATACATATAAACACAATTTAACAGCTTAATTTGGAGCAATCAGGTGCAAATTAGGTTTATCTGTGTACTTGATTGTCACATCTATCTGAATGGTTCTGCTTGAATAGCAAGTGGAACGTGAGGAAGACTCATACAAGGACATCACTATGGGTTTAAATTAATCCAAATGTAACTCACAACAGAATATGCAGAATAATAGATCACATTCTTGTCAATACCAGCTTTACTCAAACAAGCTAAACATTTTGCCACCATGGCTGTACATAAAGCTCACTGTGCCTTTGTTGGATGTGTCTTTGTATGTTTTCCTTCCATTCACAATAAAAATTATCAATAGCATATCCATATAGACCCCCCCCCCCCCCCCGCCCATACACACATCAACAACGAATCAGTGTAACTTGGGTCAAATGGTGAAATAGCAGGCAAACTATACGTTTAACAGATTCATGTTTGAAATATTTCCACGGCTATGAATGTGATTTTCAAACTAATTTATTGTTTCCTCTGCTGTAAAGTATTGGACTTGTGCATTCCTTGCTGATTTGAGTAAATGCTGAAACATGATTGCTAATTTAATTGTAGCTTTTATTTTATTTTTATGGTGTACAAGCCTTCACTGTCTTGTATGTGGGCTAAGCGGTCATTTTATGATATAGGCCTACTGTACAAAACACCAGTCCTGTGAAACCAGAAAACTGTTTTCTAGATAATAAAGCAACTTAATTATAATAATGTAGAATAGTTTGATGACTTGTGTACTATTTAGTGCAGGGGTGGGTGGCAGTTTGTCTTGGAATACAAATAACTGGTAGACTCATTGTTTTTACTTGTGATTTATTTATCTCGGTTAAATGTTCAGAGTCTAGAGTTGTTTCTAATATGTGGTTTGTAGGAGTGCTGTGTGTTCATGTGTGTTCACACATTTAGCGAGTAACATAAAATGGAGATTCAATAGTAAACTTTATAATTTTCAAGATTTTCAAGATTTCAAGAATATAACATTTTGTAAGATAAATGAAGATCACAGTATAATGATCATTTGTATCTTCATCAGAGCGGGTTCTATTTGGTTCTGTTGTGACTGAAGGAATATGTCTCTGCTTCAGTAACAATTCACTGTACTGATACAGTAGGCTACATTTATGCTATGTACATAATGTACATATATATGTAGGCCTATTGGATATAGATAGAGCATGCCTGGGGAGGAGGGAGGGGTGGAGCATGCAGCAGTTTGTTAGGTTGTGATTGGCTGAGAGATGGTTCTATTGTTCTCCTCTTCGGCCTATCAATCCAAGCAGTTAGTGGCTCCACCTCAGGCTCTCTAGTATAATAAGAGTTGCTCTGTGTCAGTTCTCCACAACTGCTCCAGGATATCAATCATTTCTGATCAGATCTGACTGTGGACTCCAGACTTCAGGAGAAGATGAACTCTGTCAACCTCAACTCTGCTGAACAGGAGGAACCCAAAGACCATGGTATGTTACTTGCCCCTTTCACCTGTCATATTTGGATAATTAAAACAAAAGTGCTTGTAGTGGGTCTATTACTTACCACTGAATCATTATATAATCATGTCATTTATTATTATTGTGTAATAGTTATTTAGCTAGATGTAAATTCTTGCACAGCTAGAATTCTTTGAATCTTTCTTAAAATGCCCCAAAAAATTGGAATTCCTTTGCTGGTGTTAATTGGTGAACTAAATGTGCATTTCAGTCTGTCGTTCAACCTCTCAATGTGTTTTTCCTTTATCTTTGTTTCCAATCCAGTGTTGCATCATCAGTCTGTCCTCCCTGTCTTACCAACAGTAAATGAACATAGAAGCTTGGCTAAACCAAAACTGCACGATTGTGATCAGTGTGGACAACACTTCTCTCAAAAACACCACCTCAAAAGCCACCAGAGAATTCACACTGGAGAGAAACCCTATGGATGTGATCAGTGTGGACAACACTTCTCTCAAATGTCCACCCTTAAAAAGCACCAGATAATTCACACTGGAGAGAAACCCTATGGATGTGATCAGTGTGGACAACACTTCTCTCAAATGTCCACCCTTAAAAGCCACCAGATAATTCACACTGGAGAGAAACCCTATGGATGTGATCAGTGTGGACAACACTTCTCTAAAATGGCAGGCCTTAAAAGCCATCAGAAAATTCACACTGGAGAGAAACCCTATGGATGTGATCAGTGTGGACAACACTTTTCTGAAATGCCCAGCCTTAAAAAGCACCAGAGAATTCACACTGGAGAGAAACCCTATGGATGTGATCAGTGTGGACAACACTTCTCTCAAATGTCCACCCTTAAAAGCCACCAGAGAATTCACACTGGAGAGAAACCCTATGGATGTGATCAGTGTGGACAACACTTCTCTCAAAAACACCACCTTAAAAAGCACCAGAGAATTCACACTGGAGAGAAACCCTATGGATGTGATCAGTGTGGACAACATTTCTCTCAAATACACCACCTTAAAACACACCAGAGAATTCACACTGGAGAGAAACCCTATGGATGTGATCAGTGTGGACAACACTTCTCTCACATACACCACCTTAAAAGCCACCAGAGAATTCACACCGGGGAGAAACCCTATGGATGTGATCATTGTGGACAACACTTTTCTGAAATGTCCAACCTTAAAAAGCACCAGAGAATTCACACAGGAGAGAAGCCCTATGGATGTGATCAGTGTGGACAACACTTCTCTCAAATGGCAGGCCTTAAAAGCCATCAGCAAATTCACAATGGAGAGAAACCCTATGGATGTGATCAGTGTGGACAACACTTCTCTCAGATACACCACCTTAAAAGCCACCAGAGAATTCACACCGGGGAGAAACCCTATGGATGTGATCAGTGTGGACAACACTTTTCTGAAATGTCCAGCCTTAAAAAGCACCAGAGAATTCACACTGGAGAGAAACCCTATGGATGTGATCAGTGTGGACAACACTTCTCTCAAATGTCCACCCTTAAAAAGCACCAGAGAATTCACACTGGAGAGAAACCCTATGGATGTGATCGTTGTGGAAAACACTTCTCTCAAATGTCCAGCCTTAAAAAACACAAGCAAATTCACACTGGAGAGAAACAGTAAGAATAGACTTGAACATTTGTAGAATGGTATAACGTAGTAGGTCATAGTTTATCATAACATATTTTACTTTTTGAACGTCGGTCTTGCAAGAGCATAATTATGGTGTTAGTTCAAAGTAGTGACATTGTTTGCATCGGGTAAGGGTTCACGTCTGAGCTTGTAGATCTGCCATCTTCATGAAATCTTCATCTTCAGAAATGTGCAGATACCCTGCGTAGGTGTGGTGGATATTCAATACTGTAAAATCCAACAGGATTGTTTTTTGATGAATGTGTTGATTAATTGTAAGTAAACTTAGCATACATAATGGTTGTGCAGTCACAAATAAAGGCAAACAAGTCAGAGGTGTTTTCTGTTTTTCTTTTGTTTGTTTGTTTATTATTAACTTTTTGTACTGTGTGGTAATTCCAGTCAATCACATGAAATACCCTTTAGAAGGCAACAATAGATAAACAACTATGCGCTAACAAAGTCTTACAAAACAGCTTGTTCCGATAGTTAAGGTCACGCCATTGAGGACATTATTGTAATGAATGGTACTGCAATAGGACTATAACAGTGACCTGTCGTTCCAAGTTCTATAGTACTTACTGACTGATTTCAATCTCAAATTATCACAAACCATATCATTTTAAGTTCTAGTACTAAGTACTCAATTACATCTCAAAGGTAAAACTACCAAGCAATTGCAAATGAGCCATCGTCATTTCACACATTATAGACTACTGCCCCAAACACAGAGCTATTTTATTTTCAATGAGTCTGGCTGAATTGCATCTCAATAGCCATAGAGACCCCCCCCCCCCCACACACACACACACCTCAACAACAAATCAGTGTAACTGTAACTTGGGTCAAATGGTGAAAAAGCAGGAAACTATATACGTTTAACAGATTCATGTTTGAAATATTTCCACTGCTATGAATGTGATTTTCAATTGAATTGCTTGTTTCCTCTGCTTTCAAGTATTGGACTTGTGCACTCCTTGCTGATTTGAGTAAATGCTTAAACATGATTGCTAATTTAATTGTAGCTTTTTTCTCATACATGGTGTACAAGTCTTCACTGTCTTGTATGTGGGCTAAGAGACCATTTTACGATATTCTGTACAAAACAACACCAGTCCTGTGAAACCAGAAAACTGTCTTCTAGATAATAAAGCCATTCTTTGTTCTACTTAATTTGTTTGTTTGTTTGTTATTTACTTTTTTGCACTGCATGGTAATTCCAGTCAATCACATGAAATACCCTTTAGAGGGAAATAAAACACAATGTAACAGCAAGATAAATGAAGATGTTGTTATGAACAATAACATACTATAAACACAATTTAACAGCTTAATTTGGAGCAATCAGGTGCAAATTAGGTTTATCTGTGTACTTGATTGTCACATCTATCTGAATGGTTCTGCTTGAATAGCAAGTGGAACGTGAGGAAGACTCATACAAGGACATCACTATGGGTTTAAATTAATCCAAATGTAACTCACAACAGAATATGCAGAATAATAGATCACATTCTTGTCAATACCAGCTTTACTCAAACAAGCTAAACATTTTGCCACCATGGCTGTACATACAGCTCACTGTGCCTTTGTTGGATTTGTCTTTGTATGTTTTCCTTCCATTCACAATAATAATTCTCAATAGCATAGACCCCCCCCCTGCCCATACACACATCAACAACGAATCAGTGTAACTTGGGTCAAATGGTGAAATATTAGGCAAACTAAGCCAATCAGTATTTCATTCATCAAAAAAGAAATCATCATGCAACACTTTCATGTAGATGTGCTGATATTTATCAGCCTCTATTTAATCAGATTGTTTATGGATACTAAACATATGTATATGGTATGTGTACATACGGTGATCAGCGTATGTGGGACTAACGTAACGGTGATCAGCGTATGTGGGACTAACGTATTCCCCCCAAACGGTGATCAGCGTATGTGGGACTAACGTATTCCCCCCAAACGGTGATCAGCGTATGTGGGACTAACGTATTCCCCCCAAACGGTGATCAGCGTATGTGGGACTAACGTATTCCCCCCAAAACGTATGTGGGACTAACGTATTCCCCCCAAAACATATGTGGGACTAACGTATTCCCCCCAAAACGGTGATCAGCGCACAGAATGAGATCTTGGTCAGTGAGCAGACGGCTATACTGAGACCATTACTTTTAATGGTCTGATTAAATGTGATGATGTCGTATTCAGTGCATTGATGATAGCATTCAAACCGGGAGGTCTGAGAGGCTAAATGTCATCAAAGGGTCCGGTCCGTGGCTCAAATGCCAAATAAATAATGGACCCTGAACTTTATCTATGGGGATTAATTGTGCACGGCAGCCTGTTTGCACTGCTAGAATGCATTTGAATGGGATCATTTGTGTGTGTGTGTGTGTGTGTGTGTGTGTGTGTGTGTGTGTGTGTGTGTGTGTGTGTGTGTGTGTGTGTGTGTGTGTGTGTGTGTGTGTGTGTGTGTGTGTGTGTGCGTGCACATGTGGTTAGATGAATGAGGTATTGACGTGCTGCAGCTTTTGTGCCCAACGATCCAACCTTGAAAGGGAATAAAGGGATAGTTTCATAGTTCACTTCCAAAATTACTTTATTTTCCTATCGATTTCCTCACCCCGCATGGAGACTTGAATTCTTTCATTTTTTTTCTGTTTTTTGTCACATTCCTAACAATTATAACCAGCAGTGGTTCACCATGGAGACACAATAGTCTCCTTTGTGTCTCCATAAGGAACCACTCATGCTGGTCATCAAAAAATATGTTTTTTCCTCAAATGTCTATAGGCCTTGCTGATTTCTACATTTTTGCGAATGCAGTGAGCACTAACTATGAGACCCTGCAGATCGTGTCTGTCTGTGTGTGTTTCTGTCTGTGTGTCTGTCCCGCTGTGACACCACCCGCCCGCCACCAGAGGGCGCAGCTGTAGCACGCACACCCGCGCGCGCGCACACACACACAAACGAGCTGCGTTCACTTCCCGCGTTTGCGCGTCCTATACTTGTGGTATTGCTATACTTTTACTTTTACCACTGCTGAAATGTTTTTGGCTGCTGAGATCGAGTGAGGCCAGACATAGTTGATTAAAACGATCGATAGTCCAATAAACAATCCACTCAAACAGCCCCTGGCTGTGTTTTCTAGTAGGTCTGACCTGAATTCACACTAATGGCATTGCGTTCAGAGGCTGAAAGGCTGTAACTGCCCTTAAAGGGACACTTCACCCTTTTTGCAAAAAAATATATGTTAATGACGTTTAGAAGCTTTAAAACACTTTCCTGGAGATCTTTATGTGTGTAACATGAGGTTTTAGATATTTTAGATTGTAGCAGTGAGCCTGTTGTCTCTGATGTCATGGACACTGGGATCACTTCCTTCCTGGACTACATGTTGTCTCAGTAATACAGCTCTCCCCCTATCCACAAGGAGGAGCAGTGCACCAAAGAATGATGGGAATTGTAGTCCAGGAAGGTAGTGAGACCAGTGTCCATGACATCAGAGACAACAGGCTCACTGCTACAATCTAAAATAACTAAAACCACATATTACACACATAAATACCCCCAGGAAAGTGATCTAAAGCTTCTAAACGTCATTAACATATATTTTTTTGCAAAAAGTGTGAAGTGTCCCTTTAAACTCTGATTATGAATGAAAAATTTAGGCTCCTCAGTCCTCAGCACTTCTGTGAATACTGTACTGTAGTGTATATCATCATCATAGCTGATATGATCGGTATATAGCACCAATAGTTGCCCATAACAATGGCGGCATATCTGGTCATCTAGAACTTTTTATGCAGCATTGTGCGTGCGTGCATAAGCGCGTGTGTGCAGTGTGCACGTCGTGTGTGCGTATAAGCACGTGTGTGCATGTGAAACGGGGGTGCATGGCTAAAAGAAGCAGGTGAAAAAGACCAATGCTCTGGGCCATGTGGCATCAGTCCAGATACAACTATACACAGAGGAGAGCCAACTGGAGGCGATCTGTAATGATGTCAGGAAACCTTGTATGTCCAACACACGTACTCTGTGGTGGAGAAAGAACCTGTGTTCTTTTTTTTAAGTCAGGAAACCTTGTATGTCCAACACACTTACTCTGTGGTGGAGAAAGAACATGTGTTCTTTTTTTAAAGTCAGGAAACCTTGTATGTCCAACACACTGACTCTGTGGTGGAGAAAGAACATGTGTTCTTTTTTTAAAGTCAGGAAACCTTGTATGTCCAACACACTTACTCTGTGGTGGAGAAAGAACATGTGTTCTTTTTTTAAAGTCAGGAAACCTTGTATGTCCAACACACTGACTCTGTGGTGGAGAAAGAACCTGTGTTCTTTTTTTTTAAGTCAGGAAACCTTGTATGTCCAACACACTTACTCTGTGGTGGAGAAAGAACATTTGTTCTTTTTTTGAAGTCAGGAAACCTTGTATGTCCAACACACTTACTCTGTGGTGGAGAAATAACCTGTGTTCTTTTTTTGAAGTCAGGAAACCTTGTATGTCCAACACACTTACTCTGTGGTGGAGAAAGAACCTGTGTTATTTTTTTAAACACACAAACGCACTCGTTGCGAGCTTGTAGATTGCAGTGGTGGAAAGTAACTAAGTACTTTTACTTAAGTACTGTACTTTAGTACCATTTTGAGGTATTTGTACTTCTACTCCACTACATCTCAGAGACGACATTTTTACTTTTACTCCACTACAATTATTTGAAAACTTTAGTTACTTTGGACATTCTAATTTTGATTAGAAAACACACATTAACCACTTCAACCCTATACATTTCGGCCATTTGAAAATAGCCGATCTACAAGCTCACAATGCGTCGCAACACGATGCATTGTGAGCTTGTAGATCTGCTACTTTCAATAGATTTTGTACACATTTTGAACTTGTGAAATGGCACATTCTGCACAATGAGTACTTTTACTTTTAGTACTTTAAATACATTTTGATGCCGATACTTTTGTACTTTTACAAGTACAAGTACAAGTACATTTTCAATTCCGTACATTTACTTGCAACGAAGTAGTTCTAAATTGCAGTATTAATACTTTTACTTAAGTAAAACAATTGAGTAGGCCTACTTTTTCACCACTACAAATATGGAGACACAAGGTTTCTACCCGACGACAGCGATGATCAATATTCTGCCTCTCCGAAGGATGAACCAACCCTATAACTTTTGAGTGACCCCAGGGGCGCTGGTCTTATTCGGGTATAATTGGCCTAATAATGACTTATTTAGGACCTAGTTAACCGAGTTAATCATAATAACAGTATGTGACTCTTATTGTGTTGTTTGGGTTAGATTTCTTTAAACCTGGTGCAGGTGTAAGTAAAACTACAATAGGTTTTTGCTGTCTCGTCATGTTGTGTCTATCTGTCAACTCACTCGCTGTGCATTCTGAATTCAGCACGCTCTGATAGACATGTCAAAAAATTCTCCTCTCCACCAGCAGGGGGTGCTGGTGCACCCCCCTTCCAGCGCTGATGAGTGACCCCGTGAACTATGGTCTGGTTTTGAAATAGGGCAGCATTTGAGGCATTCTGTTTTACAGCAGTATTTCAACAACATGCATTTGCATAACATATAACACTTCTGTCGGAAATCTCATGTGTCCAGAACTGTTACTTTTCAGAGATCTACAAGATCTACAAGCTCAACATGCAGTGCAAAGTGACACATTTAGGCTTTTGAATCCGCTACTTGCTTTTGTGTGGAGCTGTAGTATGATCAAGTATAGGGCAATGTTCCCTCTATCTTTTTCGGTCTGAGCAAACACTCAAACCTCCTGAGCAGACAACAGCAACTACTGAGCAAACATTGCGTCACCAAACGTTAGATAACGCAATTCACACAGGTGTGATTTTTTTTCCTTTTTTCCAAATGGATTTTGGTATATGAGTGAATCAATTAATAGTTATAAGGTTACGCAAGTTACAACATTTTTATTTTATATCAAGGTGGTATGCTAGCAATTTTAAGCATATTCAGTTAGTCAAACAAGTCAGAGGTGTTTTCTGTTTTTCTTTTGTTTGTTTGTTATTTACTTTTTTGTACTGTGTGGTAATTCCAGTCAATCACATGTACCCTTTAGAAGGCAACAATAGATAAACAACTATGCGCTGACAAAGTCTTACAAAACAGCTTGTTCCGATAGTTTCTGTTCCTGTCCAGTATTTGAAATGCAAAACATGAACAGGTAGTGGAGCAGTATGCATATTGAGGACATTATTGTAATGAATGGTACTGCAATAGGACTATAACAGTGACCTGTCGTTCTAAGTTCTAGTACTTACTGACTGATTTACATCTCAATTGATCACAAACCATATCATTTTAAGTTCTAGTACTAAGTTAGTGACTCAATAATTACATCTCAAAAGTAAAACTACCAAGCAATTGCAAATGAGCCCTCATCATTTCACACATTATAGACTAGGCCTACTGTCCCAAACACACAGCTATGTAAATCACTACTTTATTTTCAATGAGTCTGACTGAATTGCATCTCAATAGCCATATAGACCCCCACACATACCCCAACAAATCAGTGTCAAATGGTGAAATAGAAGGCAAAATATACGTTTAACAGATTCATGTTTGAAATATTTCCACTTGCTATGAATGTGATTTTCAATAATTTATTGTTTCCTCTGCTGTAAAGTATTGGACTTGTGCATTCCTTGCTGATTTGAGTAAATGCTGAAACATGATTGCTAATTTAATTGTAGCTTTTATTTTATTTTTTATGGTGTACAAGTCTTCACTGTCTTGTCACTGTCTTCACTGTCACTGTCTTGTATGTGGGTCATTTTATGATATACCTACTGTGTACAAAACAACACCAGTCCTGTGAAACCAGAAAACTGTCTTCTAGATAATAAAGCAACTTAATTATTATAATGTAGAATAGTTTGATGACTTGTGTACTATTTAGTGCAGGGGTGGGTGGCAGTTTCTGTCTTGGAATGCAAATAACTGGTAGACTCATTGTTTTTACTTGTGATTTATTTATCTCGGTTAAATGTTCAGGGTCAAGAGTTGTTGTTAATCTGTGGTTTTTAGGAGTGCTGTGTGTTAATGTTTAGCAAGTAACATAAAATAGATTTGAAAGTAAACTTTGTAATTTGAAAGAATATAACATTTTGTAAGATAAATGAAGATCACAGTATAAGGATCATTTGTATCTTCAACAATTCACTGTAGGCCTACTGATACAGTACATACATTTATGCTTTTAATACTATGTACATATAATGTCCATATATTATATGTATTGGATATAGATAGTGTAAAGAACCCAAACACGTGACGTTTTTCACTTCATTATTCTATATTCTGGGTCAATTGATTGATTGATTGAAATATTTATTAACAGTTTGTAGAATTTACAGTACATTTTAAGCACAAACTCAATACAAAGACTGTCAACTGTGAGTGGACGACCCAATTAAGCATTACACTTGTTTACAACAGGGTCCACATTGTTCAATTCATCAAAACATTTAAAGACATACATTTAGAGACATACAAATAGACATTTCTATGTAGCTAAAGTACAGAACAGACTTTGTTATTATGATCTTATTGTGAAACATACCTGTTTTAAGTCTATTTCCTTTATTTTGAGATTTGAGCCAAATCCTTTTATTTTGAAGGGAGTTTTGTGACATAACTGCCTGCGCACCGGAAAGAGGAAGTATAGTACATAACCAGAGAGAGAAGCTGGAAAAAAGGCGCGTGTTTTTGCTGCTGCTATAAGCAAATCGCACATTTTTACTATAGTATCTTGAGACATTCAATGATTGTTTTAACACCCCCCGAAGAGGCATAAGGTTGGTATACATGGACTGTGTTTGCTACATTCGATACAACACGTTTTTGAGTTCAAATGACTATTGCTAAAATGCATTGTTGAATTGTTTACATGCTGTTTAGTTAGCCCAAACATTTAGATTTACCCCCAAATATGGTCGCGAAGAGCAACGTTTGAGCCTCAAAATCACTCTTACCTTGTACAAATGCAAAATCTAAGCTGCTTTTGCCCCACTTGTTTGTGGGGTGTTCGTCACACAATATTAAAAGCTTAGATTTTGCATTTGTACAATGTAAGAGTCAGAGGCGTCAGGTTCCTATAACGGCGGTGGGTGCAGCCCCCCCCCCCCCCCCCCCCAGCGGTAGAAAAAAACGAGTTTAGTTTTTTCGGTTGGTACTTTATTTACAGTTTGCTAATGAACATGTGTTTCAGTTCACAACGAACACATTAAATTGTTTCAGCATCTTGTTTCAACATTTCAGCATGATCAATGATAAACAGTAAAGCAGTGGCTTTGTGGCGGTCGCTTACGAGGAAAGTGTTTCTCCTTACAGCTATAACATTAAATTGTTTCAGCATCTTGTTTCAACATTTCAGCATGATCAATGATAAACAGCTAGCAGTCGCTTTGTGGCGGTCGCTTATTGACGTACCATTTAACATATGAGGAAAGTGTTTCTCCTTACAGCTGCACGGCTGATGAACTCGTTGTGACAGTTTATCAGAACAAGGTGATTGAGTCTTGCTTGTCCCATTGTGGATCGCAAATATGTCTTTAGCCCTGAAAAGGACCTTTCTGCGGTGCATGATGTGACAGGGACAGTCAGCACTTGTTTCACCTGTCTTACGGCCTCTGGTAAAGTAGATATGGCGGTCCCCCCGGCAGCAGCCGGCACTGGAGTCGATGTGGCGGCGGGCTCTGGTGGGAGCAGCCGGGTCTTTGAGGCGGCGGCGCCGAATTGTAGCATGGACTGAACGAATCTCTTCTTGGCTGGAGGGTGCTTCATCATCGTAGTCAAATGGAAATAAATCCTGTACTGTACTGTATGCAACATTTATACTCTACCTGGCAGCAGAACAAAAGCCACCTTATTAGCATTTGAATGCCCATGGGCAGCGGCCCAACACCTATCTTGCGCCCAAGCGCCCCCAACCCCCCGTAAAGGCATGTGACTACGTGCATGACAACATGTCCACTGGGGAAGGGACATTTCAGTCAGGACAGTGGGTGCATATAATGCATATTGATATTGGCGCCGCTTATTATTTTGCCCGTGGGTGCTTCTGCGCCTGAGCACCCGCGGAGTTGACGCCGCTGGTAAGAGTGATTTTGAGGCTCAAACGTTGCTCTTCGCGACCATATTTGGGGGTAAATCTTTTAGACTCTCGTAGAGAGATTCATCAGAATCGGAAAAAAAACCTACGAGAATCTAAATGTTTGGGCTACTGTTTAGTTATGGTAGCCTATATGGAAGGACGGTAAATAAAATAAATGTATTTCTGCAGCAAAGGCATTTAAGGCACACAGTGCTAAGGATAATGCACTTAACTACATGCGAGTTTGCTACTCTTTCTGTAAAGTGTTGAAATGAAAAGTTTGAATTGTACTTGGCAAAGGAAGGTATTGATATGATTGTATTTCATACATTTTGGATAAAAGGGGTCTTTATTTTATGTCATTATTATATTACACTTAAAAAGGGTTAAAAGAAGGTATTTAATTACTTTGAGTTAAAAACGGCTGCTAAAAAGGAAAAAACAAGTTCATTATGATTAGTGCATGGTGATGTTAAAGTAATCAATTAAGTGTAATGTGATTACAGTAATTATAATTTCTCACTGATGGTCAAAAGCATTTAATAGGGAATTGTACTGTTTTGAATATGCTAGTTAGTCTACATTTGGAGCTTATGTGAGCTACAACAATTTTATGGAAAAATATGTGTAATACTAACAGAGTATTTTGTTTTGTGTTCTTTATTTTCTTGTCAGTTTTTATGGTGGTTTATGGACTTCTTTCGGCGGGGACCGAGCATGCCTGAGGGAGGGGTGGAGCATGCAGCAGTTTGTTAGGCTGTGATTGGCTGAGAGATGGTTCTATTGTTCTCCTCTTCGGCCTATCAATCCAAGCAGTTAGTGGCTCCACCTCAGGCTCTCTAGTATAATAAGAGTTGCTCGGTGTCAGTTCTCCACAACTGCTCCAGGATATCAATCATTTCTGATCAGATCTGACTGTGGACTCCAGACTTCAGGAGAAGATGAACTCTGTCAACCTCAACTCTGCTGAACAGGAGGAACCCAAAGACCATGGTATGTTACTTGCCCCTTTCACCTGTCATATTTGGATAATTAAACATTGTATTCTCAATCAAATTAGATTCAGATTGTGTTTTTGCCTTTATATTGTCTCACAGGTTCATGCAATTAGACGTAGCTTGCTGAGTTAGTTCAGTCAGACATACTCGAGGGGGTTCATGCCATGCTCAAAGGCGCATACTATACTCAAGGGGTTAACATGCATTACTAAAGCTAAATTCCAATACCCAAAATCTCGGCCACTCGCTCACTCCCACTCGGTCACTCGGGGTCATTCCAGCGTGACCCGGAAATGGTTAACGTTCCATTTGTTAAAGTGCTCCATCGAGGAGGAAAGTGGAGTCGAGTGGAGGAGCCGAGTGGGCTCTCCGAGACCGCATAGAGCGAGTGTACATCAGGTGCCGGCTCGGTGGGGTATTTTGTATCCTCGCAGCGGATTTCCTCATCACGTGACATAAGTCCGCCTCCTCCATGTGGCACAGAAAACACTGATGAAACCCGATACTGTGCACCCCCCCCCATCCACTAGCTGCCGGCCGGCTGACTGGCTGAAGTCGCCGACCCAACGGCCAACACACACATGCACGCACTGTTCAACTGTTTGTTGAAGAGACACATTTTCGCTGAATGAATAGAGCTTCAGAATGATAAAGTAGCCTATCTAGCCTATACGTGTGCGCATCCTGGCGCTTATTCACTATTTCAGGAATAAATAGCCTTGCCTTGCACATGTTACCAATACATACACATTGGCCTCGGACCCTCGGTTACATGTACAAAATGATGAATTGTCTATTCTGTAGACTGTACGGCTCTGTTCTGAGTTCCAGTGATCCAGGCATCCAGCTGTGTGACACCACTTTTGCTTTGGCAATGTTAACGTATGTTTTCCCATGCCAATAAAGCCCTTTGAATTGAATTGATACACGTCATTAGTGATCGCGGAATGTGCCGTCGCTTTGAAATGACAGCGTAGTACATTCCGATTCCAGAGGAAAATTCGACCACCACTTTGTCCTCGCATTGAATCCTCTCCTCCTCCTCTCCTCCTCGCTGGGGGCGGAGCCGAGGAGCGAGTGGAGGACGCGAGGTGAGTGAAAGTTGCGGTATTGGAATTTAGCTTAAGTGTGTGCACGTCCTTCACAGATACTAAAAGTGTGTGTAGTGGGCCTATTACTTACCACTGAATAATTATATAATCATGTAATTCATTATTATTTTGTAATAGTTATTTACCTAGCTGTAAATTATTGCACAGCTAATTAGATTTTTTCTTAAAATGCACAAAAAAACAAATGTTGTATTCCTTTGCTGGTGTTAATTGGGGAACTAAATGTACATTTTAGTCTGTCGTTCAACCTCTCAATGTGTTTTTCCTTTATCTTTGTTTCCAATCCAGTGTTGCATCATCCGTCTGTCCTCCCTGTCTTACCAACAGTAAATGAACATAGAAGCATGGCTAAACCAAAACCGCACGATTGTGACCAGTGTGGACAACGCTACCATTACAAATCTCACCTTAAAATACACCAGAGAATTCACACTGGAGAGAAACCCTATGGATGTGATCATTGTGGACAACACTTCTATAGAATGTCCCACCTTAAAACACACCAGATAATTCACACTGGAGAGAAACCCTATGGATGTGATCAGTGTGGACAACACTTCTCTCAAATGGCAGGCCTTAAAAGCCATCAGCAAATTCACACTGGAGAGAAACCCTATGGATGTGGTCAGTGTGGACAACACTTCTCTCAAATGTCCAACCTTAAAACACACCAGAGAATTCACACTGGAGAGAAACCCTATGGATGTGATCAGTGTGGACAACACTTCTCTAAAATGTTCAGCCTTAAAACACACCAGAGAATTCACACTGGAGAGAAACCCTATGGATGTGATCAGTGTGGACAACACTTCTCTCAAATGGCAGGCCTTAAAACACACCAGAGAATTCACACTGGAGAGAAACCCTATGGATGTGATCAGTGTGGACAACACTTCTCTAAAATGTCCAGCCTTAAAACACACCAGAGAATTCACACTGGAGAGAAACCCTATGGATGTGATCAGTGTGGAAAACACTTCTCTCAAATGTCCGACCTTAAAACACACCAGAGAATTCACACTGGAGAGAAACCCTATGGATGTGATCAGTGTGGACAACACTTCTCTCAAATGTCCAGCCTTAAAACACACCAGAGAATTCACACTGGAGAGAAACCCTATGGATGTGATCAGTGTGGACAACACTTCTCTCAAATGTCCAGCCTTAAAAAACACCAGAGAATTCACACTGGAGAGAAACAGTAAGAATAGACTTGAACATTTGTAGAATGGTATAACGTAGTAGGGTCATAGTTTATCATAACATATTTTACTTTTTGAACGTCGGTCTTGCAAGAGCATAATTATGGTGTTCGTTCAAAGTAGTGACATTGTTTGCATCGGGTAAGGGTTCAGGTCTGAGCTTGTAGATCTGCCATCTTCATGAAATCTTCATCTTCAGAAATGTGCAGATACCCTGCGTAGGTGTGGTGGGGATTCAATAACATATTCTACTGTAAAATCCAACAGGATTGTTTTTTGATTAATGTGTTGATTAATTGCAAGTAAACGTATCATAAATAATGGTTGTGCAGTCACAAATAAAGGCAAACAAGTCAGAGGTGTTTTCTGTTCTTCTTTTGTTTGTTTGTTTGTTTGTTATTACCTTTTGTACTGTGTGGTAATTCCAGTCAATCACATGAAATACCCTTTAGAAGGCAACAATAGATAAACAACTATGCGCTGACAAAGTCTTACAAAACAGCTTGTTCCAATAGTTAAGGTCACGCCCTGTCCAGTATTTGAAATGCAAAACATGAACAGGTTGTGGAGCAGTATGCATATTGAGGACATTATTGTAATGAATGGTACTGCTATGAATGTGATTTTCAATCGAATTTCATGTTTCCTCTGCTGTCAAGTATTGGACTTGTGCATTCCTTGCTGATTTGAGTAAATGCTGAAACATGATTGCTAATTTAATTGTAGCTTTTATTTTCTCATACATGGTGTACAAGTCTTCACTGTCTTGTATGTGGGCTAAGCGGTCATTTTACGATATTCTGTACAAAACACCAGTCCTGTGCAACCAGAAAACTGTCTTCTAGATAATAAAGCAATTATTTGTTCTACTTAATTTGTTTGTTTGTTATTGACTTTTTTGCACTGTGTGGTAATTCCAGTCAATCACATGAAATACCCTTTAGAAGGAAATAAAACACAATGTAACAGCAAGATAAATGAAGATGTTGTTATGAACAACAACATACTATAAACACAATTTAACAGCTTCATTTGGAGCAATCGGGTGCAAATTAGGTTCATCTGTGTACTTGATTGTCACATCTATCTGAATGGTTCTGCTTGAATAGCAAGTGGAACGTGAGGAAGACTCATACAAGGACATCAATATGGGTTTAAATTAATCCAAATGTAACTCACAACAGAATATGTAGAATAAAAGATCACATTCTTGTCAATACCAGCTTTACTCAAACAAGCTAAACATTTTGCCACGATGGCTGTACATACAGCTCACTGTGCCTTTGTTGGATTTGTCTTTGTATATTTTCCTTCCATTCACAATAATAATTCTCCAAAGCATATCTGTATAGACCCCCCCCGCCCATACACACATCAACAACGAATCAGTGTAACTTGGGTCAAATGGTGAAATAGCAGGCAAACTACATGAAACAGATTCATGTTTGAAATATTTCCACTGCTATTAATGTGATTTTCTATCTAATTTCTTGTTTCCTCTGCTGTAAAGTATTGGACTTGTGCATCCCTTGCTGAATTGAGTAAATGCTGAAACATGATTGCTAATTTAATTGTAGCTTTTATTTATTTTTATGGTGTACAAGTCTTCACTGTCTTGTATGTGGGCTAAGCGGTCATTTTATGATATATTGTACAAAACAACACCAGTCCTGTGAAACCAGAAAACGGTCTTGTAGATAATAAAGCAACTTAATTATTATAATGTAGAATAGTTTGATGACTTGTGTACTATTTAGTGCGTGGGTGGAAGTTTATATCTTGGAATACAAATAACTGGTAGACTCATTGTTTTTAGTTGTGATTTATTTATCTCGGTTAAATGTTCCGAGTCTAGAGTTGTTGTTAATCTGTGGTTTGTAGGAGTGCTGTGTGTTCACGTGTGTTCACACATTTAGCGAGTGACATAAAATAGTGCTGTGTGTTCAAATTATTTAGCGAGTAACATAAAATAGAGATTCAATAGTAAACTTTGTAATTTTTAAGAATATAACATTTTGTAAGATAAATTAAGATCACAGTATAAGGATCAGTTGTATCTTCATCAGAGCTGGTTCTACTTGGTTCTGTTGTGACTGAAGGAATATGTCTCTGCTTCAGTAACAATTCACTGTACTGATACAGTAGGCTATATTTATGCTTTTAATACTATGTACATAATGTACATATATATATATATATATTGGATATAGATAGAGCATGCCTGGGGAGGAGGGAGGGGTGGAGCATGCAGCAGTTTGTTAGGTTGTGATTGGCTGAGAGATGGTTCTATTGTTCTCCTCTTCGGCCTATCAATCCAAGCAGTTAGTGGCTCCACCTCAGGCTCTCTAGTATAATAAGAGTTGCTCGGTGTCAGTTCTCCACAACTGCTCCAGGATATCAATCATTTCTGCTCAGATCTGACTGTGGACTCCAGACTTCAGGAGAAGATGGACTCTGTCAACCTCAACTCTGCTGAACAGGAGGAACCCAAAGACCATGGTATGTTACTTGCCCCTTTCACCTGTCATACTTGGATAATTAAAACAAAAGTGCTTGTAGTGGGTATATTACTTACCACTGAATCATTATATAATTATGTCATTTATTATTATTGTGTAATAGTTATTTAGCTAGCTGTACATTTGGAATTCCTTTGCTGGTGTTAAATGGGGAACTAAATGTGCATTTCAGTCTGTCGTTCAACCTCTCAATGTGTTTTTCCTTTATCTTTGTTTCCAATCCAGTGTTGCATCATCAGTCTGTCCTCCCTGTCTTACCAACAGTAAATGAACATAGAAGCTTGGCTAAACCAAAACTGCACGATTGTGATCAGTGTGGACAACACTTCTCTCAAATGTCCACCCTTAAAAAGCACCAGATACTTCACACTGGAGAGAAACCCTATGGATGTGATCAGTGTGGACAACACTTCTCTCAAATGTCCACCCTTAAAAGCCACCAGAGAATTCACACTGGAGAGAAACCCTATGGATGTGATCAGTGTGGACAACACTTCTCTCAAAAACACCACCTTAAAACACACCAGAGAATTCACACTGGAGAGAAACCCTATGGATGTGATCAGTGTGGACAACATTTCTCTCAAATACACCACCTTAAAACACACCAGAGAATTCACACTGGAGAGAAACCCTATGGATGTGAGCAGTGTGGACAACACTTCTCTCAAATACACAACCTTAAAACACACCAGAGAATTCACACTGGAGAGAAACCCTATGGATGTGATCAGTGTGGACAACACTTCTCTCAAATGTCCAGCCTTAAAACACACCAGAGAATTCACACCGGAGAGAAACCCTATGGATGTGATCAGTGTGGACAACACTTCTCTCAAATGTCCAGCCTTAAAATGCACCACCGTATTCACACTGGAGAGAAACCCTATGGGTGTGATCAGTGTGGACAACACTTCTCTACAATATCCAACCTTAAAACACACCAGAGAATTCACACTGGAGAGAAACCCTATGGATGTGATCAGTGTGGACAACACTTCTCTCAAATGTCCGACCTTAAAACACACCAGAGAATTCACACTGGAGAGAAACCCTATGGATGTAATCAGTGTGGACAACACTTCTCTAAAATGTCCAGCCTTAAAACACACCAGAGAATTCACACTGGAGAGAAACCCTATGGATGTGATCAGTGTGGACAACATTTCTCTCAAATACATCACCTTAAAACACACCAGAGAATTCACACTGGAGAGAAACCCTATGGATGTGATCAGTGTGGACAACATTTCTCTCAAATACAACACCTTAAAACACACCAGAGAATTCACACTGGAGAGAAACCCTATGGATGTGATCAGTGTGGACAACACTTCTCTCAAATGGCAGGCCTTAAAAGCCATCAGAAAATTCACACTGGAGAGAAACCCTATGGATGTGATCAGTGTGGACAACACTTCTCTCAAATGTCCAGCCTTAAAAGGCACGAGAGAATTCACACTGGAGAGAAACAGTAAGAATATACTTATTTTAGAATGGTATAAACAGTGAGTAGTAGGTCATAGTTTATCGTAACATATTTTACATTTTGAACGTCGGTCTTGCAAGAGCATAATTATGGTGTTAGTTCAAAGTAGTGACATTGTTTGCATCGGGTAAGGGTTCAGGTCTGAGCTTGTAGATCTGCCATCTTCATGAAATCTTCATCTTCAGAAATGTGCAGATACCCTGCGTAGGTGTGGTGGAGATTCAATAACATATTCTCCTGTAAAATCCAACAGGATTGTTCATGGAGAACATGATGAACAAGGAAAAGTTTCTCACTATCAAGCATGTAGGCCTTTATTGCATATTGATCACAAACCATATCATTTTAACTTATAGTACTAAGTAAAACTATAGACCAAGCAATTGCAAATGATCCATCATCATCATCATCATCACAAAAAACTAATGGAAGTACCCTCACTAAAAACGCCGGGACAACGCTCCACACGTCCCAAACTATTCTCCCTTCTGGCTCCAAAACTGTGGAATGCACTTCCCATTGTAGTCAGAACTGCAGCATCACTCCAAAATCTTCCGCCGTAGTCTGAAAACCCACCTTTTCAGACTCCATCATGGCCCATAGCACTTACCCGACCCCCTTAGATAGCATTTCTGTAGACTTAGATAGCATGTTATGTAGACAGCACTATAATTGCATTGTATGTAGTCATAGCACGTCATAGTACATATGTATAGCATAGTATAGTTTATATGTATAACTTTATTATATAGATATTCCACTGTTACTTTCTTAGCTTACGCATGTTTCTTGATAAATGTTTTTATGTGATGTATTCCCAAGCTTTTTTGTTCTTGCTTAATGTAAATTGCTCTGGATTAAGAGCGTCTGCTAAATGCCTTAATTGTAAATTGTATCACACATTATAGGCTACTGTCCCATACACACTGCTATGTAAATCACTACTTTATTTTCAATGAGTACAAACAAACTGAAACTGTCATGTGCGTACAGCTGTACACATACCATATACATATGTTTAGTGTGGACAGGATCCATAAACAATCTGATTAAATAGAGGCTGATACATATCAGCACATCTACATAAAAGTGTTGCATGATGATTTTTTTTTTACGAATGTGTTGATTAATTGCAAGTAAACTTAGCATAAGTAATGGTTGTGCAGTCACAAATAAAGGCAAACAAGTCAGAGGTGTTTCCTGTTTTTCTTTTGTTTGTTTGTTATTTACTTTTTGTACTGTGTGGTAATTCCAGTCAATCACATGAAATACCCTTTAGAATGCAACAATAGATAAACAACTATGCGCTGACAAAGTCTTACAAAACAGCGTGTTCCGATAGTTAAGGTCACGCCCTGTCCAGTATTTGAAATGCAAAACATGACCAGGTTGTGGAGCAGTATGCATATTGAGGACATTATTGTAATGAGTGGTACTGCAATAGGACTATAACAGTGACCTGTTGTTCTAAATTCTAGTACTTACTGACTGATTTACATCTCAATTGATCACATCATCATTTTAAGTTCTAGTACTAAGTTAGTGACTCAATTACCTCTCAAAAGTAAAACTACTAAGCAATTGCAAATGAGCCAGTAGGCTAGGGCATACATTTTACAGTTAAAATAGGTAGAGGTAGGTAGTGTCCAGTGCAGAATAAGCCCCACATAATTATGAAAATATTTGCACACATGCCAAAATAAGAGTGGAAGTTGAACGTGTATAAAACTCTTTTGTGTGCAAAGGCTTTTAAAGTTAATGGACAACGTTAGTTCTTTTCAGCCAAGGTTCAAGTTTTCGGTTGTTATTAGACAAAGTAAAATGTGAGTGTTAATTTATTTGTTCTACTTAATTTGTTTGTTTGCTATTGACTTTTTTGCACTGTGTGGTAATTCCAGTCAATCACATGAAATACCCTTTAGAAGGAAATAAAACACAATGTAACAGCAAGATAAATGAAGATGCTGTTATGAACAATAACATACTATAAACACAATTTAACAGCTTCATTTGGAGCAATCAGGTGCAAATTAGGTGTATCTGTGTACTTGATTGTCACATCTATCTGAATGGTTCTGCTTGAATAGCAAGTGGAACGTGAGGAAGACTCATACAAGGACATCATTATGGGTTTATATTAATCCAAATGTAACTCACAACAGAATATGCAGAATAATAGATCACATTATTGTCAATACCAGCTTTACTCAAACAAGCGAAACATTTTGCCACCATGGCTGTACATAAAGCTCACTGTGCCTTTGTTGGATTTGTCTTTGTATGTTTTCCTTCCATTCACAATAATAATTCTCAATAGCATAGCCGTATAGACCCCCCCCCCCCCCCCCGCCCATACACACATCAACAACGAATCAGTGTAACTTGGGTCAAATGTTGAAATAGCAGGCTAAACTATACATGAAACAGATTCATGTTTGAAATATTTCCACTGCTATGAATGTGATTTTCAATCTAATTTCTTGTTTCCTCTGCTGTAAAGTATTGGACTTGTGCATTCCTTGCTGATTTGAGTAAATGCTGAAACATGATTGCTAATTTAATTGTAGCTTTTATTTTAATTTTATGGTGTACAAGTCTTCACTGTCTTGTATGTGGGCTAAGCGGTCATTTTATGATATATTGTACAAAACAACACCAGTCCTGTGAAACCAGAAAACGGTCTTCTAGATAATAAAGCAACTTAATTATTATAATGTAGAATAGTTTGATGACTTGTGTACTATTTAGTGCATGGGGGGGTGGAAGTTTATGTCTTGGAATACAAATAACTGGTAGACTCATTGTTTTTAGTTGTGATTTATTTATCTCGGTTAAATGTTCCGAGTCTAGAGTTGTTGTTAATCTGTGGTTTGTAGGAGTGCTGTGTGTTCACGTGTGTTCACACATTTAGCGAGTAACATAAAATAGTGCTGTGTGTTCACACATTTAGCGAGTAACATAAAATAGAGATTCAATAGTAAACTTTGTAATTTTTAAGAATATAACATTTTGTAAGATAAATTAAGATCACAGTATAAGGATCAGTTGTATCTTCATCAGAGCTGGTTCTACTTGGTTCTGTTGTGACTGAAGGAATATGTCTCTGCTTCAGTAACAATTCACTGTACTGATACAGTAGGCTATATTTATGCTTTTAATACTATGTACATAATGTACATATATATATATATGTATTGGATATAGATAGAGCATGCCTGGGGAGGAGGGAGGGGTGGAGCATGCAGCAGTTTGTTAGGTTGTGATTGGCTGAGAGATGGTTCTATTGTTCTCCTCTTCGGCCTATCAATCCAAGCAGTTAGTGGCTCCACCTCAGGCTCTCTAGTATAATAAGAGTTGCTCGGTGTCAGTTCTCCACAACTGCTCCAGGATATCAATCATTTCTGCTCAGATCTGACTGTGGACTCCAGACTTCAGGAGAAGATGGACTCTGTCAACCTCAACTCTGCTGAACAGGAGGAACCCAAAGACCATGGTATGTTACTTGCCCCTTTCACCTGTCATACTTGGATAATTAAAACAAAAGTGCTTGTAGTGGGTATATTACTTACCACTGAATCATTATATAATTATGTCATTTATTATTATTGTGTAATAGTTATTTAGCTAGCTGTACATTTGGAATTCCTTTGCTGGTGTTAAATGGGGAACTAAATGTGCATTTCAGTCTGTCGTTCAACCTCTCAATGTGTTTTTCCTTTATCTTTGTTTCCAATCCAGTGTTGCATCATCAGTCTGTCCTCCCTGTCTTACCAACAGTAAATGAACATAGAAGCTTGGCTAAACCAAAACTGCACGATTGTGATCAGTGTGGACAACACTTCTCTCAAATGTCCACCCTTAAAAAGCACCAGATACTTCACACTGGAGAGAAACCCTATGGATGTGATCAGTGTGGACAACACTTCTCTCAAATGTCCACCCTTAAAAGCCACCAGAGAATTCACACTGGAGAGAAACCCTATGGATGTGATCAGTGTGGACAACACTTCTCTCAAAAACACCACCTTAAAACACACCAGAGAATTCACACTGGAGAGAAACCCTATGGATGTGATCAGTGTGGACAACATTTCTCTCAAATACACCACCTTAAAACACACCAGAGAATTCACACTGGAGAGAAACCCTATGGATGTGAGCAGTGTGGACAACACTTCTCTCAAATACACAACCTTAAAACACACCAGAGAATTCACACTGGAGAGAAACCCTATGGATGTGATCAGTGTGGACAACACTTCTCTCAAATGTCCAGCCTTAAAACACACCAGAGAATTCACACCGGAGAGAAACCCTATGGATGTGATCAGTGTGGACAACACTTCTCTCAAATGTCCAGCCTTAAAATGCACCACCGTATTCACACTGGAGAGAAACCCTATGGGTGTGATCAGTGTGGACAACACTTCTCTACAATATCCAACCTTAAAACACACCAGAGAATTCACACTGGAGAGAAACCCTATGGATGTGATCAGTGTGGACAACACTTCTCTCAAATGTCCGACCTTAAAACACACCAGAGAATTCACACTGGAGAGAAACCCTATGGATGTAATCAGTGTGGACAACACTTCTCTAAAATGTCCAGCCTTAAAACACACCAGAGAATTCACACTGGAGAGAAACCCTATGGATGTGATCAGTGTGGACAACATTTCTCTCAAATACATCACCTTAAAACACACCAGAGAATTCACACTGGAGAGAAACCCTATGGATGTGATCAGTGTGGACAACATTTCTCTCAAATACAACACCTTAAAACACACCAGAGAATTCACACTGGAGAGAAACCCTATGGATGTGATCAGTGTGGACAACACTTCTCTCAAATGGCAGGCCTTAAAAGCCATCAGAAAATTCACACTGGAGAGAAACCCTATGGATGTGATCAGTGTGGACAACACTTCTCTCAAATGTCCAGCCTTAAAAGGCACGAGAGAATTCACACTGGAGAGAAACAGTAAGAATATACTTATTTTAGAATGGTATAAACAGTGAGTAGTAGGTCATAGTTTATCGTAACATATTTTACATTTTGAACGTCGGTCTTGCAAGAGCATAATTATGGTGTTAGTTCAAAGTAGTGACATTGTTTGCATCGGGTAAGGGTTCAGGTCTGAGCTTGTAGATCTGCCATCTTCATGAAATCTTCATCTTCAGAAATGTGCAGATACCCTGCGTAGGTGTGGTGGAGATTCAATAACATATTCTCCTGTAAAATCCAACAGGATTGTTCATGGAGAACATGATGAACAAGGAAAAGTTTCTCACTATCAAGCATGTAGGCCTTTATTGCATATTGATCACAAACCATATCATTTTAACTTATAGTACTAAGTAAAACTATAGACCAAGCAATTGCAAATGATCCATCATCATCATCATCATCACAAAAAACTAATGGAAGTACCCTCACTAAAAACGCCGGGACAACGCTCCACACGTCCCAAACTATTCTCCCTTCTGGCTCCAAAACTGTGGAATGCACTTCCCATTGTAGTCAGAACTGCAGCATCACTCCAAAATCTTCCGCCGTAGTCTGAAAACCCACCTTTTCAGACTCCATCATGGCCCATAGCACTTACCCGACCCCCTTAGATAGCATTTCTGTAGACTTAGATAGCATGTTATGTAGACAGCACTATAATTGCATTGTATGTAGTCATAGCACGTCATAGTACATATGTATAGCATAGTATAGTTTATATGTATAACTTTATTATATAGATATTCCACTGTTACTTTCTTAGCTTACGCATGTTTCTTGATAAATGTTTTTATGTGATGTATTCCCAAGCTTTTTTGTTCTTGCTTAATGTAAATTGCTCTGGATTAAGAGCGTCTGCTAAATGCCTTAATTGTAAATTGTATCACACATTATAGGCTACTGTCCCATACACACTGCTATGTAAATCACTACTTTATTTTCAATGAGTACAAACAAACTGAAACTGTCATGTGCGTACAGCTGTACACATACCATATACATATGTTTAGTGTGGACAGTATCCATAAACATTCTGATTAAATAGAGGCTGATAAATATCTGCACATCTACATAAAAGTGTTGCATGATGATTTATTTTTTGATGAATGTGTTGATTAATTGCAAGTAAACTTAGCATAAATAATGGTTGTACAGTCACAAATAAAGGCAAACAAGTCAGAGGTGTTTTCAGTTTTTCTTTGTTTATTTACTTTTTGTACTGTGTGGTAATTCCAGTTAATCACATGAAATACCCTTTAGAAGGCAACAATAGATGAATAACTATGCGCTGACAAAGTCTTAAGGCCTATTCATAGTCTGGATTTTCGGTGGTAAAGTGACCACCGCTCCGGTGGTGAGCTGACCACCGGAGCTGAAATAACGTTGAGCGGTGGTGAGTAAAAACAGAGAGAAGGGCTGGAGCGGTGGCAGTGGTTTGCTCTTCACCGCGGCTCGTGACATCATGTTGTAGTTCGGTGGTCACCCCACCACCGTAAATCCAGACTATGTATGAGCCTTTACAAAACAGCTTGTTCCGATAGTTAAGGTCACGCCCTGTCCAGTATTTGAAATGCAAAACATGAACAGGTTGTGGAGCAGTATGCATATTGAGGACATTATTGTAATGAATGGTACTGCTATGAATGTGATTTTCAATCGAATTTCATGTTTCCTCTGCTGTCAAGTATTGGACTTGTGCATTCCTTGCTGATTTGAGTAAATGCTGAAACATGATTGCTAATTTAATTGTAGCTTTTATTTTCTCATACATGGTGTACAAGTCTTCACTGTCTTGTATGTGGGCTAAGCGGTCATTTTACGATATTCTGTACAAAACACCAGTCCTGTGCAACCAGAAAACTGTCTTCTAGATAATAAAGCAATTATTTGTTCTACTTAATTTGTTTGTTTGTTATTGAACTTTTTGCACTGTGTGGTAATTCCAGTCAATCACATGAAATACACTTTAGAAGGAAATAAAACACAAAGTAACAGCAAGATAAATGAAGATGCTGTTATGAGCAATAACATACATGAACACAATTTAACAGCTTAATTTGGAGCAATCGGGTGCAAATTAGGTTTATCTGTGTACTTGATTGTCACATCTATCTGAATGGTTCTGCTTGAATAGCAAGTGGAACGTGAGGAAGACTCATACAAGGACATCATTATGGGTTTAAATTAATCCAAATGTAACTCGCAACAGAATATGCAGAATAATAGATCACATTCTTGTCAATACCAGCTTTACTCAAACAAGCTAAACATTTTGCCACCATGGCTGTACATACAGCTCACTGTGCCTTTGTTGGATTTGTCTTTGTATGTTTTCCTTCCATTCACAATAATTCTCAATAGCATATAGACCCCCCCCCCTGCCCATACACACATCAACAACGAATCAGTGTAATTGGGTCAAATGGTGAAATAGCAGGCTAGACTATACATGAAACAGATTCATGTTTGAAATATTTCCACTTGCTATGAATGTGATTTTCAATCTAATTTATTGTTTCCTCTGCTGTAAAGTATTGGACTTGTGCATTCCTCAAATGCTGATTTGAGTAAATGCTGAAACATGATTGCTAATTTAAATGTAGCTTTTATTTTATTTTTTATGTTACAAGTCTTCACTGTCTTGTATGTGGGCTAAGCATGCAGTCATTTTATGATATAGGCCTACTATACAAAACACCAGTCCTGTGAAACCAGAAAACTGTCTTCTAGATAATAAAGCAACTTAATTATAATAATGTAGAATATTTTGATGACTTGTGTACTATTTAGTGCAGGGGTGGGTGGCAGTTTCTGTCTTGGAATACAAATAACTGGTAGACTCATTGTTTTTACTTGTGATTTATTTATCTCGGTTAAATGTTCAGAGTTAAGAGTTGTTGTTTAATCTGTGGTTTGTAGGAGTGCCGTGTGTTCATGTGCGTTGACACATTTAGTGAGTAACATAAAATAGAGATTCAATAGTAAACTTTGTCATTTTAAAGAATATAACATTTTGTAAGATAAATGAAGATCACAGTATATGGATCATTTGTATCTTCATCAGAGCGGTTTCTACTTGGTTCTGTTGTGACTGAAGGAATATGTCTCTGCTTCAGTAACAATTCACTGTACTGATACAGTACATACATTTATGCTTTAATTACTATGTACATAATGTCCATACATATGTATTGGATATAGATAGAGCATGCATGGGGGAGGAGGGAGGGTGGAGCATACAGATTTGTGTAGGTTGTGATTGGCTGAGAGATGGTTCTATTGTTCTCCTCTTCGGCCTATCAATCCAAGCAGTTAGTGGCTCCACCTCAGGCTCTCTAGTATAATAAGAGTTGCTCTGTGTCAGTTCTCCACAACTGCTCCAGGATATCAATCATTTCTGATCAGATCTGACTGTGGACTCCAGACTTCAGGAGAAGATGAACTCTGTCAACCTCAACTCTGCTGAACAGGAGGAACCCAAAGACCATGGTATGTTACTTGCCCCTTTCACCTGTCATATTTGGATAATTAAAACTTTGCATTCTCAATCAAATTGGATTCAGATCGTGTTTTTGCCTTTATATTGTCTCACAGGTTAATTCAATTAGACGTAGCTTGCAGAGTTAGTTCAGTCAGACATACTCGAGGGGGTTCATGCCATGCTCAAAGGCGCATACTATACTCAAGGGGTTAACATACATTACTATGTGGGTGTACAAGTTTGTGCAAGTCCCACACGTCGTTTGCAGATACTCTGCTTGTAGTGGGCCTATTACTTACCACTGAATCATTATATAACCATGTCATTTAGTATTATTGTGTAATAGTTATTTAGCTAGCTGTAAATTCTTGGACAGCTAATTTGATTATTTCTTAAAATCTTTCACAAAAAAACTAATTAGAAATTCCTTTGCTGGTGTTAATTGGGGAACTACATCAGTCTGTCGTTCAACCTCTCAATGTGTTTTTCCTTTATATTTGTTTCCAATCCAGTGTTGCATCATCAGTCTGTCCTCCCTGTCTTACCAACAGTAAATGAACATAGAAGCTTGGCTAAACCAAAACCGCACGATTGTGACCAGTGTGGACAACGCTACCATTATAAATCTCACCTTAAAAGCCACCAGAGAATTCACACTGGAGAGAAACCCTATGGATGTGATCAGTGTGGACAACACTTTTCTGAAATGTCCAACCTTAAAACACACCAGAGAATTCACACTGGAGAGAAACCCTATGGATGTGATCAGTGTGGACAACACTTCTCTCAATTGTCCAACCTTAAAAAGCACCAGAGAATTCACACTGGAGAGAAACCCTATGGATGTGATCAGTGTGGACAACACTTCTCTCAAATGGCAGGCCTTAAAAGCCATCAGCAAATTCACACTGGAGAGAAACCCTATGGATGTGATCAGTGTGGACAACACTTCTCTCAAATGGCAGGCCTTAAAAGCCATCAGCAAATTCACACTGGAGAGAAACCCTATGGATGTGATCAGTGTGGACAACACTTCTCTCAGATACACCACCTTAAAAGCCACCAGAGAATTCACACCGGGGAGAAACCCTATGGATGTGATCAGTGTGGACAACACTTTTCTGAAATGTCCAGCCTTAAAAGCCATCAGAGAATTCACACTGGAGAGAAACCCTATGGATGTGATCAGTGTGGACAACACTTCTCTCAAATGTCCAGCCTTAAAAGGCACCAGAGAATTCACACCGGGGAGAAACCCTATGGATGTGATCGGTGTGGAAAACACTTCTCTGACATGTACAGCCTTAAAAAACACAAGCAAATTCACACTGGAGAGAAACAGTAAGAATATACTTATTTTAGAATGGTATAAACAGTGAGTAGTAGGTCATAGTTTATCATAATATATTTAACTTTTTGAACGTTGGTCTTGCAAGAGCATAATTATGGTGTTAGTTCAAAGTAGTGACATTGTTTGCATCGGGTAGGGGTTCAGGTCTGAGCTTGTAGATCTGCCATCTTCATGAAATCTTCATCTTCAGAAATGTGCAGATCCCCTGCGTAGGTGTGGTGGAGATTCAATAACATATCTCCTGTAAAATCCAACAGGATTGTTCATGGAGAACATGATGAACAAGGACAAGTTTCTCACTATCAAGCATGTAGGCCTTTATTGCATATTGATCACAAACCATATCATTTTAACTTCTAGTACTAAGTAAAACTATAGACCAAGCAATTGCAAATGATTCATCATCACACATTATAGGCTACTGTCCCATACACACAGCTATGTAAATCACTACAAACAGTACAAACAAACTGAAAATGTCATGTGCGTACAGCTGTACACATACCGTATATGTTTAGTGTGGACAGTATCCTTAAACAATCTGATTAAATAGAGGCTGATAAATATCAGCACATCTACATAAAAGTGTTGCATGATGATTCGTTTTTGGATGAATGTGTTGATTAATTGCAAGTAAACTTAGCATAAATAATGGTTGTGCAGTCACAAATAAAGGCAAACAAGTCAGAGGTGTTTTCTGTTTTTCTTTTGTTTGTTTGTTATTTACTTTTTTGTACTGTGGTAATTCCAGTCAATCACATGAAGTACCCTTTAGAAGGCAACAATAGATAAACAACTATGCACTGACAAAGTCTTACAAAACAGCGTGTGCCGATAGTTAAGGTCACGCCCTGTCCAGTATTTGAAATGCAAAACATGAACAGGTTGTGGAGCAGTATGCATATTGAGGACATTAGTGTAATGAATGGTACTGCAATAGGACTAGCAGTGACCTGTCGTTCTAAGTTCTAGTACTTACTGACTGATTTACATCTCAATTGATCACATCATCATTTTAAGTTCTAGTACTAAGTTAGTGACTCAACTACATCTCAAAAGTAAAACTACCAAGCAATTGCAAATGAGCCAGTAGGCTAGGGCATACATTTTACAGTTAAAATAGGTAGAGGTAGGTAGTGTCCAGTGCAGAAACACAAGTTAAAATAACGGAGATAAGAGGTAGGTAGTGTCCAGTGCAGAATAAGTCCCGCATAATTATGAACATATTTGCACACATGCCAAAATAAGAGTGGAAGTTGAACGTGTATAAAACTCTTTTGTGTGCAAAGGCTTTTAAAGTTAAAGGACAACTTTAGTTATTTTCAGCCAAGGTTCAAGTTTTAGGTTGTTATTAGACAAAGTTAATTTATTTGTTCTACTTAATTTGTTTGTTTGATATTGACTTTTTTGCACTGCGTGGTAATTCCAGTTAATCACATGAAATACCCTTTAGAACAAAATAAAACACAATGTAAACAGCAAGATAAATGAAGATGCTGTTATGAACAATAACATACTATAAACACAATTTAACAGCTTCATTTGGAGCAATCAGGTGCAAATTAGGTTTATCTGTGTACTTGATTGTCACATCTATCTGGTTCTGCTTGAATAGCAAGTGGAACGTGAGGAAGACTCATACAAGGATATCAATATGGGTTTAAATTAATCCAAATGTAACTCACAACAGAATATGCAGAATAATAGATCACATTCTTGTCAATACCAGCTTTACTCAAACAAGCTAAACATTTTGCCACGATGGCTGTGCCTTTGTTGGATTTGTCTTTGTATGTTTTCCTTCCATTCACAATAATAATTCTCAATAGCATATCCGTATAGACCCCCCCCCCCCCCCCGCCCATACACACATCAACAACGAATCAGTGTAACTTTGGTCAAATGGTGAAATAGCAGGCAAACTATACGTTTAACATATTCATGTTTGAAATATTTCCACTGCTATGAAAGTGATTTTCAATCTAATTTATTGTTTCCTCTGCTGTAAAGTATTGGACTTGTGCATTCCTTGCTGATTTGAGTAAATGCTGAAACATGATTGCTAATTTAATTGTAGCTTTTATTTTATTTTTATGGTGTCTTCTTAAGTCTTCACTGTCTTGTATGTGGGCTAAGCGGTCATTTTATGATATATTGTACAAAACAACACCAGTCCTGTGAAACCAGAAAACGGTCTTCTAGATAATAAAGAAACTTAATTATTATAATGTAGAATAGTTTGATGACTTGTGTACTATTTAGTGCATGGGTGGGTGGAAGTTTATGTCTTGGAATACAAATAACTGGTAGACTCATTGTTTTTACTTGTGATTTATTTATCTTGGTTAAATGTTCCGAGTCTAGAGTTGTTGTTAATCTGTGGTTTGTAGGAGTGCTGTGTGTTCACGTGTGTTCACACATTTAGCGAGTAACATAAAATAGAGATTCAATAGTAAACTTTGTAATTTTTAAGAATATAACATTTTGTAAGATAAAGTTCACAGTATAAGGATCATTTGTATCTTCATCAGAGCGGTTTCCACTTGGTTCTGTTGTGACTGAAGGAATATGTCTCTGCTTCAGTAACAATTCACTGTACTGATACAGTAGGCTACATTTATGCTTTTAATACTATGTACATAATGTACATATATATGTATTGGATATAGATAGAGCATGCCTGGGGAGGAGGGAGGGGTGGAGCATGCAGCAGTTTGTTAGGTTGTGATTGGCTGAGAGATGGTTCTATTGTTCTCCTCTTCGGCCTATCAATCCAAGCAGTTAGTGGCTCCACCTCAGGCTCTCTAGTATAATAAGAGTTGCTCGGTGTCAGTTCTCCACAACTGCTCCAGGATATCAATCATTTCTGATCAGATCTGACTGTGGACTCCAGACTTCAGGAGAAGATGAACTCTGTCAACCTCAACTCTGCTGAACAGGAGGAACCCAAAGACCATGGTATGTTACTTGCCCCTTTCACCTGTCATATTTGGATAATTAAAACAAAAGTGCTTGTAGTGGGTCTATTACTTACCACTGAATCATTATATAATCATGTCATTTATTATTATTGTGTAATAGTTATTTAGCTAGCTGTAAATGCTTGCACAGCTAGAATTCTTTGATTCTTTCTTAAAATGCAAAAAAAAAAATGGAATTCCTTTGCTGGTGTTAATTGGGGAACTAAATGTGCATTTCAGTCTGTCGTTCAACCTCTCAATGTGTTTTTCCTTTATCTTTGTTTCCAATCCAGTGTTGCATCATAAGTCTGTCCTCCCTGTCTTACCAACAGTAAATGAACATAGAAGCTTGGCTAAACCAAAACCGCACGATTGTGACCAGTGTGGACAACGCTATCATTACAAATATCAACTTAAAAGACACCAGATAATTCACACTGGAGAGAAACCCTATGGATGTGATCAGTGTGGACAACACTTCTCTCAAATGTCCACCCTTAAAAAGCACCAGAGAATTCACACTGGAGAGAAACCCTATGGATGTGATCAGTGTGGACAACACTTCTCTCAAATGTCCAGCCTTAAAATGCACCACAGTATTCACACTGGAGAGAAACCATATGGATGTGATCAGTGTGGACAACACTTCTCTCAAATGTCCGACCTTAAAACACACCAGAGAATTCACACTGGAGAGAAACCCTATGGATGTGATCAGTGTGGACAACACTTCTCTCAAATGTCCAACCTTAAAAAGCATCAGAGAATTCACACTGGAGAGAAACCCTATGGATGTGATCAGTGTGGACAACACTTCTCTCAAATGTCCACCCTTAAAAAGCACCAGAGAATTCACACTGGAGAGAAACCCTATGGATGTGATCAGTGTGGACAACACTTCTCTCAAATGTCCAGCCTTAAAATGCACCACAGTATTCACACTGGAGAGAAACCCTATGGATAGGCATATAGGCATATACTATATACGTATACATATATACTATATAGAGTGTGTAGTTGTAAGTTGATTAGCGGTATACTGTGACAGCTGTCCCGCCATTTGATGTTTATGCAAGAAAACAGCAAATCTGTGCCTGGTTTGCTGGGACCAAACGACCACAAATGACCATATTTCTTACATCATCATTAAGAGCTAGTCATACATATACACACCACGTACTCTGGTCCCAGCAGATCAGGCACAATTTGCTATTTTATTTTTTACTGATTACATATACTGTATAGTATACGTATGACTAGCTCTAAATGATGACGTAAGAAATATGGTCATTTGTGGTCATTTGGTCCCAACAAAACAGGCACAGATTTGATGTTTTTCTGCATAAACATCGAATGGCGGGACAGCTGTCACGGCGGAAGAGACCGGGCGAAAACATTACTTGTGTAGCCTACTATTTAGTGCAGGGGTGGGTGGCAGTTTGTGTCTTGGAATACAAATAACTGGTAGACTCATTGTTTTTACTTGTGAGTTATTTATCTCTGTTAAATGTTCAGTTGTTGTTTAATCTGTGGTTTGTAGGAGTGCTGTGTGTTCACACATTTAGCGAGTAACATAAACTAGATTCAATATTGTAAGATAAATGAAGATTACATGCAGTATAAGGATCATTTGTATCTTCATCAGAGCGGTTTCTACTTGGTTCTGTTGTGACTGAAGGAATATGTCTCAAGAGATGCACACAGACGCCTTTCACAAACCATATCATTTTAACTTCTAGTACTAAGTAAAACTATAGACCAAGCAATTGCAAATGATCCATCATCATCATCACACATTATAGGCTACTGTCCCATACACACAGCTATGTAAATCACTACAAACAGTACAAACAAACTGAAAAAGTCATGTGCGTACAGCTGTACACATACCGTATATGTTTGTGTGGACAGTATCCTTAAACAATCTGATTAAATAGAGGCTGATAAATATCAGCACATCTACATGAAAGTGTTGCATGATGATTTATTTTTGGATGAATGTGTTGATTAATTGCAAGTAAACTTAGCATAAATAATGGTTGTGCAGTCACAAATAAAGGCAAATAAGTCAGAGGTGTTTTCTGTTTTTCTTTTCTTTGTTTGTTTGTTATTTACTTTTTGTACAGCCAGACATTGACTTTTTTGCACTGTGTGGTATTTCCAGTCAATCACATGAAATACCCTTTAGAACGAAATAAAACACAATGTAAACAGCAAGATCAATGAAGATGCTGTTATGAACAATAACATACTATAAACACAATTTAACAGCTTCATTTGGAGCAATCGGGTGCAAATTATGTTTATCTGTGTACTTGATTGTCACATCTATCTGAATGGTTCTGCTTGAATAGCAAGTGGAACGTGAGGAAGACTCATACAAGGACATCATTATGGGTTTAAATTAATCCAAATGTAACTCACAACAGAATATGCAGAATAATAGATCATATTCTTGTCAATACCAGCTTTACTCAAACAAGCTAAACATTTTGCAACCATGGCTGTACGTAAAGCTCACTGTGCCTTTGTTTGATTTGTATGTTTTCCTTCCATTCACAATAATAATTATCAATAGCATATCCGTATAGACCCCCCCGCCCATACACACATCAACAACGAATCAGTGTAACTTGGGTCAAATGGTGAAATAGCAGACAAACTAACTATACATTAAACAGATTCATGTTTGAAATATTTCCACTGCTATGAATGTGATTTTCATTATAATTTCTTGTTTCCTCTGCTGTAAAGTATTGGACTTGTGCATCCCTTGCTGAAACATGATTGCTAATTTAATTGTAGCTTTTATTTTATTTGTATGGTGTACAAGTCTTCACTGTCTTGTATGTGGGCTAAGCGGTCATTTTATGATATAGGCCTGGCTACTGTACAAAACAACACCAGTCCTGTGAAACCAGAAAACTGTCTTCTAGATAATAAAGCACTTACTTATAATAATGTAGAATAGTTAGATGACTTGTGTACTATTTAGTGCAGGGGTGGGTGGCAGTTTGTGTCTTGGAATACAAATAACTGGTAGACTCATTGTTTTTACTTGTGATTTATTTATCTCGGTTAAATGTTCAGGGTCAAGAGTTGATATTAATCTGTGGTTTGTAGGAGTGCTGTGTGTTCACACATTTAGAGAGTAACATAACATAGAGATTAAATAGTAAACTTTGTCATTTTAAAGAATATAACATTTTGTAACGATCATTTGTATCTTCATCAGAGCGGTTTCTACTTGGTTCTGTTGTGACTGAAGGAATATGTCTCTGCTTCAGTAACAATTCACTGTACTGATACAGTACATACATTTATGCTTTAAAACTATGTACATAATGTCCATACATATATGTATTGAATATAGATAGAGCATGCCTGGGGGAGGAGGGAGGGGTGGAGCATGCAGCAGTTTGTTAGGTTGTGATTGGCTGAGAGATGGTTCTATTGTTCCTATCAATCCAAGCAGTTAGTGGCTCCACCTCAGGCTCTCTAGTATAATAAGAGTTGCTCGGTGTCAGTTCTCCACAACTGCTCCAGGATATCAATCATTTCTGATCAGATCTGACTGTGGACTCCAGACTTCAGGAGAAGATGAACTCTGTCAACCTCAACTCTGCTGAACAGGAGGAACCCAAAGACCATGGTATGTTACTTGCCCCTTTCACCTGTCATATTTGGATAATTAAAACTTTGCATTCTCAATCAAATTGGATTCAGATCGTGTTTTTGCCTTTATATTGTCTCACAGGTTAATTCAATTAGACGTAGCTTGCAGAGTTAGTTCAGTCAGACATACTCGAGGGGGTTCATGCCATGCTCAAAGGTGCATACTATAGCCTACTCAAGGGGTTAACATGCATTACTATGTGGGTGTACAAGTTTGTGCAAGTCCCACACGTCGTTTGCAGATACTCTGCTTGTAGTGGGCCTATTACTTACCACTGAATCATTATATAATCATGTCATTTAGTATTATTGTGTAATAGTTATTTAGCTAGCTGTAAATTATTGGACAGCTAATTTGATTATTTCTTAAAATCTTTCACAAAAAAACTAATTAGAAATTCCTTTGCTGGTGTTAATTGGGGAACTACATTTCAGTCTGTCGTTCAACCTCTCAATGTGTTTTTCCTTTATATTTGTTTCCAATCCAGTGTTGCATCATCAGTCTGTCCTCCCTGTCTTACCAACAGTAAATGAACATAGAAGCTTGGCTAAACCAAAACCGCACGATTGTGACCAGTGTGGACAACGCTACCATTATAAATCTCACCTTAAAAGCCACCAGAGAATTCACACTGGAGAGAAACCCTATGGATGTGATCAGTGTGGACAACACTTTTCTGAAATGTCCAACCTTAAAACACACCAGAGAATTCACACTGGAGAGAAACCCTATGGATGTGATCAGTGTGGACAACACTTCTCTCAATTGTCCAACCTTAAAAAGCACCAGAGAATTCACACTGGAGAGAAACCCTATGGATGTGATCAGTGTGGACAACACTTCTCTCAAATGGCAGGCCTTAAAAGCCATCAGCAAATTCACACTGGAGAGAAACCCTATGGATGTGATCAGTGTGGACAACACTTCTCTCAAATGGCAGGCCTTAAAAGCCATCAGCAAATTCACACTGGAGAGAAACCCTATGGATGTGATCAGTGTGGACAACACTTCTCTCAGATACACCACCTTAAAAGCCACCAGAGAATTCACACCGGGGAGAAACCCTATGGATGTGATCAGTGTGGACAACACTTTTCTGAAATGTCCAGCCTTAAAAGCCATCAGAGAATTCACACTGGAGAGAAACCCTATGGATGTGATCAGTGTGGACAACACTTCTCTCAAATGTCCAGCCTTAAAAGGCACCAGAGAATTCACACCGGGGAGAAACCCTATGGATGTGATCGGTGTGGAAAACACTTCTCTGACATGTACAGCCTTAAAAAACACAAGCAAATTCACACTGGAGAGAAACAGTAAGAATATACTTATTTTAGAATGGTATAAACAGTGAGTAGTAGGTCATAGTTTATCATAATATATTTAACTTTTTGAACGTTGGTCTTGCAAGAGCATAATTATGGTGTTAGTTCAAAGTAGTGACATTGTTTGCATCGGGTAGGGGTTCAGGTCTGAGCTTGTAGATCTGCCATCTTCATGAAATCTTCATCTTCAGAAATGTGCAGATCCCCTGCGTAGGTGTGGTGGAGATTCAATAACATATCTCCTGTAAAATCCAACAGGATTGTTCATGGAGAACATGATGAACAAGGACAAGTTTCTCACTATCAAGCATGTAGGCCTTTATTGCATATTGATCACAAACCATATCATTTTAACTTCTAGTACTAAGTAAAACTATAGACCAAGCAATTGCAAATGATTCATCATCACACATTATAGGCTACTGTCCCATACACACAGCTATGTAAATCACTACAAACAGTACAAACAAACTGAAAATGTCATGTGCGTACAGCTGTACACATACCGTATATGTTTAGTGTGGACAGTATCCTTAAACAATCTGATTAAATAGAGGCTGATAAATATCAGCACATCTACATAAAAGTGTTGCATGATGATTCGTTTTTGGATGAATGTGTTGATTAATTGCAAGTAAACTTAGCATAAATAATGGTTGTGCAGTCACAAATAAAGGCAAACAAGTCAGAGGTGTTTTCTGTTTTTCTTTTGTTTGTTTGTTATTTACTTTTTTGTACTGTGGTAATTCCAGTCAATCACATGAAGTACCCTTTAGAAGGCAACAATAGATAAACAACTATGCACTGACAAAGTCTTACAAAACAGCGTGTGCCGATAGTTAAGGTCACGCCCTGTCCAGTATTTGAAATGCAAAACATGAACAGGTTGTGGAGCAGTATGCATATTGAGGACATTAGTGTAATGAATGGTACTGCAATAGGACTAGCAGTGACCTGTCGTTCTAAGTTCTAGTACTTACTGACTGATTTACATCTCAATTGATCACATCATCATTTTAAGTTCTAGTACTAAGTTAGTGACTCAACTACATCTCAAAAGTAAAACTACCAAGCAATTGCAAATGAGCCAGTAGGCTAGGGCATACATTTTACAGTTAAAATAGGTAGAGGTAGGTAGTGTCCAGTGCAGAAACACAAGTTAAAATAACGGAGATAAGAGGTAGGTAGTGTCCAGTGCAGAATAAGTCCCGCATAATTATGAACATATTTGCACACATGCCAAAATAAGAGTGGAAGTTGAACGTGTATAAAACTCTTTTGTGTGCAAAGGCTTTTAAAGTTAAAGGACAACTTTAGTTATTTTCAGCCAAGGTTCAAGTTTTAGGTTGTTATTAGACAAAGTTAATTTATTTGTTCTACTTAATTTGTTTGTTTGATATTGACTTTTTTGCACTGCGTGGTAATTCCAGTTAATCACATGAAATACCCTTTAGAACAAAATAAAACACAATGTAAACAGCAAGATAAATGAAGATGCTGTTATGAACAATAACATACTATAAACACAATTTAACAGCTTCATTTGGAGCAATCAGGTGCAAATTAGGTTTATCTGTGTACTTGATTGTCACATCTATCTGGTTCTGCTTGAATAGCAAGTGGAACGTGAGGAAGACTCATACAAGGATATCAATATGGGTTTAAATTAATCCAAATGTAACTCACAACAGAATATGCAGAATAATAGATCACATTCTTGTCAATACCAGCTTTACTCAAACAAGCTAAACATTTTGCCACGATGGCTGTGCCTTTGTTGGATTTGTCTTTGTATGTTTTCCTTCCATTCACAATAATAATTCTCAATAGCATATCCGTATAGACCCCCCCCCCCCCCCCGCCCATACACACATCAACAACGAATCAGTGTAACTTTGGTCAAATGGTGAAATAGCAGGCAAACTATACGTTTAACATATTCATGTTTGAAATATTTCCACTGCTATGAAAGTGATTTTCAATCTAATTTATTGTTTCCTCTGCTGTAAAGTATTGGACTTGTGCATTCCTTGCTGATTTGAGTAAATGCTGAAACATGATTGCTAATTTAATTGTAGCTTTTATTTTATTTTTATGGTGTCTTCTTAAGTCTTCACTGTCTTGTATGTGGGCTAAGCGGTCATTTTATGATATATTGTACAAAACAACACCAGTCCTGTGAAACCAGAAAACGGTCTTCTAGATAATAAAGAAACTTAATTATTATAATGTAGAATAGTTTGATGACTTGTGTACTATTTAGTGCATGGGTGGGTGGAAGTTTATGTCTTGGAATACAAATAACTGGTAGACTCATTGTTTTTACTTGTGATTTATTTATCTTGGTTAAATGTTCCGAGTCTAGAGTTGTTGTTAATCTGTGGTTTGTAGGAGTGCTGTGTGTTCACGTGTGTTCACACATTTAGCGAGTAACATAAAATAGAGATTCAATAGTAAACTTTGTAATTTTTAAGAATATAACATTTTGTAAGATAAAGTTCACAGTATAAGGATCATTTGTATCTTCATCAGAGCGGTTTCCACTTGGTTCTGTTGTGACTGAAGGAATATGTCTCTGCTTCAGTAACAATTCACTGTACTGATACAGTAGGCTACATTTATGCTTTTAATACTATGTACATAATGTACATATATATGTATTGGATATAGATAGAGCATGCCTGGGGAGGAGGGAGGGGTGGAGCATGCAGCAGTTTGTTAGGTTGTGATTGGCTGAGAGATGGTTCTATTGTTCTCCTCTTCGGCCTATCAATCCAAGCAGTTAGTGGCTCCACCTCAGGCTCTCTAGTATAATAAGAGTTGCTCGGTGTCAGTTCTCCACAACTGCTCCAGGATATCAATCATTTCTGATCAGATCTGACTGTGGACTCCAGACTTCAGGAGAAGATGAACTCTGTCAACCTCAACTCTGCTGAACAGGAGGAACCCAAAGACCATGGTATGTTACTTGCCCCTTTCACCTGTCATATTTGGATAATTAAAACAAAAGTGCTTGTAGTGGGTCTATTACTTACCACTGAATCATTATATAATCATGTCATTTATTATTATTGTGTAATAGTCATTTAGCTAGCTGTAAATTCTTGCACAACTAGAATTCTTTGATTCTTTCTTAAAATGCACAAAAAAACAGATTTGGAATTCCTTTGCTGGTGTTAATTGGGGAACTGAATGTACATTTCAGTCTGTCGTTCAACCTCTCAATGTGTTTTTCCTTTATCTTTGTTTCCAATCCAGTGTTGCATCATCAGTCTGTCCTCCCTGTCTTACCAACAGTAAATGAATATAGAAGCTTGGCTAAACCAAAACCGCACGATTGTGACCAGTGTGGACAACACTACCATTACAAATCTCACCTTAAAATACACCAGAGAATTCACACTGGAGAGAAACCCTATGGATGTGATCAGTGTGGACAACACTTCTCTCAAATACACCACCTTAAAAGCCACCAGAGAATTCACACTGCAGAGAAACCCTATGGATGTGAACAGTGTGGACAACACTTCTCTCAAATGTCCAGCCTTAAAAATCACCAGAGAATTCACACCGGGGAGAAACCCTATGGATGTGATCATTGTGGACACCACTTTTCTGAAATGTCCAGCCTTAAAAATCACCAGAGAATTCACACAGGAGAGAAACCCTATGGATGTGATCAGTGTGGACAACACTTCTCTCAAATGTCCAACCTCAAAAAGCACCAGATAATTGATCACACCGGGGAGAAACCCTATGGATGTGATCAGTGTGGAAAACACTTCTCTCAAATGTCCGACCTTAAAACACACCAGAGAATTCACACTGGAGAGAAACCCTATGGATGTGATCAGTGTGGACAACACTTCTCTCAAATGTCCAGCCTTAAAAGGCACCAGAGAATTCACACCGGGGAGAAACCCTATGGATGTGATCGGTGTGGAAAACACTTCTCTGACATGTCCAACCTTAAAAAGCACCAGAGAATTCACACTGGAGAGAAACAGTAAGAATAGACGTGAACATATTTTAGAATGGTATAAACAGTGAGTAGTAGGTCATAGTTTATCATAACATATTTTACTTTTTGAACGTCGGTCTTGCAAGAGCATAATTATGGTGTTAGTTCAAAGTAGTGACATTTGAACACACAGCTATGTAAATCACTACTTTATTTTCAATGAGTACAAACAAACTGAAAATGTCATGTGCGTACAGCTGTACACATACCATATACATATGTTTAGTGTGGATAGTATCCATAAACAATCTGATTAAATAGAGGCTGATAAATATCAACACATCTACATAAAAGTGTTGCATGATGATTAATAACGGAATAAGCCCCACATAATTATGAACATATTTGCACACATGCCAAAATAAGAGTGGAAGTTGAACGTGTATAAAACTCTTTTGTGTGCAAAGGCTTTTAAAGTTAAAGGACAACTTTAGTTATTTTCAGCCAAGGTTCAAGTTTTAGGTTGTTATTAGACAAAGTTAATTTCTTTGTTCTACTTAATTTGTTTGTTTGATATTGACTTTTTTGCACTGCGTGGTAATTCCAGTCAATCACATGAAATACCCTTTAGAACAAAATAAAACACAATGTAACAGCAAGATAAATTAAGATGCTGTTATGAACAATAACATACTATAAACACAATGTAACAGCTTCATTTGGAGCAATCAGGTGCAAATTAGGTTTATCTGTGTACTTGATTGTCACATCTATCTGAATGGTTCTGCTTGAATAGCAAGTGGAACGTGAGGAGGACTCATACAAGGACATCAATATGGGTTTAAATTAATCCAAATGTAACTCACAACAGAATATGCAGAATAATAGATCATATTCTTGTCAATACCAGCTTTACTCAAACAAGCTAAACATTTTGCCACCATGGCTGTACATAAAGCTCACTGTGCCTTTGTTGGATTTGTCTTTGTATGTTTTCCTTCCATTCACAATAATAATTCTCAAAAGCATATCCGTATAGACCCCCCCGCCCATACACACATCAACAACGAATCAGTGTAACTTGGGTCAAATGGTGAAATAGCAGGCAAACTATACGTTTAACAGATTCATGTTTGAAATATTTCCACTGCTATGAATGTGATTTTCAATCTAATTTCTTGTTTCCTCTGCTGTAAAGTATTGGACTTGTGCATTCCTTGCTGATTTGAGTAAATGCTGAAACATGATTGCTAATTTAAATGTATCTTTTATTTATTTTTATTTTATTTTTATTTTTAATATCTGATGTGAGTACAATGAGTAGGCTACAAACAAACCGAAAATATCATGTGCGTAGAGCTGTACACATACCATATACATTATGTTTAGTGTGGACAGTATCCATAAACATTCTGATTAAATAGAGGCTGATACATATCAGCACATCTACATAAAAGTGTTGCATGATGATTTATTTTTTGATGAATGTGTTGATTAATTGCAAGTAAACTTAGCATGAATAATGGTTGTGCAGTCACAAATAAAGGCAAACAAGTCAGACGTGTTTTCTGTTTTTCTTTTGTTTGTTTGTTATTTACTTTTTTGTACTGTGTGGTAATTCCAGTCAATCACATGAAGTACCCTTTAGAAGGCAACAATAGATAAACAACTATGCTTTGACAAAGTCTTACAAAACAGCTTGTTCCGATAGTTAAGGTCACGCCCTGTCCAGTATTTGAAATGCAAAACATGAACAGGTTGTGGAGCAGTATGCATATTGAGGACATTATTGTAATGAATGGTACTGGTAATAGGACTATAACAGTGACCTGTCGTTCTAAGTTCTAGTACTTACTAACTGATTTACATCTCAATTGATCACAAACCATATCATTTTAAGTTCTAGTACTAAGTACTAAGTAACTACCAAGCAATTGCAAATGAGCCCTCATCATTTCACACATTGTCCCAAACACACAGCAATGTAAATCTCTACTTTATTTTCAATTAGTCTGACTGAATTGCATCTCAATAGCCATATAGACCCCCCCACACACACATACACACACCCCAACAACAAATCAGTAACTTGGGTCAAATGGTGAAATAGCAGGCAAACTATACGTTTAACAGATTCATGTTTGAAATATTTCCACTGCTATGAATTTGATTTCCAATCGAATTGCTTGTTTCCTCTGCTGTCAAGTATTTGACTTGTGCATTCTTGCTGATTTTAGTAAATGCTGAAACATGATTGTTAATTTAATTGTAGCTTTTATTTATTTTTTTATGGTGTACAAGTCTTCACTGTCTTGTGGGCTAAGTGGTCATTTCATGATATACCGTACAAAACAACACCAGTCCTGTGAAACCAGAAAACTGTCTTCTAGATAATAAAGCAACTTAATTAGAATAATGTATATAGTTTGATGACTTGTGTAGCCTACTAATTAGTGCAGGGGTGGTTGGCAGTTTGTGTCTTGGAATACAAATAACTGGTAGACTCATTGTTTTTACTTGTGAGTTATTTATCTCTGTTAAATGTTCAGTTTGTCATTTAAAATAATATAACATTTTGTAAGATAAATGAAGATCACATGCAGTATAAGGATCATTTGTATCTTCATCAGAGCGGGTTCTACTTGGTTCTGTTGTGACTGAAGGAATATGTCTCTGCTTCAGTAACAATTCACTGTACTGATACAGTAGGCTACATGCATTTATGCTTTTAATACTATATGTACATATAATGTCCATATATTATAAGTATTGGATATAGATAGTGTAAAGAACCCAAACACGTGACGTTTTACTTAATTATTCTATATTCTGGGTCAACAGACTTTGTTATTATGATCTTATTGTGAAACATACCTGTTTTAAGTCTATTTCCTTTTATTTTGATATTTGAGCCAAATACTTTTATTCTGAAGGGAGTTTTGTGACATATTGCCTGCGCACCGGAAAGAGGAAGTATAGTACATAACCAGAGAGAGAAGCTGGAGGAGAGAAGGCGCGTTTTTGCTGCTGCTATAAGCAAATCGCGCATTTTTACTACAGTATCTTGAGACATTCAATTATTGTTTTAACACCCCCCGAAGAGGCATAAGGTTGGTACACATGGACTGTGTTTGCTACATGCAATACAACACGTTTTTGAGTTCAAACTTTGAGTTCAAACTTTTAGCATGTAACAATGCATTTTAGCAATAGTCCTTCCCACTGCGCATTGCGACGTCTATTAGACGTCTTTTTATGGTCCTTTTTGAACGTCCGATTTTGGTCCCTGGGGGGTCCAGAACGTGGGGTTTTTTTACGTCTTTTTCTGACGTCTCATGGACGTTCAATTCTGACGTCAACAGGACCACCATATAAGGTCTAATTCTAGTCGAAATGTGGTCATTATGGACCTCTTTTAGACGTCCAATTTTAACCAATTCTAGACCGTTATCATGCTGCCTATAGGCTCTGTGCATAAACCGTAATCCTTATTTTCAGATTGTGGCCCATTTCCTGATCATTTTCCTTACTCTGATTGTCTCAACAGCAATGTTAATTGTGTTGCTGAGCCAAACAGGGCAAGGGGAAATAAACTGGACTGTCAAATTGGTGCCACCTTCTGAAAACAGGGATTACAATTATGCACAGGTTTACAAAAACATCACAATTGGATTGCAATATATGCACAGGTTTACAAAAAAAAACATCACAATTCAATCCACTCATTATCTTTATTGACTTTCACAAACAAACTTTATACCCAGGGCTCAGATACTCTGCTTGTAGTGGGCCTATTACTTACCACTGAATCATTATATAATCATGTCATTTATTATTATTGTGTAATAGTTATTTAGCTAGCTGTAAATTATTGCACAGCTAATTTGATTCTTTCTTAAAATCTTTCACAAAAAAACTAATTAGAAATTCCTTTGCTGGTGTTAATTGGGGAACTACATTTCAGTCTGTCGTTCAACCTCTCAATGTGTTTTTCCTTTATATTTGTTTCCAATCCAGTGTTGCATCATCAGTCTGTCCTCCCTGTCTTACCAACAGTAAATGAACATAGAAGCTTGGCTAAACCAAAACTGCACGATTGTGACCAGTGTGGACAACGCTACCATTATAAATCTCACCTTAAAAGACACCAGAGAATTCACACTGGAGAGAAACCCCATGGATGTGATCAGTGTGGACAACACTTCTCTCAGATACACCACCTTAAAAGCCACCAGAGAATTCACACCGGGGAGAAACCCTATGGATGTGATCAGTGTGGACAACACTTTTCTGAAATGTCCAGCCTTAAAAAGCACCAGAGAATTCACACTGGAGAGAAACCCTATGGATGTGATCAGTGTGGACAACAATTCTCTCAAATGTCCAGCCTTAAAACACACCAGATAATTCACACTGGAGAGAAACCCTATGGATGTGATCAGTGTGGACAACACTTCTCTAGAATGTCCGACCTTAAAACACACCAGAGAATTCACACTGGAGAGAAACCCTATGGATGTGATCAGTGTGGACAACATTTCTCTCTAATGTCCAGCCTTAAAATGCACCACAGTATTCACACTGGAGAGAAACCCTATGGGTGTGATCAGTGTGGACAACAATTCTCTCAAATGTCCAGCCTTAAAACACACCAGATAATTCACACTGGAGAGAAACCCTATGGATGTGATCAGTGTGGACAACACTTCTCTAGAATGTCCGACCTTAAAACACACCAGAGAATTCACACTGGAGAGAAACCCTATGGATGTGATCAGTGTGGACAACACTTCTCTCAAATGTCCAACCTTAAAAGACACCAGATAATTCACACTGGAGAGAAACCCTATGGATGTGATCAGTGTGGACAACATTTCTCTCTAATGTCCAGCCTTAAAACACACCAGAGAATTCACACTGGAGAGAAACCCTATGGGTGTGATCAGTGTGGACAACACTTCTCTCAAATGTCCAACCTTAAAAAACACAAGCGAATTCACACTGGAGAGAAACAGTGTGAATAGACTTGAACATATTTTAGAATGGTATAAACAGTGAGTAGTAGGTCATAGTTTATCATAACATATTTTACATTTTGAACGTCGGTCTTGCAAGAGCATAATTATGGTGTTAGTTCAAAGTAGTGACATTGTTTGCATCGGGTAAGGGTTCAGGTCTGAGCTTGTAGATCTGCCATCTTCATGAATTCTTCATCTTCAGAAATGTGCAGATAACCTGCGTAGGTGTAAAGTGGTGGAGATTCAATAACATAATTTCTACTGTAAAATACAACAGGATTTTTCATGGATAAGAACATGATAAACAAGGACAAGTTTCTCACTCTCAAGCATGTAGGCCTTTATTGCATATTGATCACAAACCATATAATTTTAACTCCTAGTAAGTAAAACTATAGACCAAGCAATTGCAAATGATCCATCATCATCACACATTATAGGCTACTGTCCCATACACACAGCTATGTAAATCACTACTTTATTTTCAATGAGTACAAACAAACGAAAATGTCATGTGCGTACAGCTGTACACATACCATATACATATGTTTAGTGTGGACAGTATCCATAAACATTCTGATTAAATAGAGGCTGATACATATCAGCACATCTACATAAAAGTGTTGCATGATGATTTATTTTTTGATGAATGTGTTGATTAATTGCAAGTAAACTTAGCATGAATAATGGTTGTGCAGTCACAAATAAAGGCAAACAAGTCAGAGGTGTTTTCTGTTTTTCTTTTGTTTGTTTGTTTACTTTTTTGTACTGTGTGGTAATTCCAGTCAATCACATGAAGTACCCTTTAGAAGGCAACAATAGATAAACAACTATGCTTTGACAAAGTCTTACAAAACAGCGTGTTCCGATAGTTAAGGTCACGCCCTGTCCAGTATTTGAAATGCAAAACATGAACAGGTTGTGGAGCAGTATGCATATTGAGGACATTATTGTAATGAATGGTACTGGTAATAGGACTATAACAGTGACCTGTCGTTCTAAGTTCTAGTACTTACTAACTGATTTACATCTCAATTGATCACAAACCATATCATTTTAAGTTCTAGTACTAAGTACTAAGTAACTACCAAGCAATTGCAACTGAGCCCTCATCATTTCACACATTGTCCCAAACACACAGCAATGTAAATCTCTACTTTATTTTCAATTAGTCTGACTGAATTGCATCTCAATAGCCATATAGACCCCCCACACACACATACACACACCCCAACAACAAATCAGTAACTTGGGTCAAATGGTGAAATAGCAGGCAAACTATACGTTTAACAGATTCATGTTTGAAATATTTCCACTGCTATGAATTTGATTTCCAATCGAATTGCTTGTTTCCTCTGCTGTCAAGTATTTGACTTGTGCATTCTTGCTGATTTTAGTAAATGCTGAAACATGATTGTTAATTTAATTGTAGCTTTTATTTTATTTTTTATGGTGTACAAGTCTTCACTGTCTTGTGGGCTAAGTGGTCATTTTATGATATACCGTACAAAACAACACCAGTCTTGTGAAACCAGAAAACTGTCTTCTAGATAATAAAGCAACTTAATTATAATAATGTATATAGTTTGATGACTTGTGTAGCCTACTAATTAGTGCAGGGGTGGGTGGCAGTTTGTGTCTTGGAATACAAATAACTGGTAGACTCATTGTTTTTACTTGTGAGTTATTTATCTCTGTTAAATGTTCAGTTTGTCATTTAAAATAATATAACATTTTGTAAGATAAATGAAGATCACAGTATAAGGATCATTTGTATCTTCATCAGAGCGGGTTCTACTTGGTTCTGTTGTGACTGAAGGAATATGTCTCTGCTTCAGTAACAATTCTGCACTGTACTGATACAGTAGGCTACATGCATTTATGCTTTTAATACTATATGTACATATAATGTCCATCCATATATTATAAGTATTGGATATAGATAGTGTAAAGAACCCAAACACGTGACGTTTTACTTAATTATTCTATATTCTGGGTCAACAGACTTTGTTATTATGATCTTATTGTGAAACATACCTGTTTTAAGTCTATTTCCTTTTATTTTGATATTTGAGCCAAATACTTTTATTCTGAAGGGAGTTTTGTGACATATTGCCTGCGCACCGGAAAGAGGAAGTATAGTACATAACCAGAGAGAGAAGCTGGAGGAGAGAAGGCGCGTTTTTGCTGCTGCTATAAGCAAATCGCGCATTTTTACTACAGTATCTTGAGACATTCAATTATTGTTTTAACACCCCCCGAAGAGGCATAAGGTTGGTACACATGGACTGTGTTTGCTACATGCAATACAACACGTTTTTTAGTTCAAAGGACTATTGCTAAAATGCATTGTTGAATTGTTTACATGCTGTTTAGTTATGGTAGCCTATAGAGCGACGCAGTCCCTCCCCCCTTTCAGAACAACGAACGGCCCAGGACATGAAATGCAATGCATTCTGACCATAGGATTTTCTTTAAGTAGCCTATTTATTTAAAGACGGTTACGCCGCAGACAAAGCCGATCGGATCGTGACAAATCATGACAATGAACACCGATCAAATGGGCAGATCAAATAATTTATAAGAAGAAAAACGAAACAAATAGTGTTGTCTTGATTTGATTGGCCCAAAATATTGTGTTCATTGTCATGATTTGTCACGATCCGAGTTGTCTTTGTCCGCGGCGTAACCGTCTTTAAATAAATACTTCCCTATCCTATGGTCAGAATGCATTGCATTTCATTTAGGGATGCACGATATTGATTTCTTGAAACCGATATCTATAACTTCTTGCTTCTCAAGACCGATACGATAACCGATAATACAAATATATAGACATAGTAACATGTAGTACATGTAACACAGCTTTGACCTAAGCAATTACAGTAGGCTATATCAGTGGTTCACAAAGTGGGGCCAGCTAAATTATATAGTTAGGAACCAAATGGACCCTTATGGGTCTGTAACTCTGAGTGTACAAATGGAACATTTCCAGTTGTACACTCTCAGAGTTAAAATAACATTGATTTTACAATATAAATTGGGAGTCCCAGAGATAGAAATGCAATTACATGGGGATCTGTTCTGTATACTACTATGCTAATAGGCATGTCAAACTGGGGGGTCCTTTGAATTAAACAGGTTGAGAATCACTGCTAGAGCCGTAAAAATCTTCTCACATGGGGGTCCCTGGAATATGTTTTCAAATGGGGGTCCACAGGGCTAATTAGTGTCAACTTTCTTACCTTGTAGCACTGGTGCTACCAGTTTAAAAATGTAGGAGCACCAGAATTATTTTAGGAGCAGTGCACCGACCAAAATGTAAGAAGCACCAATATGTTTCCTTTGAGTCCACCTATTTCCACTAAGACAAAAGTAAGTACGCAAATTGTTTGGTCAGATGATGTATGATGACTTATGATGATCACTTCACACAGGTGTGATTTTTTTTTTTTATTAATAAAAACAACAATATAACATGAAATTGTGAAAGTAGCCTTACAAAGCAAGCAATTATTATTGTACTGTGAGTGTCTGTGTGTGTCCGGTCAGTTGGCCTCAAAACTTGTCAAGGAGCAAAGACCCCAAATTGTTAGACCACAGACCCCCATTTGAAAATATATGCCAGGGCTCTAGCAGTGATTCTCATCATTTTAATTCCAAGGACACCCAGTTTGACATTAGGCTACTGACCCCCATTTAATGCCATTTATGTAAGGGACCTCAATTTATTATTTTTTATTTATATTGTAAAATCAATGTCAACTCTGAGAGGGTACAAATGGAACCAAATGGACCTGTTAGGGTCCATTTCGTTCCATTTGTAAACTCTGACTCCCCGGATCCCACTTTGAGAACCACTATTGTCTGTGTGTGTGTGTGTGTGTGTGTGTGTGTGTGTGTGTGTGTGTGTGTAAACACAAGTACAACACTATCCAAGTTCCAGTGATCGACGTTGATGTTGTTAGCATAAGCATAAGTCATTAGCATGGTCTGTAGCATCATGTAGCCAAACAGCTACTACTTCTACATTTCTCAACCAAAACGGTCGTGTCGCGTTTCACAATGCTACACAACTGGAGCAAATTAATAAACTACAACCGGTAACGTGTGACACGCATTCAACAGCGCGGTGGATGAACGAGCACCGATACGCGCTCGTCAGCTGATGGGCTCAGACAGTCACCGTCCGTAATGAATGCGAGTCAGTGAGTGAAATGAGAGAGGGGGGATAGAGAGGAGAAGCAGGCGGGGCTATTAGCCTGCTATGGAACGACACACACTGCAACAGACAGAGTGGAGAGGCGTCTCTCTCTCTCGTCTCAGCCGTTCCTCCGGAGAGATTGGCGACTCGGGGAGCGTTTGGGCGCACCACAGAAATGATTGGTAGTCCCATAGTTGCTACCAACTATATTTTTATGTCGCACAGATAAAATTTCAGGCGCATTTGCGTCCAAAATTATCGCAATTTCGAGCCCATATAAAGTATATTATCGGAGCTATTAATAATGTTATCTGGCCGATAATTATGACGTCATAATTCCTGATATCGGGCCGATAATTATCGTGCTGATAATTATCGTGCATCCCTAATTTCATTTCCTGGGCCGTCCGTTGTTCTGAAAGGGGGAGGGACTGCGCTGCTCTATTGAGCACCGAAGTCAGTTTCATGTATTTTTTTAGTTGCATTGTAATCCCCATAGGGGGGATTAACTCGCTTGCACTTAACTACATCAGAGTTTGCTACTCTTTCTGTAAAGTGTTGAAATGAAAAGTTTGAATTGTACTTGGCAAAGGAAGGTATTGATATGATTGTATTTCATACATTTTGGATAAAAAGGGTCTTTATTTCATGTCATTATTATATTACACTTAAAAAGGGTTAAAAGAAGGTATTTAATTACTTCAAGTTAAAAACAGCTGCTAAAAAGGAAAAACGAGTTCATTATGATAAGTGCATGGTGATGTTAAAGTCATCAATTAAGTCTACAGTAATTTCTCACTGATGGTCAAAACCATTTAAAAGGGAATTGTACTGTTTTGAATATGCTACATTTGGAGCTTATGTGAGCTACAGCAATTTTATGGAAAAATCTGTGTAATACTAACGGAGTATTTTGTTTTGTGTTCTTTATTTTCTTGTCAGTTCTTATGGTGGTTTATGGACTTCTTTCGGCGGGGACCGAGCATGCCTGAGGGAGGGGTGGAGCATGCAGCAGTTTGTTAGGTTGTGATTGGCTGAGAGATGGTTCTATTGTTCTCCTCTTCGGCCTATCAATCCAAGCAGTTAGTGGCTCCACCTCAGGCTCTCTAGTATAATAAGAGTTGCTCTGTGTCAGTTCTCCACAACTGCTCCAGGATATCAATCATTTCTGATCAGATCTGACTGTGGACTCCAGACTTCAGGAGAAGATGAACTCTGTCAACCTCAACTCTGCTGAACAGGAGGAACCCAAAGACCATGGTATGTTACTTGCCCCTTTCACCTGTCATATTTGGATAATTAAACATTGTATTCTCAATCAAATTAGATTCAGATTGTGTTTTTGCCTTTATATTGTCTCACAGGTTCATTGAATTAGACGTAGCTTGCTGAGTTAGTTCAGTCAGACATACTTGATTACTCGAGGGGGTTCATGCCATGCTCAAAGGCGCATACTATACTCAAGGGGTTAACATGCATTACTATGTGCATTACTAAGTGTGTGCACGTCCTTCACAGATACTAAAAGTGTGTGTAGTGGGCCTATTACTTACCACTGAATAATTATATAATCATGTAATTCATTATTATTTTGTAATAGTTATTTAGCTAGCTGTAAATTATTGCACAGCTAATTAGATTTTTTCTTAAAATGCACAAAAAAAAAAAAATGTATTCCTTTGCTGGTGTTAATTGGGGAACTAAATGTACATTTCAGTCTGTCGTTCAACCTCTCAATGTGTTTTCCCTTTATCTTTGTTTCCAATCCAGTGTTGCATCATCCGTCTGTCCTCCCTGTCTTACCAACAGTAAATGAACATAGAAGCATGGCTAAACCAAAACCGCACGATTGTGACCAGTGTGGACAACGCTACCATTACAAATCTCACCTTAAAATACACCAGAGAATTCACACTGGAGAGAAACCCTATGGATGTGATCATTGTGGACAACACTTCTATAGAATGTCCCACCTTAAAACACACCAGATAATTCACACTGGAGAGAAACCCTATGGATGTGATCAGTGTGGACAACACTTCTCTCAAATGGCAGGCCTTAAAAGCCATCAGCAAATTCACACTGAACAGAAACCCTATGGATGTGATCAGTGTGGACAATACTTCTCTAGAATGTCCAGCCTTAAAAGACACCAGATAATTCACACTGGAGAGAAACCCTATGGATGTGATCAGTGTGGACAACACTTCTCTCAAATGTCCGACCTTAAAACACACCAGAGAATTCACACTGGAGAGAAACCCTATGGATGTGATCAGTGTGGACAACACTTCGCTCAAATGTCCAGCCTTAAAACACACCAGATAATTCACACTGGAGAGAAACCCTATGGATGTGATCAGTGTGGACAATACTTCTCTAGAATGTCCCACCTTAAAAGACACCAGATAATTCACACTGGAGAGAAACCCTATGGATGTGATCAGTGTGGACAACACTTCTCTCAAATGTCCGACCTTAAAACACACCAGAGAATTCACACTGGAGAGAAACCCTATGGATGTGATCAGTGTGGACAACACTTCGCTCAAATGTCCAGCCTTAAAACACACCAGAGAATTCACACTGGAGAGAAACCCTATGGATGTGATCAGTGTGGACAACACTTCTCTCAAATGTCCAGCCTTAAAAGGCACCAGAGAATTCACACTGGGGAGAAACAGTAAGAATAGACTTGAACATATTTTAGAATGGTATAAACAGTGAGTAGTAGGTCATAGTTTATAATAACATATTTTACTTTTTGAACGTCGGTCTTGCAAGAGCATAATTATGGTGTTAGTTCAAAGTAGTGACATTGTTTGCATCGGGTAAGGGTTCAGGTCTGAGCTTGTAGATCTGCCATTTTCATGAAATCTTCATCTTCAGAAATGTGCAGATCCCCTGCGTAGGTGTGGTGGAGATTCAATAACATATTCTCCTGTAAAATCCAACAGGATTGTTCATGGAGAACATGATGAACAAGGACAAGTTTCTCACTCTCAAGCATGTAGGCCTTTATTGCATATTGATCACAAACCATATCATTTTAACTTCTAGTACTAAGTAAAACTATAGACGAAGCAATTGCAAATGATCCATCATCATCATCATCATCATCATCATCATCATCACACATTATAGGCTACTGTCCCATACACACAAATCACTACTTTATTTCCAATGAGGACAAACAAACTGAAAATGTCATGTGCGTACAGCTGTACACATACCATATACATATTTAGTGTGGACAGTATCCATAAACAATCTGATTAAATAGAGGCTGATAAATATCAGCACATCTACATAAAAGTGTTGCATGATGATTTATTTTTTGACGAATGTGTTGATTAATTGCAAGTAAACTTAGCATGACTAATGGTTGTGCAGTCACAAATAAAGGCAAACAAGTCAGAGGTGTTTTCTGTTTTTCTTTTGTTTGTTTGTTATTTACTTTTTTGTACTGTGTGGTAATTCCAGTCAATCACATGAAGTACCCTTTAGAAGGCAACAATAGATAAACAACTATGCGCTGACAAAGTCTTACAAAACAGCTTGTTCCGATAGTTAAGGTCACGCCCTGTCCAGTATTTGAAATGCAAAACATGACCAGGTTGTGGAGCAGTATGCATATTGAGGACATTATTGTAATGAATGGTACTGCAATAGGACTATAACAGTGACCTGTCGTTCTAAGTTCTAGTACTTAGTGACTGATTTACATCTCAATTGATCACAAACCATATCATTTTAAGTTATAGTACTAAGTTAGTGACCCAATTACATCTCAATAGTAAAACTACCAAGCAATTGCAAATGAGCCAGTAGGCCATACATTTTACAGTTAAAATAGGTAGAGGTAGGTCGTGTCTAGTGCAGAAACACAAGTTAAAATAATGGAAATAAGAGGTAGGTAGTGTCCAGTGCAGAATAAGCCCCACATAATTATGAACATGTTTGCACACATGCCAAAATAAGAGTGGCAAGTTGAACGTGTATAAAACTCCTTTGTTTGCAAAGGCTGTTGATGTTAAAGGACAACTTTAGTTTTTTCCAACCAAGGTTCAAGTTTTAGTTAATTGTTATTAGACAAAGTAAAAGGTGAGTGTTAATTGTTGGGGGTATAAATACGTCCTTTTTTTTAAAGGAGATTTCTTTATTAATATTTACTATAGTCCTACTAGACCCCATGAAATTACATCTGTCCACAAAAGATCACAGGATCTACTGAATGTGAAGGTAGAGGTACGAGGGGGATGCCATACTGTCACATTCAATAGATCCTGTTATCTTTTGTGGCCAGATATAATTTCTTGGGGTCTAGTTATGACTATAGAAAATGAATACAAACATGAATCACCATATTGTTTTTGTAAATACAATACATATTTAGGGCCATGTTTGAATGCATTTTACTTTATCTAATTACAACCTAAAACACGAACCTTTATGGTTGAAAGAAACTAAAGTTGTCCTTTAACCCATTCTTGGTGTCAGCATCATGTTATGCTTTAGCTATTGAAAAATAGCAGATCTACAAGCTCATATCGCGCCACCGAGTGGCGCGATATGAGCTTGTAGGTCTGCTATTTTTGAAAAATCGAAGACACTTTTAGAATCTGATCTCAGGTCAGAATGGGTTAATAATGAAACTGTCAGGATATAATAGACATTTTTAGAATCTGATCTCAGGTCAGAATGGGTTAAGATGACCACAGCATGCTGCATACAGTAGGAGTCCTGCCGTGCCCGTTGGCAGCCAATGGCAGCCATTTTCTTGTTCCATCGTTCCAGACCATTCATTTTCCCCATAATTATAGTCTGGTAGATTTGAGACGATTTTTTTTCACTTTTGCAATAGTTGATGTCAATTCAGTGATGTTGTGAGACGGAAGCCACTGCTCTGTAGCAATTTCCCCACTGCCGTGCGAGGCTTTAGAATTCCCCGAAAATAAACAAAACGACATAACTATACTCACTGAGACAAAGCCTGATATACGTCACCTTGGTAAAAGTCTATTCTCAAAGCTGGGAAGCATCTCGGTTCCCCAGCTTCTCTCTAAAATGCACTTTGTGCCATTTTAACCTATTTTGGGCGGGAACCCGTTTTGGTGTTAGCATTATGTTATGCTTTATCTATTGAAAAATAGCAGATCTACAAGCTCATAGCGCGCCACTGAGTGGCGCGCTACGAGCTTGTAGTTGTAGGTCTGATATTTTTTGAAAAATCGAAGAACGACTGTCATAGAAACATAGCTTTTTCAGAAAACTGTCAGGATGTAGAAGATTATTTTTAGAATCTGATCTCAGGTCAGAATTGGTTAATAAAGCAATGTACCGGACAGAGTAACTTATACTACTGTACCACAGCATCTCCAGGTTGTGACTGCGCCGATCCCACTCGGATGCGTTTTATTTCATGACAAAAATAGTGCCTTTTAGAGAGAAGCTGGGGAACCGAGACGCTTCCCAGCTTTGAGAATAGAATTTCACTGTAAGGTCTAGCAGGCTTTGTTTCGGAGAGTATAGTTACGTCGTTGTGTTTATTTTCGGGGAATTCCAAAGCCTCACACAGCAGTGGGAAAATTGCTACAGAGGTGTTCCAGGGCGTCAGTGAGAGGCTCGCTGGCGCACTAGACCAGGGCTATAGAAACTGGACCAGGGATAGAAACTTGGTGTACACTTTGTACAATTTGGGGCCCTGAACATTTTCAGATATGGAGCCATTGCAACAACGCCCCCTGGTGGCCATGGTCAATGGCCAATACTATGTACATAATGTCCATACATATATGCATTGGATATAGATAGAGCATGCCTGGGGGAGGAGGGAGGGTTGGAGCATGCAGCAGTTTGTTAGGTTGTGATTGGCTGAGAGATGGTTCTGTTGTTCTCCTCTTCGGCCTATCAAGCTTGTAGAATCTTCAGAAATGTGCAGATACCCTGCGTAGGTTTTAAAAAGTGGTGGAGATTCAATAACATATTCTACTGTAAAATCCAACAGGATTGTTCATGGAGAAGAACATGATGAACAAGGACAAGTTTCTCACTATCAAGCATTAAGGCCTTCATTGCATATTGATCACAAACCGTATAATTTTAACTTCTAGTACTAGGCCTACTAAGTAAAACTATAGACCAAGCAATTGCAAATGATCCATCATCATCATCACACATTTTAGGCAACTAACAAACCGAAAGGTCATGTGCGTAGAGCAGTACACATACCATATACATATGTTTAGTGTGGACAGTATCCATAAACATTCTGATTAAATAGAGGCTGATAAATATCATGAAAGTGTTGTATGATGATTTATTTTTGGATGAATGTGCAAGTAAACTTAGCCTAAATAATGGTTGTGCAATCACAAATAAATGCAAACAAGTCAGAGGTGTTTTCTGTTTTTTTATTTGTTTGTTATTTACTTTTTTGTACTGTGTGGTAATTCCAGTCAATCACATGTACCCTTTAGAAGGCAACAATAGATAAACAACTATGCGCTGACAAAGTCTTACAAAACAGCGTGTTCCGATAGTTAAGGTCACGCCCTGTCCAGTATTTGAAATGCAAAACATGAACAGGTTGTGGAGCAGTATGCATATTGAGGACATTATTGTAATGAATGGTACTGCAATAGGACTATAACAGTGACCTGTCGTTCTAAGTTCTAGTACTTACTGACTGATTTACATCTCAATTGATCACAAACCATATCATTTTAAGTTCTAGTACTAAGTAACTACCAAGCAATTGCAAATGAGCCCTCATCATTTCACACATTATAGACTACTGTCCCAAACACAGCTATGTAAATCTATACTATATTTTCAATTAGTCTGACTGAATTGCATCTCAATAGCCATATAGACCCCCACACACACACACACACACCCCAACAACAAATCAGTGTAACTTGGGTCAAATGGTGAAACACACACACACACACACACACACACACACACACACACACACACACTGTACACACACACACCACTCTCCCTCTCTCTCTCTCTCTCTCTTTATCTCCACACCGCCCTCAGATTCATGTTTGAAATATTTCCACTTGCTATGGATGTGATATTTTATTGTTTCCTCTGCTGTAAAGTATTTGACTTGTGCATTCCTTGCTGATTTGAGTAAATGCTGAAACATGATTGCTAATTTAATTGTAGCTTTTATTTTATTTTTTATGGTGTAGGCCTACAAGTCTTCACTGTCTTGTGGGCTAAGTGGTCATTTTATGATATACTGCAACACCAGTCCTGTGAAACCAGAAAACTGTCTTCTAGATAATAAAGCAACTTAATTATAATAATGTATATAGTTTGATGACTTGTGTAGCCTACTATTTAGTGCAGGGGTGGGTGGCAGTTTGTGTCTTGGAATACAAACAACTGGTAGACGCATTGTTTTTACTTGTGAGTTATTTATCTCTGTTAAATGTTCAGTTGTTGTTTAATCTGTGGTTTGTAGGAGTGCTGTGTGTTCACACATTTAGCGAGTAACATAAACTAGATTCAATAGTAAACTTTGTCATTTAAAATAATATAACATTTTGTAAGATAAATGAAGATCACATGCAGTATAAGGATAATTTGTATCTTCATCAGAGCGGTTTCTACTTGGTTCTGTTGTGACTGAAGGAATATGTCTCTGCTTCAGTAAAAATTCTGCACTGTACTGATACAGTAGACTACATAGGCCTACATTTATGCTTTTAATACTATGTAGGCCCTACATATAATGTCCATATATTATAAGTTTTGGACATAGATAGTGTAAAGAACCCAAACTCGTGACGTTTTTCACTTCATTATTCTATATTCTGGGTCAACAGACTTTGTTATTATGATCTTATTGTGAAACATACCTGTTTTAAGTCTATTTCCTTTTATTTTGATATTGGAGCCAAACGCTTTTATTTTGAAGGGAGTTCAAGTATAGGAAGGAAGTATAGTACATAACCAGAGAGAGAAGCTGGAGAGAAGGCGCGTTTTTGCTGCTGCTATAAGCAAATCGCGCATTTTTACTACAGTATCTTGAGACATTCAATTATTGTTTTAACACCCCCCGAAGAGGCATAAGGTTGGTACACATGGACTGTGTTTGCTACATGCAATACAACACGTTTTTTGAGTTCAAAGGACTATTGCTAAAATGCATTGTTGAATTGTTTACATGCTGTTTAGTTATGGTAGCCTATAGAGCGGCGCAGTCCCTCCCCCCTTTCAGAACAACGAACGGCCTAGGAAATTAAATGCAATGCATTCTGACCATAGGATTTTCTTTAAGTATTTATTTAAAGACGGTTATGCCGCGGACAAAGCCAACTCGGATCGTGACAAATCATAACAATGAACACAATGTTTTGGGCCGATCAAATAATTTATAAGAAGAAAAACGAAACAAATAGTGTTGTCTCCTGCCTTTATTTTCTTCTTTCGGCCCAAAATATTGTGTTAATTGTCATGATTTGTCTAGGCATACCATATTCTGAATTACCAAAAAGAGGACACATGCACGTCGTGCATGTGTCGTGCGTGCGCGGTTCTGTTTGAATTAAATTTGTCATAAAAGTTTGGCTCCTAAATTTGATCAAATATGCTCTATATTAGTTATGTATTTATTTAAAGCAGTGGCTCTCAAAGGTGTGATCCAGGGACCCTCATGGTTCCTTGAAGGGGTTCCAAATGGACCCATTATAGGTCTGTAACTCTGAGAGTGAAACACATGGACCCAAATTGACCCTTACAGGTCTGTAACTCTGAGTGTACAAATGGAACCAAATGGACCCTTTTATAACTTTTAACTCTGATACTGTACAAATGGAATAAAATGGGACTCTTATGGGTCCATTTGGTTTTACTCTCAGAGTTATGGGGGTCCTTGAAATTCCTATTCTCCAAACCATTATCTTATGCTTTGCTAGGTTGTACAAAATAATATTGGGTCAATTTAATTTGCAGGACTCGCCTCGCGCACAGCTGCCTTGTCTGTGTTGTTGACATGATTATTTGTGACAGACACATAGTTCCTTTGCAGACAATACAATCTGCTTCTCATTGGTCAGTCACAAAGCTAAGAAAACAGTATCCTACTTTTTCTGCATGTCAATGATGATGAGATAGTTCTTTGGCATTTCAAGCTTTCCTCACAGAGAGCACAACAGTCTATCTGCAGCCTGCGGTCGGGACAAGTGCTGTCAGCGCGCAGCGCATGCAGACTAGAGTTATGAATAATACACATTCCGGGGTTCGGGCTGGAAGTCCACCTCTCACAGTGTTTTTCCACTACGAACCATTGAACGTGCATTGTAATACACATTGGTCTGAATTAGGGATGCACCGATCCGGCTTTTTGGCATTCGATACCGATTTCGATACATGGGGGTCCAGTATCTGCCGATACAGAGTACCGATCCGATACCCTATGTCTAATGTATAATGTGTAATGTATTTAATACATTATTATATATTATATTATATATAATAATATAATATATATTATTAACACGTGGATTAATAATATTGGTCAACCATGGCGATTTCTGAGGGTTTAACATTCTAAGTACAAATAAAAGCTGTGCAGTATTATGCACTTTCATAGTTTTTAAAATGTTTATTATTTTTATTATTATTATGCCTATAATTATTATAATAATAATTATTATTATTATTTTAGGTTTATAATCCATAGTTACTATGCATAATAATATTATGCCTATAATTATTATAATAATTATTATTATTTTAGGTTTAAAATCCATAGTTACTATGTATATTATTATTATTATTATTATTATTATACATAGTAACTATGGATTATAAACCAGCTAGGCCTACACATAAAAGGAAAGTTGTAAAGCACAACCACAATTTAATTTATTTCTGACGATAGTCAACCACATCATTTTGGTTTCTATTCCTTATTTATAACTCTAGTTAATGTTCTATTCAGATATTATTCAATGCTTCATGGCCAGCATTAGCCCCATATGTTCCCTCTCCCTACGCACATTCTGTAGCTACTGTGGGCCAGCATACTCAAACTACTATTATTATTTTAATATTCGGAATCCCCGCACGCACGCACACACACACACACACACACACACACGGTAACGATCCTGTTGCAGCAACGTTAGCTTGCTAGCCTAGCAGTGTTGTGTTTTTGCTACTGTTGATAGCTTTAGCAGCTATCGCTAACATGAGGAACAGCAACAACAAGTAGGATGTAATTGAATGGGGGCTTTGGCGACTGTCCTCTTTGGCTCTCCGTGTTCATCGGATTCTTTATCTTACATAAAGAAATACGAGCGACCTGTTAAAGAAGTTAAGAACACAGCGGGGGGACAGAAGTGACAGAACGAGACAGATAGTGTAGACTGTAGAGCGCACTCAGCGCAGTGTCAGTGAGCGGTGACTATGAGCGCAGCCCCTCCTTTCCCTCACCTCAAGGCTCAGGTGGGAGAGGGCTGAGGGAGCCTGTGGGCTGTTTGACTGTGCGCTGTGCACTGGGCAGACAGGAGCATGTCTCAAGTTCCAACGGGAGAACGGAGCGGCAACTGGATCGGATAATGGATCGGCCCATTGCCACCGATACCCGATCTAGAATTTTAGCTCCGGATCGGCGCCGATCTCCGATACGAGTATCGGATCGGCGCATCCCTAGTCTGAATGGTCTGTGAGCGTAGCGATACACAGGGCTCGTTCGGAAATAACGCACTGAGTGCACTGTGCAATGCAAACTAATGGGCGAGTGCGCTCCGGTGCGGTATTTCCGAACGTGCCCATATATAGGCGATACGTGTAAAATCCCGGACATTTGAAGGAATTTATAAAACCCCCCCGGACTGCCCAGACAGCCCCCCAAAAGAGGACGTATGGTAAGCCTAGATTTGTCACGATCCGAGTTGGCTTTGTCCGCGGCGTAACCGTCTTTAAATAAATACTTAAATGGTCAGAATGCATTGCATTTCATTTCCTGGGCCGTTCGTTGTTCTGAAAGGGGGAGGGACTGCGCCGCTCTATTGAGTACCGAAGTCTGACGTCACTTTCAGTAGAGGGCGTCAGTCCCCAGGTTCATGTATTGTTTTAGTTGCATTGTAATCCCCATAGGGGGGATTTTAGATCGCTTCATATAAGAACTGTGTTTGAAAAATAAACATGTCATCCCGGCCGCTTCACTCATATGGATATGAAGAATCAACTGACTGAGAGAAAACGCTATTGTTACTGCTACTGAATTAGTTACATTTTCGCTAGAAGCAGACTGTATCATATATGAGTGACTGACTGTTGCAAACGATACAGAGACACCTCCCTGACAATAACGCAGAGACAGCTTGTTTATTTTTGGACCACAACGCTTATAGTAGACGATATTAAGATCATCCCATGTTATTCTCCATAGAGAAATTACTTCCGCAAACCAGGGGAATCGAAGGGATGAGCAAATTGCGTCAGGCCTTCGGTGCTCTATTGAGCACCGAAGTCCTGACGTAACTCGCTTGCACTCAACTACATCAGAGTTTGCTACTCTTTCTGTAAAGTGTTGAAATGAAAAGTTTGAATTGTACTTGGCAAAGGAAGGTATTTGATATGATTGTATTTCATACATTTTGGATAAAAAGGGTCTTTATTTCATGTCATTATTATATTACACTTAAAAAGGGTTAAAAGAAGGTATTTAATTACTTTGAGTTAAAAACACCTGCTAAAAAGAAAAAAACGAGTTAATTATGATTAGTGCATGGTGATGTTAAAGTAATCAATTCATTGTAATGTGATTACAGTAATTCTAATTTATCACTGATGGTCAAAACCATTTAAAAGGGAATTGTACTGTTTTGAATATGCTAGTTAGCCTACATTTGGAGCTTATGTGAGCTACAACAATTTTATGGAAAAATATGTGTAATACTAACAGAGTATTTTGTTTTGTGTTCTTTATTTTCTTGTCAGTTTTTATGGTGGTTTATGGACTTCTTTCGGCGGGGACCGAGCATGCCTGAGGGAGCGGTGGAGCATGCAGCAGTTTGTTAGGTTGTGATTGGCTGAGAGATGGTTCTATTGTTCTCCTCTTCGGCCTATCAATCCAAGCAGTTAGTGGCTCCACCTCAGGCTCGCTAGTATAATAAGAGTTGCTCGGTGTCAGTTCTCCACAACTGCTCCAGGATATCAATCATTTCTGATCAGATCTGACTGTGGACTCCAGACTTCAGGAGAAGATGAACTCTGTCAACCTCAACTCTGCTGAACAGGAGGAACCCAAAGACCATGGTATGTTACTTGCCCCTTTCACCTGTCATATTTGGATAATTCAAACATTGCATTCTCTATCAAATTTGATTCAGATTGTGTTTTTGCCTTTATATTGTCTCACAGGTTCATTCAATGAGACGTAGCTTGCAGAGTTAGTTCAGTCAGACATACTCGAGGGGGTTCATGCCATGCTCAAAGGCGCATACTATACTCAAGGGGTTAACATACATTACTATGTGGGTGTACAAGTGTGTGCAAGTCCCACACGTCGTTCGCAGATACTCTAAAAGTGCTTGTAGTCGGCCTATTACTTACCACTGAATTATTATATAATGTCATTTATTATAGTGTAATAGTAATAGCTAGCTGTAAATTCTTGCACAGCAAATTTGATTATTTCTTAAAATGCACAAAAAATGAATTAGGTATTCCTTTGTTGGTGTTAATTGGGGAACTAAATGTACATTTCAGTCTGTCGTTCAACCTCTCAATGTGTTTTTCCTTTATCTTTGTTTCCAATCCAGTGTTGCATCATCAGTCTGTCCTCCCTGTCTTACCAACAGTAAATGAACATAGAAGCTTGGCTAAACCAAAACCGCACGATTGTGACCAGTGTGGACAACGCTACCATTACAAATCTGTCCTTAAAATACACCAGAGAATTCACACTGGAGAGAAACCCCATGGATGTGATCAGTGTGGACAACACTTCGCTCAAATGTCCAGCCTTAAAACACACCAGATAATTCACACTGTAGAGAAACCCTATGGATGTGATCAGTGTGGACAACACTTCTCTAGAATGTCCGTCCTTAAAACACACCAGAGAATTCACACTGGAGAGAAACCCTATGGATGTGATCAGTGTGGACAACACTTCTCTCAAATACACCACCTTAAAACACACCAGATAATTCACACTGGAGAGAAACCCTATGAATGTGATCAGTGTGGACAACACTTCTCTCAAATGTCCAACCTTAAAAAGCACCAGAGAATTCACACTGGAGAGAAACCCTATGGATGTGATCAGTGTGGACAACACTTCTCTCAAATGTCCAGCCTTAAAAGGCACCAGATAATTCACACTGTAGAGAAACCCTATGGATGTGATCAGTGTGGACAACACTTCTCTAGAATGTCCGTCCTTAAAAGACACCAGAGAATTCACACTGGAGAGAAACCCTATGGATGTGATCAGTGTGGACAACACTTCTCTCAAATGTCCGACCTTAAAACACACCAGAGAATTCACACTGGAGAGAAACCCTATGGATGTGATCAGTGTGGACAACACTTCTCTCAAATACACCACCTTAAAACACACCAGACAATTCACACTGGAGAGAAACCCTATGGATGTGATCAGTGTGGACAACACTTCTCTCAAATGTCCAACCTTAAAAAGCACCAGAGAATTCACACTGGAGAGAAACCCTATGGATGTGATCAGTGTGGACAACACTTCTCTCAAATGTCCGACCTTAAAAAGCACCAGAGAATTCACACTGGAGAGAAACCCTATGGATGTGATCAGTGTGGAAAACACTTCTCTGACATGTCCAGCCTTAAAAAACACAAGCAAATTCACACTGGAGAGAAACAGTAAGAATAGACTTGAACATTTTTAGAATGGTATAACGTAGTAGGTCATAGTTTATAATAACATATTTTACTTTTTGAACGTCGGTCTTGCGAGAGCATAATTATGGTGTTAGTTCAAAGTAGTGACATTGTTTGCATCGGGTAAGGGTTCAGGTCTGAGCTTGTAGATCTGCCGTCTTCATGAAATCTTCATCTTCAGAAATGTGCAGATACCTGTGTAGGTGTGGTGGAGATTCAATAACATACTCTACTGTAAAATCAGAATCAGTAAAAAACAGGATTGTTCATGGAGAACAAGATGAACAAGGACAAGTTTCTCACTATCAAGCATGTAGGCCTTTATTGCATATTGATCACAAACCATATCATCTTATCTTCTAGTACTTATCAGCCGGCTGGAATACTGTGTGGGCATATCAGGCACCGCCCTGGAGTGGTTCAAATCGTACCTCACTGGCAGACACTTTTCCATCGGGATTGGTGAAGCAACCTCATCTCTAGCCCCCCTACATTGCGTTGTCCCCCAAGGCTCCATCCTAGGCCCCATCCTATTTTCATTATACATGCTCCCCCTCGGCGACATCATCCGCAGCCATAACATTCAATTTCATTTCTATGCCGACGACACCCAATTGTATCTCCCCATCAATCCCAAAGACCCCTCCAGCATACAAAAACTCCACGCATGCCTCACAGACATAAAGAACTGGATGTCAATCAATTTTCTACAGCTAAATGACTCTAAATCCGAAGTTCTCATTTTTGGTCCACCCCAAGACAGAGCCATGTTAGTACAAAACCTGGGCTCTCTTACTCCAAATGTAAAGCCCTCCGTGAGAAACCTTGGTATTATCCTTGACCCCGACCTCAATTTTGAAGCCCATGTAAAAAAAGTAATTCAACTTTCATTCTACCACCTCAGAAACATTGTCAAAATCAAACCCTTCCTATCCACCCCTGACTTAACTAAAGTAATCCATGCATTCATTTATTCACGTCTCGATTATTGCAACTCCCTGTACTCTTGTCTTTCCAATAAATCCATCCAACGTTTACAACTAGTTCAGAATGCCGCAGCCCGAGTCCTGACCGGTACAAAAAAATACGACCACATCTCACCAATCCTGGCATCCCTGCATTGGCTCCCAATCACTTTTAGAATCGATTTTAAAATCCTATTATTAACTTTTAAGTCCATCTCTGATCTGGCCCCATCCTACATATCTGACCTACTCAAGCCCTATGTCCCACAGCGCGCCTTAAGGTCCTCAGAAAAGGCGCTCTTGGTAGTTCCAACTTCCAAGTTGAGAACTAAAGGTGACAGGGCCTTTGCATTCAGAGCCCCAACTCTCTGGAATGCCCTCCCCCTCGAGATAAGGCTCGCAGAATCCGTCCCCCGCTTCAAATCCCTCCTAAAAACTCATTTTTATAAAGCTGCTTTTAACACCTAAACGTTTTTATTTTTTTATTTTTTTAACATTCCCTATTGTTCTTATGTCCTACTGCATTTCTGTTCATTGCCTGTTCTTTATTTTTATTATTGTCAACTGTTGTTTATGGTGTGCACTGCATTTGATTTTATGTTTTTCTGTAAAGCACTTTGTAACCTCGTTTTGAAAGGTGCTATATAAATAAAGGTTTATTATTATTATTATTATTACTAAGTAAAACTATAGACCAAGCAATTGCAAATGATCCATCATCACACATTATAGGCTACTGTCCCATACATACAGCTATGTAAATCACTACTTTATTTCCAATGAGTACAAACAAACTGAAAATGTCATGTGCGTAGAGCTGTACACATACCATATACATATTTAGTGTGGACAGTATCCATAAACAATCTGATTAAATAGAGGCTGATAAATATCAGCACATCTACATAAAAGCGTTGCATGATGATTTATTTTTTGACGAATGTGTTGATTAATTGCAAGTAAACTTAGCATAAATAATGGTTGTGCAGTCACAAATAAAGGCAAACAAGTCAGAGGTGTTTTCTGTTTTCCTTTTGTTTGTTTGTTTGTTTGTTATTTACTTTTTGTACTGTGTGGTAATTCCAGTCAATCACATGAATTACCCTTTAGAAGGCAACAATAGAAAAACAACTATGCGCTGACAAAGTCTTACAAAACAGCTTGTTCCGATAGTTAAGGTCACGCCCTGTCCAGTATTTGAAATGCAAAACATGAACAGGTTGTGGAGCAGTATGCATATTGAGGACATTATTGTAATGAATGGTACTGCAATAGGACTATAACAGTGACCTGTCGTTCTAAGTTCTAGTACTTACTGACTGATTTACATCTCAATTGATCACAAACCATATCATTTTAAGTTATAGTACTAAGTTAGTGACCCAATTACATCTCAATAGTAAAACTACCAAGCAATTGCAAATGAGCCAGTAGGGCATACATTTTACAGTTAAAATAGGTAGAGGTAGGTAGTGTCCAGTGCAGAAACACAAGTTAAAATAACGGAGATAAGAGGTAGGTAGTGTCCAGTGCAGAATAAGCCCCACATAATTATGAACATATTTGCACACATGCCAAAATAAGAGTGGCAAGTTGAACGTGTATAAAACTCTGTATAAATACGTCCTTTTTTTTTTACAAAATGTTATGGAGATTTCTTTATTAATATTTACTATAGTCCGATACATTGACATAACAACGCGTCATCAGAGCGGAGGGAGGGGCGTCAGCTGCGACTCCGCGGCTCCGCCCACCCCCCGGGGTAAGATTTGTGATTTGTGATTTGCGCTCGTTCACTGCAATGCAATTTGCGGCATTTTCAAAACAATATTGCGCAGAGTAGCGATTATCTAACGTATTTGCAATGCCATACGTTGAAAGATCTGTTGCCCGCGGACAAGGCACGTTACCTCCGCAAGTTAGATATTATCGGCATAGGTGTTTGCCGTATGTGATTAAGGATTGGAAAAAGTTGCATTGGCAGCCATAGAAAATTCTGCCCGGGGTAAAACACCGGATGTGATGTTTTTGGGCGTTCCTGTCTTGTTAAAAAACCGGCTGTGACGTTTTTGGGCGTTCCTGTCTTGTTTCGTGTCAGTGTATACTAGACCCCATGAAATTACATCTGGCCACAAAAGATCACAGGATCTACTGAATGTGAAGGTAGAGGTACGAGGGGGATGCCATACTGTCACATTCAATAGATCCTGTGATCTTTTGTGGCCAGATATAATTTCTTGGGGTCTAGTTATGACTATAGAAAATGAATACAAACATGAATCACCATATTGTTTTTGTAAATACAATACATAATTAGGGCCATGTTTGAATGCATTTTACTTTATCTAATTACAACCTAAAACATGAACCTTTATGGTTGAAAGAAACTAAAGTTGTCCTTTGACCCATTCTGACCGGGCACCCATTTTGGTGTTGGCATCATGTTATGCTTTAGCTATTGAAAAATAGCAGATCTACAAGCTCATATCGCGCCACCGAGTGTTGCGATACGAAAAATCAATTTTTTTACTGACTGATTTACATCTCAATCACAAACCATATCGTTTTAAGTACTAAGTAACTACCAAGCAATTGCAAATGAGACCTCATCATTTCACACATTATAGACTACTGTCCCAAACACACAGCTATGTAAATATCTACTTTATTTTCAATTAGTCTGACTGAATTGCATCTCAATAGCCATATAGACCCCCGCACATACACACACCCCAACAACAAACCAGAAACCAGAAAACTGTCTTCTAGATAAGATAAGAGGAGGGAGGGGTGGAGCATACAGATTTTTTTAGGTTGTGATTGGCTGAGAGATGGTTCTATTGTTCTCCTCTTCGGCCTATCAATCCAAGCAGTTAGTGGCTCCACCTCAGGCTCTCTAGTATAATAAGAGTTGCTCTGTGTCAGTTCTCCACAACTGCTCCAGGATATCAATCATTTTTGATCAGATCTGACTGTGGACTCCAGACTTCAGGAGAAGATGAACTCTGTCAACCTCAACTCTGCTGAACAGGAGGAACCCAAATACCATGGTATGTTACTTGCCCCTTTCACCTGTCATATTTGGATAATTCAAACATTGCATTCTCTATCAAATTAGATTCGGATTGTGTTTTTGCCTTTATATTGTCTCACAGGTTAATTCAATTAGACGTAGCTTGCTGAGTTAGTTCAGTCAGACATACTCGAGGGGGTTCATGCCATGCTCAAAGGCGCATACTATACTCAAGGGGTTAACATGCATTACTATGTGGGTTTACAAGTGTGTGCAAGTCCCACACGTCGTTCGCAGATACTCTAAAAGTGCTTGTAGTGGAATTATTATTATTATATAATCATGTCATTTATTATTATTGTGTAATAGTTATTTAGCTAGCTGTAAATTCTTGCACAGCCAATTTGATTCTTTCCTAAAATGCACAAATTTGGAATTCCTTTGCTGGTGGAACTAAATGTACATTTCAGTCTGTCGTTCAACCTCTCAATGTGTTTTCCCTTTATCTTTGTTTCCAATCCAGTGTTGCATCATCAGTCTGTCCTCCCTGTCTTACCAACAGTAAATGAACATAGAAGCTTGGCTAAACCAAAACCGCACGATTGTGACCAGTGTGGACAACGCTACCATTACAAATATCAACTTAAAACACACCAGAGAATTCATACTGGAGAGAAACCCTATGGGTGTGATCAGTGTGGACAACACTTCTCTCAAATGTCCGACCTTAAAACACACCAGAGAATTCACACTGGAGAGAAACCCTATGGATGTGATCAGTGTGGACAACACTTCTCTCAAATAGCAGGCCTTAAAAGCCATCAGAAAATTCACACTGGAGAGAAACCCTATGGATGTGATCATTGTGGACAACACTTCTCTCATATACACCACCTTAAAAGTCATCTGAAAATTCACACTGGAGAGAAACCCTATGGATGTGATCAGTGTGGACAACACTTCTCTCAAATGTCCAGCCTTAAAAAGCACCAGAAAATTCACACTGGAGAGAAACCCTATGGATGTGATCAGTGTGGACAACACTTCTCTCAAATGTCCAGCCTTAAAAGACACCAGAGAATTCACACTGGAGAGAAACCCTATGGATGTGATCAGTGTGGACAACACTTCTCTCAAATTGCAGGCCTTAAAAGCCATCAGAAAATTCACACTGGAGAGAAACCCTATGGATGTGATCAGTGTGGAAAACACTTCTCTGACATGTCCAACCTTAAAAAGCACCAGAGAATTCACACTGGAGAGAAACAGTAAGAATAGACATATTTTAGAATGGTATAAACAGTGAATAGTAGGTCATAGTTTATCATAACATATTTTACTTTTTGAACGTCGGTCTTGCAAGAGCATATTTATGGTGTTAGTTCAAAGTAGTGACATTTGAACACACAGCTATGTAAATCACTACTTTATTTTCAATGAGTACAAACAAACTGAAAATGTCATGTGCGTAGAGCTGTACACATACCATATACATATTTAGTGTGGACAGTATCCATAAACAATCTGATTAAATAGAGGCTGATAAATATCAGCACATCTACATAAAAGTGTTGCATGATGATTTTTTTTTTTACGAATGTGTTGATTAATTGCAAGTAAACTTAGCATAAATAATGGTTGTGCAGTCACAAATAAAGGCAAACAAGTCAGAGGTGTTTCCTGTTTTCCTTTTGTTTGTTTGTTTGTTTGTTATTTACTTTTTGTACTGTGTGGTAATTCCAGTCAATCACATGAATTACCCTTTAGAAGGCAACAATAGAAAAACAACTATGCGCTGACAAAGTCTTACAAAACAGCTTGTTCCGATAGTTAAGGTCACGCCCTGTCCAGTATTTGAAATGCAAAACATGAACAGGTTGTGGAGCAGTATGCATATTGAGGACATTATTGTAATGAATGGTACTGCAATAGGACTATAACAGTGACCTGTCGTTCTAAGTTCTAGTACTTACTGACTGATTTACATCTCAATTGATCACAAACCATATCATTTTAAGTTATAGTACTAAGTTAGTGACCCAATTACATCTCAATAGTAAAACTACCAAGCAATTGCAAATGAGCCAGTAGGGCATACATTTTACAGTTAAAATAGGTAGAGGTAGGTAGTGTCCAGTGCAGAAACACAAGTTAAAATAACGGAGATAAGAGGTAGGTAGTGTCCAGTGCAGAATAAGCCCCACATAATTATGAACATATTTGCACACATGCCAAAATAAGAGTGGCAAGTTGAACGTGTATAAAACTCTGTATAAATACGTCCTTTTTTTTTTACAAAATGTTATGGAGATTTCTTTATTAATATTTACTATAGTCCGATACATTGACATAACAACGCGTCATCAGAGCGGAGGGAGGGGCGTCAGCTGCGACTCCGCGGCTCCGCCCACCCCCCGGGGTAAGATTTGTGATTTGTGATTTGCGCTCGTTCACTGCAATGCAATTTGCGGCATTTTCAAAACAATATTGCGCAGAGTAGCGATTATCTAACGTATTTGCAATGCCATACGTTGAAAGATCTGTTGCCCGCGGACAAGGCACGTTACCTCCGCAAGTTAGATATTATCGGCATAGGTGTTTGCCGTATGTGATTAAGGATTGGAAAAAGTTGCATTGGCAGCCATAGAAAATTCTGCCCGGGGTAAAACACCGGATGTGATGTTTTTGGGCGTTCCTGTCTTGTTAAAAAACCGGCTGTGACGTTTTTGGGCGTTCCTGTCTTGTTTCGTGTCAGTGTATACTAGACCCCATGAAATTACATCTGGCCACAAAAGATCACAGGATCTACTGAATGTGAAGGTAGAGGTACGAGGGGGATGCCATACTGTCACATTCAATAGATCCTGTGATCTTTTGTGGCCAGATATAATTTCTTGGGGTCTAGTTATGACTATAGAAAATGAATACAAACATGAATCACCATATTGTTTTTGTAAATACAATACATAATTAGGGCCATGTTTGAATGCATTTTACTTTATCTAATTACAACCTAAAACATGAACCTTTATGGTTGAAAGAAACTAAAGTTGTCCTTTGACCCATTCTGACCGGGCACCCATTTTGGTGTTGGCATCATGTTATGCTTTAGCTATTGAAAAATAGCAGATCTACAAGCTCATATCGCGCCACCGAGTGTTGCGATACGAAAAATCAATTTTTTTACTGACTGATTTACATCTCAATCACAAACCATATCGTTTTAAGTACTAAGTAACTACCAAGCAATTGCAAATGAGACCTCATCATTTCACACATTATAGACTACTGTCCCAAACACACAGCTATGTAAATATCTACTTTATTTTCAATTAGTCTGACTGAATTGCATCTCAATAGCCATATAGACCCCCGCACATACACACACCCCAACAACAAACCAGAAACCAGAAAACTGTCTTCTAGATAAGATAAGAGGAGGGAGGGGTGGAGCATACAGATTTTTCTAGGTTGTGATTGGCTGAGAGATGGTTCTATTGTTCTCCTCTTCGGCCTATCAATCCAAGCAGTTAGTGGCTCCACCTCAGGCTCTCTAGTATAATAAGAGTTGCTCTGTGTCAGTTCTCCACAACTGCTCCAGGATATCAATCATTTTTGATCAGATCTGACTGTGGACTCCAGACTTCAGGAGAAGATGAACTCTGTCAACCTCAACTCTGCTGAACAGGAGGAACCCAAATACCATGGTATGTTACTTGCCCCTTTCACCTGTCATATTTGGATAATTCAAACATTGCATTCTCTATCAAATTAGATTCGGATTGTGTTTTTGCCTTTATATTGTCTCACAGGTTAATTCAATTAGACGTAGCTTGCTGAGTTAGTTCAGTCAGACATACTCGAGGGGGTTCATGCCATGCTCAAAGGCGCATACTATACTCAAGGGGTTAACATGCATTACTATGTGGGTTTACAAGTGTGTGCAAGTCCCACACGTCGTTCGCAGATACTCTAAAAGTGCTTGTAGTGGAATTATTATTATTATATAATCATGTCATTTATTATTATTGTGTAATAGTTATTTAGCTAGCTGTAAATTCTTGCACAGCCAATTTGATTCTTTCCTAAAATGCACAAATTTGGAATTCCTTTGCTGGTGGAACTAAATGTACATTTCAGTCTGTCGTTCAACCTCTCAATGTGTTTTCCCTTTATCTTTGTTTCCAATCCAGTGTTGCATCATCAGTCTGTCCTCCCTGTCTTACCAACAGTAAATGAACATAGAAGCTTGGCTAAACCAAAACCGCACGATTGTGACCAGTGTGGACAACGCTACCATTACAAATATCAACTTAAAACACACCAGAGAATTCATACTGGAGAGAAACCCTATGGGTGTGATCAGTGTGGACAACACTTCTCTCAAATGTCCGACCTTAAAACACACCAGAGAATTCACACTGGAGAGAAACCCTATGGATGTGATCAGTGTGGACAACACTTCTCTCAAATAGCAGGCCTTAAAAGCCATCAGAAAATTCACACTGGAGAGAAACCCTATGGATGTGATCATTGTGGACAACACTTCTCTCATATACACCACCTTAAAAGTCATCTGAAAATTCACACTGGAGAGAAACCCTATGGATGTGATCAGTGTGGACAACACTTCTCTCAAATGTCCAGCCTTAAAAAGCACCAGAAAATTCACACTGGAGAGAAACCCTATGGATGTGATCAGTGTGGACAACACTTCTCTCAAATGTCCAGCCTTAAAAGACACCAGAGAATTCACACTGGAGAGAAACCCTATGGATGTGATCAGTGTGGACAACACTTCTCTCAAATTGCAGGCCTTAAAAGCCATCAGAAAATTCACACTGGAGAGAAACCCTATGGATGTGATCAGTGTGGAAAACACTTCTCTGACATGTCCAACCTTAAAAAGCACCAGAGAATTCACACTGGAGAGAAACAGTAAGAATAGACATATTTTAGAATGGTATAAACAGTGAATAGTAGGTCATAGTTTATCATAACATATTTTACTTTTTGAACGTCGGTCTTGCAAGAGCATATTTATGGTGTTAGTTCAAAGTAGTGACATTTGAACACACAGCTATGTAAATCACTACTTTATTTTCAATGAGTACAAACAAACTGAAAATGTAATGTGCGTACAGCTGTACACATACCATATACATATGTTTAGTGTGGACAGTATCCTTAAACAATCTGATTAAATAGAGGCTGATACATATCAGCACATCTACATAAAAGTGTTGCATGATGATTTTTTTTTTTACGAATGTGTTGATTAATTGCAAGTAAACTTAGCATAAGTAATGGTTGTGCAGTCACAAATAAAGGCAAACAAGTCAGAGGTGTTTCCTGTTTTTCTTTTGTTTGTTATTTACTTTTTGTACTGTGTGGTAATTCCAGTCAATCACATGAAATACCCTTTAGAATGCAACAATAGATAAACAACTATGCGCTGACAAAGTCTTACAAAACAGCGTGTTCCGATAGTTAAGGTCACGCCCTGTCCAGTATTTGAAATGCAAAACATGACCAGGTTGTGGAGCAGTATGCATATTGAGGACATTATTGTAATGAGTGGTACTAATAATGCACTAATAATGCAATAGGACTATAACAGTGACCTGTTGTTCTAAATTCTAGTACTTACTGACTGATTTACATCTCAATTGATCATTTTAAGTTCTAGTACTAAGTTAGTGACTCAATTACATCTCAAAAGTAAAACTACCAAGCAATTGCAAATGAGCCAGTAGGGCATACATTTTACAGTTAAAATAGGTAGAGGTAGTAGTGTCCAGTGCAGAAACACAAGTTTAATAATGGAAATAAGAGGTAGGTAGTGTCCAGTGCAGAATAAGCCACACAAAATTATGAAAATAGTTGCACACATGCCAAAATAAGAGTGGAAGTTGAATGTGTATAAAACTCTTTTGTGTGCAAAGGCTTTTAAAGTTAATGGACAACTTTAGTTCTTTTCAGCCAAGGTTCAAGTTTTCGGTTGTTATTAGACAAAGTAAAATGTGAGTGTTAATTTCTTTGTTCTACTTAATTTGTTTGTTTGTTATTGACTTTTTTGCACTGTGTGGTAATTCCAGTCAATCACATGAAATACCCTTTAGAACGAAATAAAACACAATGTAACAGCAAGATAAATGAAGATGCTGTTATGAACAATAACATACTATAAACAGAGATTTAATACTACACACAGGAGAGAAACCCTATGGATGTGATCAGTGTGGACAACACTTCTCTCACATGTCCAGCCTTAAAACACACCAGAGAATTCACACTGGAGAGAAACCCTATGGATGTGATCAGTGTGGACAACACTTCTCTCAAATGGCAGGCCTTAAACGCCATCAGAAAATTCACACTGGAGAGAAACCCTATGGATGTGATCAGTGTGGAAAACACTTCTCTGACATGTCCAACCTTAAAAAGCACCAGAGAATTCACACTGGAGAGAAACAGTAAGAATAGACATATTTTAGAATGGTATAAACAGTGAATATTAGGTCATAGTTTATCATAACATATTTTACTTTTTGAACGTCGGTCTTGCAAGAGCATAATTATGGTGTTAGTTCAAAGTAGTGACATTTGAACACACAGCTATGTAAATCACTACTTTATTTTCAATGAGTACAAACAAACTGAAAATGTAATGTGCGTACAGCTGTACACATACCATATACATATGTTTAGTGTGGACAGTATCCTTAAACAAGCTGATTAATGAATGGTACTGCAATAGGACTATAACAGTGACCTGTCGTTCTAAGTTCTAGTACTTACTGACTGATTTACATCTCAATTGATCACACACCATATCATTTTAAGTTCTAGTACTAAGTTAGTGACTCAATTACATCTCAAAAGTAAAACTACCAAGCAATTGCAAATGAGCCAGTAGGGCATACATTTTACAGTTAAAATACGTAGAGGTAGGTAGTGTCCAGTGCAGAAACACAAGTTAAAATAATGGAGATAAGAGGTAGGTAGTGTCCAGTGCAGAATAAGCCCCACATAAGTATGAACATATTTGCACACATGCCAAAATAAAACTGAACGTGAAGCTAGAGGTACTAGGGGGATGCCATATGTGTCAGTCTGTCACATTCAACAGTCTGCCCCACATAATTATGAACATATTTGCACACATGACAAAATAAGAGTGGCAAGTTGAATGTGTGGTAATTCCAGCCAATCACATGAAATACTCTTTAGAAGGAAATAAAACACAATGTAACAGTAAGATAAATGAAGATGCTGAATAATGGATCACATTCTTCTCACTACCAGCTTTACTCAAACAAGCTAAACATTTTGCCACCATGGCTGTACATAAAGCTCACTGTGCCTTTGTTGGATTTGGTTTTGTATGTTTTCCTTCCATTCACAATAATAATTCTCAATAGCATATAGACCCCCCCCCTGCCCATACACACATCAACAACGAATCAGTGTAACTTGGGTCAAATGGTGAAATAGCAGGCAAACTAAGCCAATCAGTATTGCATTCATCAAAAAATAAATCATCATGCAACACTTTTATGTAGGCTCGTTCGGAAATAACGCACTGAGTGCACTGTGCAATGCAAACTAATGGGCGAGTGCGCTCCGGTGCGGTATTTCCGAACGTGCCCATATATAGGCGATACGTGTAAAATCCCGGACATTTGAAGGAATTTATAAAACCCCCCCGGACTGCCCAGACAGCCCCCCAAAAGAGGACGTATGGTAAGCCTAGATTTGTCACGATCCGAGTTGGCTTTGTCCGCGGCGTAACCGTCTTTAAATAAATACTTAAATGGTCAGAATGCATTGCATTTCATTTCCTGGGCCGTTCGTTGTTCTGAAAGGGGGAGGGACTGCGCCGCTCTATTGAGTACCGAAGTCTGACGTCACTTTCAGTAGAGGGCGTCAGTCCCCAGGTTCATGTATTGTTTTAGTTGCATTGTAATCCCCATAGGGGGGATTTTAGATCGCTTCATATAAGAACTGTGTTTGAAAAATAAACATGTCATCCCGGCCGCTTCACTCATATGGATATGAAGAATCAACTGACTGAGAGAAAACGCTATTGTTACTGCTACTGAATTAGTTACATTTTCGCTAGAAGCAGACTGTATCATATATGAGTGACTGACTGTTGCAAACGATACAGAGACACCTCCCTGACAATAACGCAGAGACAGCTTGTTTATTTTTGGACCACAACGCTTATAGTAGACGATATTAAGATCATCCCATGTTATTCTCCATAGAGAAATTACTTCCGCAAACCAGGGGAATCGAAGGGATGAGCAAATTGCGTCAGGCCTTCGGTGCTCTATTGAGCACCGAAGTCCTGACGTAACTCGCTTGCACTCAACTACATCAGAGTTTGCTACTCTTTCTGTAAAGTGTTGAAATGAAAAGTTTGAATTGTACTTGGCAAAGGAAGGTATTTGATATGATTGTATTTCATACATTTTGGATAAAAAGGGTCTTTATTTCATGTCATTATTATATTACACTTAAAAAGGGTTAAAAGAAGGTATTTAATTACTTTGAGTTAAAAACACCTGCTAAAAAGAAAAAAACGAGTTAATTATGATTAGTGCATGGTGATGTTAAAGTAATCAATTCATTGTAATGTGATTACAGTAATTCTAATTTATCACTGATGGTCAAAACCATTTAAAAGGGAATTGTACTGTTTTGAATATGCTAGTTAGCCTACATTTGGAGCTTATGTGAGCTACAACAATTTTATGGAAAAATATGTGTAATACTAACAGAGTATTTTGTTTTGTGTTCTTTATTTTCTTGTCAGTTTTTATGGTGGTTTATGGACTTCTTTCGGCGGGGACCGAGCATGCCTGAGGGAGCGGTGGAGCATGCAGCAGTTTGTTAGGTTGTGATTGGCTGAGAGATGGTTCTATTGTTCTCCTCTTCGGCCTATCAATCCAAGCAGTTAGTGGCTCCACCTCAGGCTCGCTAGTATAATAAGAGTTGCTCGGTGTCAGTTCTCCACAACTGCTCCAGGATATCAATCATTTCTGATCAGATCTGACTGTGGACTCCAGACTTCAGGAGAAGATGAACTCTGTCAACCTCAACTCTGCTGAACAGGAGGAACCCAAAGACCATGGTATGTTACTTGCCCCTTTCACCTGTCATATTTGGATAATTCAAACATTGCATTCTCTATCAAATTTGATTCAGATTGTGTTTTTGCCTTTATATTGTCTCACAGGTTCATTCAATGAGACGTAGCTTGCAGAGTTAGTTCAGTCAGACATACTCGAGGGGGTTCATGCCATGCTCAAAGGCGCATACTATACTCAAGGGGTTAACATACATTACTATGTGGGTGTACAAGTGTGTGCAAGTCCCACACGTCGTTCGCAGATACTCTAAAAGTGCTTGTAGTCGGCCTATTACTTACCACTGAATTATTATATAATGTCATTTATTATAGTGTAATAGTAATAGCTAGCTGTAAATTCTTGCACAGCAAATTTGATTATTTCTTAAAATGCACAAAAAATGAATTAGGTATTCCTTTGCTGGTGTTAATTGGGGGAACTAAATGTACATTTTAGTCTGTCGTTCAACCTCTCAATGTGTTTTTCCTTTATCTTTGTTTCCAATCCAGTGTTGCATCATCCGTCTGTCCTCCCTGTCTCACCAACAGTAAATGAACATAGAAGCATGGCTAAACCAAAACCGCAGGATTGTGACCAGTGTGGACAACGCTACCATTACAAATCTCACCTTAAAATACACCAGAGAATTCACACTGGAGAGAAACCCTATGGATGTGATCATTGTGGACAACACTTCTATAGAATGTCCCACCTTAAAACACACCAGATAATTCACACTGGAGAGAAACCCTATGGATGTGATCAGTGTGGACAACACTTCTCTCAAATGGCAGGCCTTAAAAGCCATCAGCAAATTCACACTGGAGAGAAACCCTATGGATGTGATCAGTGTGGACAATACTTCTCTAGAATGTCCAGCCTTAAAAGACACCAGATAATTCACACTGGAGAGAAACCCTATGGATGTGATCAGTGTGGACAACACTTCTCTCAAATGTCCGACCTTAAAACACACCAGAGAATTCACACTGGAGAGAAACCCTATGGATGTGATCAGTGTGGACAACACTTCGCTCAAATGTCCAGCCTTAAAACACACCAGATAATTCACACTGGAGAGAAACCCTATGGATGTGATCAGTGTGGACAATACTTCTCTAGAATGTCCCACCTTAAAAGACACCAGATAATTCACACTGGAGAGAAACCCTATGGATGTGATCAGTGTGGACAACACTTCTCTCAAATGTCCGACCTTAAAACACACCAGAGAATTCACACTGGAGAGAAACCCTATGGATGTGATCAGTGTGGACAACACTTCGCTCAAATGTCCAGCCTTAACACACACCAGATAATTCACACTGGAGAGAAACCCTATGGATGTGATCAGTGTGGACAACACTTCTCTCAAATGTCCAGCCTTAAAAGGCACCAGAGAATTCACACTGGGGAGAAACAGTAAGAATAGACTTGAACATATTTTAGAATGGTATAAACAGTGAGTAGTAGGTCATAGTTTATAATAACATATTTAACTTTTTGAACGTCGGTCTTGCAAGAGCATAATTATGGTGTTAGTTCAAAGTAGTGACATTGTTTGCATCGGGTAAGAGTGCAGGTCTGAGCTTGTAGATCTGCCATCTTCATGAAATCTTCATCTTCAGAAATGTGCAGATACCCTGCGTAGGTGTGGTGGAGATTCATAAACATATTCTACTGTAAAATCCAACAGGATTGTTCATGGAGAACATGATGAACAAGGACAAGTTTCTCACTCTCAAGCATGTAGGCCTTTATTGCATATTGATCACAAACCATATCATCTTAACTTCTAGTACTAATTAAAACTATAGACGAAGCAATTGCAAATGATCCATCATCATCATCATCATCATCACACATTATAGGCTACTGTCCCATACACACAAATCACTACTTTATTTCCAATGAGGACAAACAAACTGAAAATGTCATGTGCGTACAGCTGTACACATACCATATACATATTTAGTGTGGACAGTATCCATAAACAATCTGATTAAATAGAGGCTGATAAATATCAGCACATCTACATAAAAGTGTTGCATGATGATTTATTTTTTGACGAATGTGTTGATTAATTGCAAGTAAACTTAGCATAAATAATGGTTGTGCAGTCACAAATAAAGGCAAACAAGTCAGAGGTGTTTTCTGTTTTTCTTTTGTTTGTTTGTTATTTACTTTTTTGTACTGTGTGGTAATTCCAGTCAATCACATGAAGTACCCTTTAGAATGCAACAATAGATAAACAACTATGCGCTGACAAAGTCTTACAAAACAGCTTGTTCCGATAGTTAAGGTCACGCCCTGTCCAGTATTTGAAATGCAAAACATGAACAGGTTGTGGAGCAGTATGCATATTGAGGACATTATTGTAATGAATGGTACTGCAATAGCACTATAACAGTGACCTGTCGTTCTAAGTTCTAGTACTTACTGACTGATTTACATCTCAATTGATCACAAACCATATCATTTTAAGTTATTGTACTAAGTTAGTGACCCAATTACATCTCAATAGTAAAACTACCAAGCAATTGCAAATGAGCCAGTAGGCCATACATTTTACAGTTAATATAATGGAGATAAGAGGTAGGTAGTGTCCAGTGCAGAATAAGCCCCACATAGTGAGTTTTATTTAATTGTTATTAGACAAAGTAAAGGTAATTGTTGGGGCTATAAATACGTCCTTTTTTTAACAAAATGTTATGGAGATTTCTTTATTAATATTTACTATAGTCCTACTAGACCCCATGAAATTACATCTGGCCACAAAAGATCACAGGATCTACTGAATGTGAAGGTAGAGGTACGAGGGGGATGCCATACTGTCACATTCAATAGATCCTGTGATCTTTTGTGGCCAGATATAATTTCTTGGGGTCTAGTTATGACTATAGAAAATTAATACAAACATGAATCACCATATTGTTTTTGTAAATACAATACATATTTAGGGCCATGTTTGAATGCATTTTACTTCATCTAATTACAACCTAAAACACAAACCTTTATGGTTGAAAGAAACTAAAGTTGTCCTTTAAGATGACCACAGCATGCTGCATACAGTAGGAGTCCTGCCGTGCTCATTGGCAGCCAATGGCAGCCATTTTCTTGTTCCAGACCATTCATTTTCCCCATAATTATAGTCTGGTAGATTTGAGACGAATTTTTGTTCACTTTTGCAATAGTTGATGTCAATTCAGTGATGTTGTGAGACGGAAGTCACAGTTTGGGTCTCTCACTGACACCCACCCACTGCTCTGTAGCAATTTCCCCACTGCCGTGCAAGGCTTTAGAATTCCCCGAAAATAAACAAAACGACACTGAGACAAAGCCTGATATACGTCACCTTGGTAAAAGTCTATTCTCAAAGCTGGGAAGCATCTCGGTTCCCCAGCTTCTCTCTAAAGTGCACTTTGTGCCATTTTAACCTATTTTGGGGCGGGAACCCGTTTTGGTGTTAGCATTATGTTATGCTTTATCTATTGAAAAATAGCAGATCTACAAGCTCATAGCGCGCCGCTACGAGCTTGTAGTTGTAGGTCTGATATTTTTTGAAAAATCGAAGAACGACTGTCATAGAAACATAGCTTTTTCAGAAAACTGTCAGGGTGTAGAAGATTTTTTTTAGAATCTGATCTCAGGTCAGAATTGGTTAATAAAGCAATGTACCGTACAGAGTAACTTATACTACTGTACCACAGCATATCCAGGTTGTGACTGCGCCGATCCCACTTGGATGCGTTTTATTTCATGACAAAAATAGTGCCTTTTAGAGAGAAGCTGGGGAACCGAGACGCTTCCCAGCTTTGAGAATAGAATTTTACCGTAAGGTCTAGCAGGCTTTATTTTGGTGAGTAGTTATGTCGTTTTGTTTATTTTCAGGGAATTCCAAAGCCTCGCACGGCAGTGGGAAAATTGCTACAGAGGTGTTCCAGGGCGTCAGTGAGAGACTCGCTGGCGCACTGGACCAGGGCTATAGAAACTGGACCAGGGATAGAAACTTGGTGTACACTTTGTACAATTTGGGGCCCTGAACCTTTTCAGATATGGAGCCATTGCAACAACGCCCCCTGGTGGCCATGGTAGATGTATAGATGTATAGGGCCGCAACCACTCCGTGTCTTAGACTCTCAGACTCCCCTTTCCACCGGTTCGGAACCGGTTCAGTCGAGAACCAGTTTTTAGTCCATGAGCCAGACCTTGGAACGTTAATTATGAATTGAGTGGGCAAAACCATATATAGGTATGGTTTTACCCAATTGTGGAGCTCTGGCTCGTGGACTATAAGAACCAAACAGAACTGAACCGGTTCTGGAGCTCTGGCTCGTGGACTATAAGAACCAAACAGAACTGAACCGGTTCTGGAGCTCTGGCTCATGGACTATGAGAACCAAACAGAACTGAACCGGTTCTGGAGCTCTGGCTCGTGGACTATAAGAACCAAACAGAACTGAACCGGTTCTGGAGCTCTGGCTCGTGGACTATAAGAACCAAACAGAACTGAACCGGTTCTGGAGCTCTGGCTCGTGGACTATGAGAACCAAACAGAACTGAACCGGTTCTGGAGCTCTGGCTCGTGGACTATGAGAACCAAACAGAACTGAACCGGTTCTGGAGCTCTGGCTCGTGGACTATAAGAACCAAACAGAACTGAACCGGTTCTGGAGCTCTGGCTCGTGGACTATAAGAACCAAACAGAACTGAACCGGTTCTGGAGCTCTGGCTCATGGACTATAAGAACCAAACAGAACTGAACCGGTTCTGGAGCTCTGGCTCGTGGACTATGAGAACCAAACAGAACTGAACCGGTTCTGGAGCTCTGGCTCATGGACTATAAGAACCAAACAGAACTGAACCGGTTCTGGAGCTCTGGCTCGTGGACTATGAGAACCAAACAGAACTGAACCGGTTCTCACCCAATGGAAACGGGGCCTCATTCACAGGATGTTTTTATTTTTTCCATCTTCCTGAAATGTCACCGCTTTGGACATACAAAGGTTTCCACCCGTCAGCGACAATATGAATTCCTCTTCAATCGACATTTGACAGTATTACAGTTGATGTTGTGGACAGGGGCAGGGGCAAGGGGGGCAGGAGGGGGCAGGAGGGCAGGGGGGGGAGGAGGGCTGGAGGGGGGCAGGAGGAGGCAGGGGGGGGGGGGGGGGAGGAGGAGGAAGGAGGGGGGCAGGAGGAGGAAGGAGGGGGGCAGGAGGGCAGAGGAGGGGGCAGGAGGGCTGTGCATAAATCGGGGAGCTCAACATTTGCCTACCTTGCACAGAGAGAGAGAGAGAGAGAGAGAGAGAGCTCTTTAATGTGTTGTCTCAGCTGTAGAATAGCCCTGGTTTAATAAGCTACTTAAATAAGCTGACCTATAAAAACTGAGAATAAGGACTTTTATAAGGCAATGATTTCCCTCTTCTAGACAAGCAGAGAAAACTGTATTATAATGATATGCTATATATATATTTATATATACACACACACGTGTGTGTGTGTGTGTGTGTGTGTGTGTGTGTGTGTGTGTGTGTGTGTGTGTGTGTGTGTGTGTGTGTGTGTGTGTGTGTGTGTGTGTGTGTGTGTGTGTGTGTGTGTGTGTGTGTGTGCGCGCGCACTATTCATATTAAAACTGAAGGACTCCTACTGTCTGGGACACTTCATATTGAATGGCAAAACAAAACAAACAAACCATTCATTTTGGTTATGAATACCATAAGGAACATTATCCTTCAAAAACATGTAAATCATGTAAATGTAAATCAATGAGCACATTAGAAGAGAGTTGGAAACGACTTCTCGACTCAAATTCCTGAACCTCTCCTCCTCCGGCATAGTGTAAAAAACAAGAATGATGCAGCGAGCATCACTTGAGACACCGTTTCTCAGAAAGATTAGGATTTAGATCTAAAGCACTATCAATATGGTGAAATTGAATTGAGTTTCTCGGGTGGTTGGGAATCATGGATCATGTTGACTTCTAGAGAGGGATGGACGGTGCCACCGTGCCAGTATATTTGAACACAGAGCAATGGAAGAATCAACGACGATGCTTTCTGATGTCCCCAAAGGGATTGTGGTGAGAGTGAGACTCAGTGCCAAATTCATGAGCAAGAAAAACGGGTGCAGTAGGCTACTTAGTTTAGACAGTTTTTGGTTTAGACTAGTCATTGGTTAGACCAGTCATTAGTCCTACAACTATACAACCTATCTCAAACCCTCACCCTAAACCCTAACCTCCCACGGGGCAGCACACCTAAACCTATAACCTTAACCCATGTCTAACCAATATGACTAGTCTAAACGAGGTGCTCTTTGGCCACTCAGAATAGCCAAAGAGCATTGACCACGCCTCCAGGTCTTTAGTTTACTCAAGTTAGGGAATAAGACCTGGTACTTAAGACACGCAAAATACAGCCCTAAGTATGCACCCCAGAAAAACATTATGGTCTTTTGAAGGCATGGGGAGAGAGTATGTTTTGCACTCCATCCGTGTGTCCGTGTGTCCCCGTCCATCCGTCCGTCTGTTACCAGCTAATCTCCGGCACCTTTTTGTAAGTCTTTTTGTACTATATAGGGATGCACCGATTGTGAAATGGTGTCATTCTGCCACGCGGGGAAACGTCTGAATCTTCACTATGAAGATACCGTTCTGCCCTTCATCATCACACTATCCTTTAACCCATTTAGGCCTGACATCGAGTCTTTTTTTCTGAAAAACCTCATGTTTCCGTGTCCGTGGTGCTCAATATTTCATGTCAAGGACCCCAAAAATTATATGTAATATGCCTCCGCCCCCCCCGCCCCCCCCCCCCATCTGAAAATATGTTGTTCCAGGGACCCCACAGAAGCAAAGATTTTAGTTAATATTGGAATATATTCTAAATTTGCGCCACATTTTCCAAAAAATAGCAGACCTACAAGCTCGTAGCGCACCACTCGGTGGCGCGCTATGAGCTTGTAGATCTGCTATTTTTCAATAGCTAGAGCATAACATAATGCTAACACCAAAAGGGGTTCCCGCCCAGAATGGGTTAATGTACCTGGTGTTGCTGAAGCGCCTGCAGACATAGAATAATGTCTGATATTCCATTTCTCATTATTTCCTGACCTCCAGCTGACTTGCGGCCCGTCTCTCTCAAACTCCCCCACTCACTCACTCACTCACTCCACTTGTCGGTCACACTCAAATTAATAATCTCAGTTTAATGTCAGTCTGTCCCTCCCTCCAAGTATAGGGCTGCACGATTTTTGCCTTAAAAAAGAAAACTCGAGAAGAGTGCAGAGCACACGACATCACAGAGTTGTGAGCTGCATGCGTGCCCCACGGCAGAGACAGTATGACATTATTATCATGTTTGGTGTTGGACTCAGGTTTGTTATTATGCTTTCAGCAGGACTTTTGGCTTCGTGCAGTCAGTTCTTTAACCCATTTAGGTTCTTCGATTTTTCAAAAATAGCAGATCTACAAGCTCATATGAGCTTGTAGATCTGGTATTCTTCAATAGCTAAAGCATAGAATAATGCTAACACCAAAAGGGGTTCCCGCCCCAAAATGGTTTAATGAGCAAAATCCCTATACCCTAAGTACCCTATAGTTAAAGTGAAAAACGATTTTCGATTTTATTTTTTTGACATCGTCCAAATAAAAAAATCTATTTAAATTTGATTAATCGTGCAGCCCTACTATGTATAGGTCAGTGGTTCCCAAACACGACAATTTGAAAAGACATGCCAGGGACCCCCATAAGAGAAGACGTGCCAGGGACCCCCATAAGATAAGACGTGCCAGGGACCCCCATAAGAGAAGACATGCCAGGGACCCCCATAAGAGAAGATCTGTACGTCTCTACCAGAGATTCTCCACACGTTTAATTTCAAGCGATTGTTATGCACCAGTCTAGGGGGTCTGATTTGATACACAACATAAAATATGACGCTCCCGCCTTCCCCAACTCCAAGCAGCCACTCAAACAAGGGTTATACGGGTGAAAAGCAAATATATATTTATTAACAAAAGTACAAAAGTAAGTATTACAAAAGGTAAAGGTTTTAACAAAAGTAAGTATTACAAAAGGTAAAGGTTTTAAGGCAACTGATAGGCAATGTTAAATAAGTAAAAAAAAAAAAACTAGAACCAAAATGTTATCTTATACCTAACGAAAACAAAACACAAAAGCATACCTCCTTAACATAAACAGAACTTAACATGGAACATACATGAAATTCGCCTAATCAGACTTGGACAGCAAAGCAAACAAACTCATATTAACGAAACATAATCAACTACGGGCGATGGGCGGTTGGGAGCCGAGGAGGACAGGTCTGTCCCCTGCGTGCCGCACTCTCTTCTGCTCCTCTCTTATGTAGGGAAAGGGCCACCCTCGTTAGCCACTGAAATGTCTGTTTGGCCTTTTCCACCAATCAATGGCTGCCCCCGAGTTTCCCCCACCAATGGATGTCCAATGCTGGAAGTCTCCCCTCCAATGGACGGCTGTCCACTGCGCTCTGCATCCATCCAGTCACGTCCAGGCTCACGGTGCCATCTCCATCTGGGACGATGCACAGGGCGCTGCACAGGGGCGCGCACACCACTTCACACCGGGACCTAAAGTCATGTCACCGAATAGGACAGTATAAATCATCTCACAGAATACAACCCCAGTCGTAACAAGCGCCTTTAACGTTGTTATTTCTATCTTTGTCAGGTATTCCCAGGTGTCACCTGGATCTGTGAGAGCAGCTGAGAGCCTGAGACCCATGTCGTTAGTCCCCCTGCTCCCCCACTGACCCCTCCTCCTCCTCTACCATCACCTGGAGACCACAGCAAGCACCTGACTCCACAAAGCCTTCCTTCACCTGGAGACCTCAGCACTTCACTCAGCAAAGTAAGACCCAAGCTTTATCCCATTTAGACCTGAGCTCGATTCTACAAAATGTCTGCTGACAGTTTTCTGAATTACCTCATGTTTCTGTATCAGTGGTGCTCAATATTACATCTCAAGGACCACAAAAATGACCCCCATCTCAACATATATTGTTCCAGGGACCCCCCCAGAAGCAAAGAATTGAGTTAAAAACGTTCACTCTGAAATAATATATTCAAAGATTTACGCCACATTTTCACGTTTTTCAGATCTACAAGCTCTACAAGCTTATCTACAAGCTCTACAAGCTTGTAGGTCTGCTATTTTTCAATAGCTAAAGCATAACATAATGATTAAAACACCAAAAGGGGTTCCCGTCCAGAATGGATTATTTTCGTCTCGTTCAGCATTCAGCGCTAGCAAAACAAAGTGTCTTTCAGTAGTTCCATGCATGAAGAGTCACTTCGTGTATCTTTCAGTAGTTCCATGCATGAAGAGTCACTTTGTGTATCTTTCAGTAGTTCCATGCATGAAGAGTCACTTCCTGTATCTTTCAGTAGTTCCATGCATGAAGAGTCACTTTGTGTATCTTTCAGTAGTTCCATGAATGAAGAGTCACTTTGTGTATCTTTCAGTAGTTCCATGAATGAAGAGTCACTTTGTGTATCTTTCAGTAGTTCCATGCATGAAGAGTCACTTTGTGTATCTTTCAGTAGTTCCATGCATGAAGAGTCACGTTGTGTATCTTTCAGTAGTTCCATGCATGAAGAGTCACTTTGTGTATCTTTCAGTAGTTCCATGCATGAAGAGTCACTTTGTGTATCTTTCAGTAGTTCCATGCATGAAGAGTCACTTTGTGTATCTTTCAGTAGTTCCATGCATGAAGAGTCACTTTGTGTATCTTTCAGTAGTTCCATGTATGAAGAGTCACTTCGTGTATCTTTCAGTAGTTCCATGTATGAAGAGTCACTTTGTGTATCTTTCAGTAGTTCCATGCATGAAGAGTCACTTTGTGTATCTTTCAGTAGTTCCATGCATGAAGAGTCACTTTGTGTATCTTTCAGTAGTTCCATGCATGAAGAGTCACTTTGTGTATCTTTCAGTAGTTCCATGCATGAAGAGTCACTTTGTGTATCTTTCAGTAGTTCCATGCATGAAGAGTCACTTTGTGTAACTGGTAATTCAGCTAAAACCCTTATATGGTCGACCGGAGTCCCTCAGGGCTTCACACTAATGTAGTGTCCTTTCTGTTTTCTGCTCTACATTAAACGTCTTCGCTGAAAGCCCATCATGAGATTGTAGTTGTGCTATTTTCTCCCGAAATCGAGAAACAGAAGTTGGGTTTTTAGATGGTTAAAAGAGAAGTGGAATATACGCTTGCTTCTCACGGTGGGTGGTGGCTAAATGCCATTTCCTGCTTTTGAATCATGATTGATTAAGTTAATTGAACATAAACATGAACAAACAATCTTTGCACAATGTTGAGTGTGTAAATTGCTATATGGACATGGCATGATATCAACAACACAGCACTAGAGCAGGCCTATACACACAACAGATGGGCCAGTGGAGCACAGACAGACTCCTCAATTTGAACTGGTGAACCATTCATGCTACAGGCCATGTGTTCAGAACCCCACCACCACCAGGACAACACCACCACCACCACCAGGACAACACCACCACCACCAGGACAACACCACCACCACCACCAGGACAACACCACCACCACCACCAGGACAACACCACCACCACCAGGACAACACCACCACCACCACCAGGACAACACCACCACCACCAGGACAACACAGCTGTCACGTCTGCCCACTAAACATTAACTTAGTTCAGAGAGTTCAACTACAGTATAGAAGCACTGCACTGAAGTCAATGAGACGTATAAGATCACAGACTTAACCCATTTAGACCTGGGAATAGGAAGGACGATTCTACGAATGTCTTCTAAACCCGACAGTTTTTTTCTGAAAAACCTCGTTCCTATGTCAGTCGTTCTCAAACATTTTCATGTCAAGGACCCTAAGATTATACGTAATTGGCCACAGACCCCCATCTGAAAATATGTTGTTCCAGCGACCCCCCCCCCCCAGAAGCAAAGATTTGACTTAAAAATGTTAAAGAAAATATTTGCACTATTTTCACGATTTTTCAAAAATAGCAGGCGTACAAGCTCGTAGCAGGAGGAGCTTGTAGATCTGCTATTTTTCAATAGCTAAAGTATAACATTAAACACGCCCATAAAAATGGGTTAAAGAAAACTGTCGGGATGTGCACACGAAGGCTATAGAGTAGACGTGAAAAATGACGAGTTGGAGCAAAGATGCAGATGACTTGAGTTGAGATATTGATCTGATGCGATGGAATACATTAAATCTAATATAAGGGCATTTTTTTACACACGCCACTTTGAAGTAATTGTCTTTTTTTGTGTGGATAGAATAATATGCTTGATCTGCCTGCCAATTGTGGTGGGGTTTTTTTTGGTACGGATTTTGCTGCATGGACAACTTTTTAGTGGATTAAAATAATAATGAGATCAAAACAATGGGGTTCCTGCAGCTCTGCTACTTGGACACGTACTGTACTACTAACGATGATTAATATCATAAGCCTGTAAAGCTCCTTTTGCTGACATGGCAGGAATTCAGTTGGAAAACGTGTGATGTGATCCCGTAGCGTAGCGGAAGGTCATATGTCTGCTGGCCTATACTCTCTACGCACATAAAGACGTCATCACGTCCTGTTTCTTCAACCCCAAGTTACCTCAACCCAGTTACCTCAACCCCGGCATCCATATTCTGCCGAAGAATATATATAATATAATAATAATATAATATATTTTTTTGCCAAAAGACATTAGGTGTGGACGTAAAATTGTGGTCCAAGTTTTGAGCCAACTGCAGGTCCAGTTGACTCGGTCTAGAGGGTGCATACACGCTACAGTGAGCAGTTAACCCCTTTTGGTGTTTTAAGCATTATGTTATGCTTTAGCTATTGAAAAATAGCAGATCTATAATAGCTCATATAGCGCGGCACTGAGTGCCGCGCTATGAGCTTGCAGGTCGGCTATTTTTGAAAAATCGTGGCCCAAATGTTTGAATATATATTCTTTCACAGCGAACGTTTTTAACTCAAAATCCTTGCTTCTGGGGGGGGGGGGGGGGGGTCCCTGGAACAACATATTTTCAGATGGGGGGCTCGGCGGCCAATGACATATATTTTTGGGGGTCCTTGACATGAAAATGTTTGAGAACGACTGACATAGATTAGAAACATGGGGTTTTTCAGAAAACCTCCTCATGGGTCTTCTAAATGCGTTAACCCATTCTGGGTGGGAACCCCTTTTGGTGTCAGCATCATGTTATGCTTTAGCTATTGAAAGAATAGCAGATCTACAAGCTCGTAGCGCGCCAGTCGGTGGCGCGCTACGAGCTTGTAGGTCTGCTTTTTTTGAAAAATCGAAGAACGACTGACTTTTTTAAAATCTGATCTCAGGTCAGAATGGGTTAATGAGACCAGTGTGTGTCCAGTGGAAACCTTCGTATGAATCTGATCTCAGGTCAGAATGCGTTAATGCTGCAGCTCGTCCTGCATGGCCCACGGATGACCTGTTTGCTAGTGAACGGCTGGCCGCCTCCCTCCCGACTCCTGTCAGCATTAGTAAGCGCTGCCATCTGGGTATAAGCCCACAACACACACCTGTGCTTCCTGGGAGCAAGCCACAGTCATCCAGGAGCCAGCAGCTAGGAGGTGGAGGAGAGGACAGCTCGCAGAGGGACGCATAGAAAGAGTTTGCACGTTCTCCCCGTGTCCCCTAGGGTAGGTACCCTCACAAAAAGCATGCAGTAATCCTGGTCTCTAGACTGCCTCCCCCTGGCCAGCCGGGGCGCCTGATGGAGGGGAAAGGAACTGGTTGGAATAACGTGTTCCTTCCACGCGCTATACGTCCAACCAGGGAAACTCCCCCCTGTCAGGTGTAAAGGAGCAACTTGGACACTCAGGCATGAAGGAAGCATGAGTTCAAGTCCGTTGCTCTCCCCTTGTCCCCCATATATGGGGACTAGGTTGGTGGAGGGTGTGTAGAGCCCAGGATCACATTAGATGATTGACACAGGGGTGAAAAATGGGTTACAAAATCGTGGGATAAAAAAATATATAAAAAAAGAAAAGAAAGAAAGAGGGCCACATCCAGGAGCCAGTGGAGGAGAGGACAGCTCGCAGAGGGACGCATAGAAAGAGGCCATCTCTCAACCAAAGACTTTAATTGTTGTATTATCTGGACTGTGATTAAACGCAGGTGCCTTGTGGGGGGCACATACTGCATGGTGGTGCAGCCAAGTTATAGTGCGTGCACTGGCGCACAAGTTAACCCATTCTGACCTGAGATCAGATTCATACGAGGTTTCCGCCGGACGCACACTGCATGGTCTGATGAACCCATTCTGACCTGAGATCAGATTCTAAAAAATGTCAGTCGTTCTTCGATTTTTCAAAAAAATAGCAGACCTACAAGCTCATAGCGCGCCACTCGGTGGCGCGATATGAGCTTGTAGATCTGCTATATGTTGCATGGGCCGACCTGTAACCCCCCCCATGCAGCAGTGTTGTTTTTGTCGACTAAAACTAAGACGGAAAATGTCCGTCGACTACCTTTTTTCACTGACAAAAACTAAATGGAAACTAAATTAAAACGAAGCTATATGATGACTAAAACTATGACTAAATATACGGTCGATTTTGTCAACAAATAAAAACGAGACTAAAATGTTAGGAAGGGACAAGAGATCCAGTATTATGTCATTTTACACTTGGTTGCATGATGAAAATAGCAGATCTAAAAGCTCACAAGGTCAACATTTATAAATGGTTAATGACAGACCGAGACATCGGCATCAGCGCTGTCTCTCTGCTCTTGCCGGAGAAACTGAGGGAGGGCATGCATGTGTGGGTGTATATCGCAGGGGCTTTGCGACGCATGGCAACCCCCGGCCCCCCCTACCCGCCCCCACCCCACCCCGCCCCACCCCCGTGTACGTTCCGCCACTCAGCCCTGGAGGGCACAGTAAAGCCTGATCCGAGGATTAATGGTTATCCACGTCAAAAAGGTCAAATGCATTTCCCCCCGCAGCCTCGCTCGGAGTGCTGTCTAAAGATTGTGTGTGTGTCTGCAGAATTTCTGACAGGGCTGTCAGCACGGCTGTCACACTACCCCCCCCCCCCCCCCCCCTCACCACACACACACACACACACGCACACGTCACACACACACACACACATGCGTACACACACACACACAGAGTCTCACAAGCACACATGCACGCACGCACACACACTTTTCATTCAGTGGCATTATCCGAAACAAAACGATCGCTGTGGAGAGTTAATTCTCTGGGGTGATTCATGCTAAGAGATGGGGAACATTTCTGCAAGAGGGTACGTGCGTGCGTGCGTGTGTGTGTGGCAGTGCGTGCGTGCGTGTGTGGCAGTGCGTGCGTGCGTTGCGTGTGTGCGTGCTGTGTGCTTGAGGCAGAGAGGGAGAGAATGTTCTGTTTTTTAAATAGTCGCGCCGCAGGGTTTAGGCCTAAGTCTAAATCCTTTAACTACACAACAGAAGTCCGGAGTAGGTTACATTAAACAGCTGTGTGAAAGTAGTAAGAGGGTGTGGAGAAGACTGAGGACGATGCAATAAGGGACAGTGGATTTTAGTTTTAGTCATAGTCTCTTGAATGGCTTTCACTTCGTTTTAGTCACGACTAAATCTACAGTTGATTTAGTCGACTAACATGTATTTTGGAGGGCCTTGATGCCGTCGTATAATGGCTGATTTTACACTTGTGGAAAATTAATTATTCTGGATGTCTTGTCCACTAGTCCCTTCCTAACATTTTAGTCTAGTTTTTATTTGTTTGAAGAAATCAAATTGTCAGTAAATCTGGTCATAGTTTTAGTCATCGTAGCCATTTAGTTTTTGGTAGTCGAAGAACATTTTTCGTCTTAGTTTTAGGCAGGTCAACCGCACGCACACCAAGGCCCGCCCCCTCTCGATCATAATTGGCGGAAGGCCCCCTCTGTATTCTGATTGGATGAAGGCTCGGCCACCTAGGTTTGTTTTTCTTTTACCCCAGGGGTGAACTGGGGACAGGGAGGACCTCCTTATATGGTCAGCACACTCAGTATTGATACTTTTACTTAACCCATTCTGACCGGGCATCCATTTTGGTGTTGGCATCATGTCATGCTTTAGCTATTGAAAAATAGCAGATCTACAAGCTCATATCGCGCCACCGAGTGGCGCGATACGAGCTTGTAGGTCTGCTATTTTTGAAAAATCGAAGAGCGACTGACATTTTTAAAATCTGATCTCAGGTCAGAATGGGTTCATCAGACCAGCTGTGTCCAGTGGAAACCTCGTATGAATCTGACCTCAGGTAAAACATTTGAGTAGTTTTTTTCCACCACTGGGAAGCGAGTGGCAGCATGCTGCCATCATGACGTGCTCGTTGCTGTGCTGGCTGGGCACTTTGCCCAAGCCAATAACCCATTCTGACCTGAGATCAGATTCATACAAGGTTTCCGCCGGACACACACTGGTCTGACGAACCCATTCTGACCTGAGATCAGATTCTAAAAATGTCAGTCGCTCTTTGATTTTTAAAATCGGTCAGAATGGAATAAACATGCCCATTAGGGCTGATTGATATTTATATTGATATCGTAATATGAGACTTGATATCGTCGGGAGGCTTTTGGCTCTGGTAATATCACGCCCTCTTTTACACACCGGCCTAGGCCAAGGGCGTAACATAAATTGGGAGCTCGTCCGTGATTAGTTTTGCCTGCATGGTGTTGTGGTTTCTGTTAAAGGTTAATGCTTTGCTTTATAGCTTGGAAGGTTTGTACACGTGTGTGTGTGTGTGCGTGTGCGTGTGTGTGTGTGTGTGTGTGTTTCTGTGTGTGGGGAGGACTAATCAAGTTACCATAAGCGTTAGATGTAAACACGTCGCCCTGTTTGATACTTTCAACAACTTTTAAAAGTAGTGAAAACGGCTATAGCCTACGACGCACGTCCCACTGGGAGGAGACCCTGGGGCATCTGGTTAGGATGCCTCTCGGGTGTCTCCCTATAGGGAGGTCCTCGAGGCACGTCCCACTGGGAGGAGACCCCGGGGCATCTGGTTAGGATGCCTCTCGGGTGTCTCCCTAGGGAGGTCCTCGAGGCACGTCCCACTGGGAGGAGACCCCGGGGCATCTGGTTAGGATGCCTCTCGGGTGTCTCCCTAGGGAGGTCCTCGAGGCACGTCCCACTGGGAGGAGACCCCGGGCATCTGGTTAGGATGCCTCTCGGGCGTCTCCCTAGGGAGGTCCTCGACGCACGTCCCACTGGGAGGAGACCCCGGGGCAGACCAAGGATCACGTCCCACTGGGAGGAGACCCCGGGGAAGGCCAAGGCGCAGTTGGAGGAAATACATCGACTCACTGGCCTTGGAACGTCTCGGGGTCCCCCCAGGAGGAAGTCACTAATGTTGCTCTGGAGAGGGAAGTCTGCATGGAGCACTCTGGTGGAGCTGTTGCCCCCCGCGACCCGACTACGGATAAGCGGTTGAAGATGGATGGAAAACGGCTACAATACCGTAGCGTTTTGACACTTGTAAATCTGCTCGTGCTATAAATAAATGGCATGGGAAGGGGGGGGGGGGGTGCGGGGCTAATCAGAGTGCAGACTGTACGTCAGTCGATTCCTCCCGGGACCATTAACCACCCCACTGATCTATACAACGACCTTCACTCATCACACACTGATTACACCATATACGCCCAGTGTCTTGTTAGCCGGCCTGATGGAAGTGTGTGTATGTGTGTTTGTGTGTGTGTGTGTGTGTGTGTGTGTGTGTGTGTGTGTGTGTGTGTGTGTGTGTGTGTGTGTGTGTGTGTGTGTGTGTGTGCGTGTGTGCGCGTGTGCGTGTGCAAAAATCAGGGGTCCTTGAAATCAAAAGTTTGAGAATCACTGCTCTCTGCAGTGGTTTCCCAGGTGTAGGCTACTCATTCAGGGTCACTGTTTTAACTCATTTTGTTCAGGACAAACGTGTTCAACCGCACACAGGTTTGCTCCAAGGTGTTTGCTTTTTATTCAATACACCATACATAAGACACAACGTTTGGGCTGTGAACGGCCTTCATCAGGTGATAATCGGCAGTACTGTATATGTGACAACGCCCTTTTAAACCCAGTCGTCACATCATGCTTGCAGCTGTGGTGGTCATTCATGTTCATATTTAATGTTATATTTATTGTCATGTCACTTATTGGTGTTAGTGAATCACCTGCCCATGCAGTCGTCATCAGTCACGTGATGTGACGACTGGGTTTAAAAGGGAGTTGTCACATAATACAGTACTGCCGATTATCACCTGATGAAGGCCGTTCACGGCCCAAACGTTGTGTCTTATGTATGGTGTATTGAATAAAAAGCAAACACCTTGGAGCAAACCTGTGTGCGGACTCTCCTCTCTTCACTGTACTTACCTTAGTCCAGCACCAGACAGGAACGGGATGTGCGCTAGCCACCTACCTTTTATACTAGATCTGTTAACAGAACAGCCGTTTTGACGCTATTTTATCGCCACCCATTTGGAAATAGCCTGCAATGTGACGTGTTGTGAGCTTGTGCATCATCATCAGCACATTATGTTAGGACTGGGGTCCTTTAATTGGCACCACATCTTTTAAAATGCCGACTGGGTCTATAAGTATAAATAGAAATCTATCTGAACGTGTTTGAGATGCACTGCTCTAAACCAGAGGACACAAGGTGATGTACAGTATGCAGCGTACAACATGTTAACGATAACTACATAATGATCTCAGTGGCGTAGCAGCTGCTATACAGCTGGTCCCATGTAGACACACACACACACATACACGCTCACGCGCGCACACACGCACACAATACAAAACTGAAAGCAACAGATGTGACCAGATTTGACTGAGAGCCTGCCAACCTCCAGCTTTTCACCAGAGGAGAAAAACCTTTTGTATTTTGTTATCCAAAATGAGATTAAAGCACAGGCAGACTCTTCACATACTAGAGCATGTCTGAAATAAGTGTCAGAACTGAAATCGACATGTAAATATGAAATAAATGCTTAAACATGTAGCTAGGTGTAATGTTAGAGACCACAGAAGACATGTAAATATGAAATAAATGCTTAAACATGTAGCTATAGGTGTAATGTTAGAGACCACAGAAGACATGTAAATATGAAATAAATGCTTAAACATGTAGCTAGGTGTAATGTTAGAGACCACAGAAGACATGTAAATATGAAATAAATGCTTAAACATGTAGCTATAGGTGTAATGTTAGAGACCACAGAAGACATGTAAATATGAAATAAATGCTTAAACATGTAGCTAGGTGTAATGTTAGAGACCACAGAAGACATGTAAATATGAAATAAATGCTTAAACATGTAGCTAGGTGTAATGTTAGAGACCACAGAAGACATGTAAATATGAAATAAATGCTTAAACATGTAGCTACGTGTAATGTTAGAGACCACAGAAGACATGTAAATATGAAATAAATGCTTAAACATGTAGCTAGGTGTAATGTTAGAGACCACAGAAGACATGTAAATATGAAATAAATGCTTAAACATGTAGCTAGGTGTAATGTTAGAGACCACAGAAGACGTGTAAATATGAAATAAATGCTTAAACATGTAGCTACGTGTAATGTTAGAGACCACAGAAGACATGTAAATATGAAATAAATGCTTAAACATGTAGCTAGGTGTAATGTTAGAGACCACAGAAGACATGTAAATATGAAATGAATGCTTAACTGCCGGTTAATCCGGTTCTCTAAAACTAGAGGGTTAAAACGTAAATGAAAGCAATTGCTGTGATTTTCAGTTCACGGTAGACTGCTTGTGTTTGGGTATAGGCCTACATCATGCCTTCAATCCAAATTATTCAAAACCTCAAAAGTCATTAAAGTCAGTAGTCTAATGATTGACGAATCGTTTGATGCGAGCATGTGGACGCGTCATGTTGTTTTCAATCAGGTGGATGTTTGTTGCCCGAGGCTATAGGCAAGCAAGCACCATGCTTCCTGTCACGTTCACAACTCGCACTTCATACAAATCAATGATGCAATAACCCTGAAATGCATTTCCACTGCAGAGGTCTGTGAAAGATTCATGAAGTATAATGGCTGTTAGACAGTCAGAGTTTTCACTCTGATCTAACATACTGTATATATATATATAGATTCATGAAGTATAATGGCTGTTAGACAGTCAGAGTTTTCACTCTGATCTAACATACTGTATATATATATAGATTCATGAAGTATAATGGTTGTTACAGTCAGAGTTTTCACTCTGATCTAACATACTGTATATATATATAGATTCATGAAGTATAATGGCTGTTAGACAGTCAGAGTTTTCACTCTGAACTAACATATCGCTGCTGTTGGGGTGAAAATGACCAAGACTGTTACTTTTCAGCAAATGGTATAAACATAGAAATGACCTGTTATGTTATGGATTCAGGCAGCGTAGTTATTTTGTAACAAGCTCTTGTTGACACTTTTCATTGCAGGTTAGATATTTATAAAACTCACATACAGATAAACCACTTTCACAGAAATAGCAACAATAGCCATATGTATTATGGAGATACAAGGTCTCTGCCCAACAGCAATCAGTCAAGACTGTTTTACTATATCATTGGTTTCATTATATGTGGCCAAATTCGACTAAGGGACTGCCATTGCCTTTTCTTTTCTTTTTCATGTCATATGAAAGCAGGGAATCATAGCTTCACATTGACATTGGTTGTTCAGTTTGACCCACCAGTTTTGGAGATATGGCTTATAGAGTATAATGTCTTGCAGAGAAACAGCGAGTTGAGAAAACAGGCTTGAAAGGTTCACTTCTGTGGACTCTAACATTACACCTAGCTACATGTTTAATCACTGCTACAGTCTCATTATATTGGCTTTACAGCCTTACAGGCCCACACACGAAGGAAACAAGACACCTTCTGTCCTTAGAACCTCTTAATTAGGGATCATTAAACGCAGTGTGTTTTTTCTCTCGTACAGTAATGATAATGATAATGACAGTATGGTGTCATTGCTTTACAAACGTGGCGTCAACTCTGCCAAGAGGACTGCTTTATGACCGTTACTTCAATCTCGGCATGTCCGGCTGCCAATAACCATTTTCTAACCACTGCGTTAATCCATTTTGGGCGGGAACCCCTTTAGGTGTTTAAAGGCATTATGTTATACTTTAGCTATTGAAAAATAGCAGATCTACAAGCTCGTAGCGCGGCACCTGGTGCCGTGCTACGAGCTTGTAGATCTGCTATTTTTGAGAAATCGTGAAAATGTGGCGCAAATCTTTGAATTATATTCTTTCAGAGCCTCTGGTCGGCGGCCAATTACAGATACCTCTTGGAGGTCCTTGACATGAAAATGTTTGAGAACGACTGACATAGAAATACAGGGTTTTTCAGAAAACTGTCAGGATTTAGAAAACATTTGTGGAATCGTTCCCAGGTCAAAATGGGTTAATTAAGGCCGCTTTACAGTGCACTAAAGGAATGTTTGGCGTGTGTGCCAGATCACTAGTGTCCCCCCCCACCCCCCATATCTGATGTACAAGCATACAGTGCATTGCACTGCAACGTGCTGTAGGCTTGTATGTCGTCTATTTTCAGTGTGCAACACCCACATGCAGCTAAGTATAACTCGGGCGTAAAGCTGACTGTGCACTATGGTGGCCACGTGGCTCTGGGCTCACTGAGTCACTGTATGGGGTTTTCAACTGATTTTGACCCAGGGTCAGGGACCACCATCCTGACTAAGAGCAACCTGGGGACCACCACTATTGACCCAGGGACCACCATCCTGACTAAGAGCAACCTGGGGACCACCACTATTGACCCAGGGACCACCATCCTGACTAAGAGCAACCTGGGGACCACCACTATTGACCCAGGGACCACCATCCTGACTGAGAGCAACCTGGGGACCACCACTATTGACCCAGGGACCACCATCCTGACTGAGAGCAACCTGGGGACCACCACTATTGACCCAGGGACCACCATCCTGACTAAGAGCAACCTGGGGACCACCACTATTGACCCAGGGACCACCATCCTGACTAAGAGCAACCTGGGGACCACCACTATTGACCCAGGGACCACCATCCTGACTAATAGCAACCTGGGGACCACCACTATTGACCCAGGGACCACCATCCTGACTAAGAGCAACCTGGGGACCACCACTATTGACCCAGGGACCACCATCCTGACTAAGAGCAACCTGGGGACCACCACTATTGACCCAGGGACCACCATCCTGACTAAGAGCAACCTGGGGACCACCACTATTGTGCGTGGCGGGTCCATCATAGACCCACCCCACACAATAGTGGTTCATGCACACACCACCGCTGGAGAAAATAGTTATAATATCAATATAATATCTAATAAAATACAGTGATTCTGTTTGAATATGATGGAATATGATTAAGGATTACTGTGATTATGGTAAGCTCACATTTCATATCACACACACACACACACACACACACACACACACACACACACACACACACACAGTAAGAACTCCTGTAAGTTATTAAAAGTAAAAATAATATTTTTTATGCATGGCCAGGGACCACCTGCAATACCTCCACGGACCACCGGTTGAAAACCCCTGCTGTATGGCATCGAGGACAACCCATCTCCATCTGTCTGCTTTAGGAGGGCCACTAATTACCGCCGCTTATAGATTGCAGTTAAAACCTTAAAGAGACAATAATCTGCACCGTACAGTAAATCACCTCAGCCAACACTGAGATCTATTTAGTTTTATTTGCACTACCGTTGCTCCTTGTAGTGTTCTCATGCAGTGTAGGGAACCGTCACTAAACACTGAGTTAAACCGTAGCCAACGAAGACAGAGACGAAGTAAGATTGGACCATTTACTGTTGCTCTTCCTCATCAACATGACGGTGAAAACTGCAAACATAACAACAATACAAACATGCAGGGTTTGTTCTTAATTGACATCATTTCACAGTAAAAAGAAAAACAGGTGAGTAGCTAAATGACCTACACACACACACCAAGGCAATTAGCAGGATGCCCTACACCTGTGCACTCTAGGCTACTATGCTCTGCAAACAGCAGCAAACATTGTTAAAGAAATAACTTTCCTCTGTATAAAAAGTCACAAAGTTGTACAGAAAGTTAACATAACTGAAATCAACACAACAACTTACGGCATTGCCTCTAAAATGCTTCCAAGTGGTTTGGATGGGATTCTAGGCTCACGGCTCTGAACAGCCTGTGATCTCTGTGATCTCTGATTCTAGGCTCACGGCTCTGAACAGCCTGTGATCTCTGTGATCTCTGATTCTAGGCTGACGGCTCTGAACAGCCTGTGATCTCTGTGATCTCTGATTCTAGGCTCACGGCTCTGAACAGCCTGTGATCTCTGTGATCTCTGATTCTAGGCTCACGGCTCTGAACAGCCTGTGATCTCTGTGATCTCTGATTCTAGGCTCACGGCTCTGAACAGCCTGTGATCTCTGTGCACAGCTGCATGAAAATGGTGCTGACAGGAAGTGACTCATTAAATACAAAGAGTTTTCAAAATAAAACACTGGTAACCGCCTTCACCATAAAGTACTCAAAGCCCTTCTAAGGTAAACATAAATTCAACCACCTACCATTAATTAATATACAGAAAAAAATGCCTTAAAGGCAACACACTCCTAGTGCACGGTAGCATGGACAGAAAGGTTGTCTCGGGAGGTTAGGAGGTACAGACCTCTATAATCCCTCTCCGAACCACTAGAAACACAACCAGATGGCAAGGAATTCATGCAGAGATACAGTAGCACACAATGACACAGACACTGTACTGTATCTGTTTAGCAAGAAACTCTCTGAGGCTTAATGTGAACGCACATCGGAGGTGGATGTAAACAAACAAACAAACAAAGATCTATTATAAAATCACCATTCCAGCAGTGTACAGTACAGTACAGTACAGTACAGTACAGTACAGTACAGTACAGTACAGTACAGTACAGTACAGTACAGTACAGTACAGTACAGTACAGTACAGTACAGTACAGTACAGTGGGTCTAAGAACCCATAGTTTTGTCCTCACAAAACTTTCTTTAGTCCAGGAAGCCCTGCCCAAGCCAAAAAAAGGCTTTGTTTGTAGAATATATTGCAGGTTTTAGAGGTTTATCACCTTAACCACACCACCACAGAGATGGAGCTTTAACCCATTTAGAACTAAGTTCGATTCTACAAATGTTGTCTAAATCCTGACAGTTTTCTGAAAAACTCTGTTTCTATGTCAGTCATTCTCAACCTTTTTCACGTCAAGGACCCCCAGATTTATCTGTATTTGGCCGCTGACCCCCATCTCAAAATATGTTGTTCCAGGGACCACCGAGGAAGCAAGGATTTCAGTTAAAAACGTGTGCACCACATTTTAACGATTTTTCAAAAATAGCAGATCCACAGGCTCGTAGCGTGGCACAGAGATCTGCTATTTTTCAATAGCTAAAGCATAAAATAATGCTTAGAAACACCACAAAGGTGTTGCCGCCCAGAATGGGTTAATCCCTGGCAGCTCAGCTGTGCCTCCAGCAGAAACACAACTGGCCAAACGGTGCTCATGGCTGGGAAGCCCGCGGGGAGATGATGTCCTTGTCGCTACATTGGCGACCCCTGCCTGCTCAGCGGGGCATTACACCCTCTCCCTGCGGAACCGCCATGGCTGCCGGGTGACAAATAAATAGCAGCCGGTGACTCTGGAAATAAATATTGATTCCCCTCGGGAGGAATCACTATGCAGCAGTGAGCCTAGAAACTGATGTCCATTGGTTCTGTTATATTCTTCATAGCCGGGGAGCCGAAGGCCCAAAAGCTCAACGGTTAAGGATTAACCTGTGATGTCATGCCATACTTTTTATTTGTGTTCTTTCTATTCATTTGGTCACTAAGGTCCACAGAATGAGAGGTCTGCTCTGGTCATTAAGGTCCACAGAATGAGAGGTCTGCTCTGGTCATTAAGGTCCACAGAATGAGAGGTCTGCTCTGGTCATTAAGGTCCACAGAATGAGAGGTCTGCTCTGGTCATTAAGGTCCACAGAATGAGAGGTCTGCTCTGGTCATTAAGGTCCACAGAATGAGAGGTCTGCTCTGGTCATTAAGGTCCACAGAATGAGAGGTCTGCTCTGGTCATTAAGGTCCACAGAATGAGAGGTCTGCTCTGGTCATTAAGGTCCACAGAATGAGAGGTCTGCTCTGGTCATTAAGGTCCACAGAATGAGAGGTCTGCTCTGGTCATTAAGGTCCACAGAATGAGAGGTCTGCTCTGGTCATTAAGGTCCACAGAATGAGAGGTCTGCTCTGGTCATTAAGGTCCACAGAATGAGAGGTCTGCTCTGGTCATTAAGGTCCACAGAATGAGAGGTCTGCTCTGGTCATTAAGGTCCACAGAATGAGAGGTCTGCTCTGGTCACTAAGGTCCACAGAATGAGAGGTCTGCTCTGGTCATTAAGGTCCACAGAATGAGAGGTCTGCTCTGGTCATTAAGGTCCACAGAATGAGAGGTCTGCTCTGGTCATTAAGGTCCACAGAATGAGAGGTCTGCTCTGGTCATTAAGGTCCACAGAATGAGAGGTCTGCTCTGGTCATTAAGGTCCACAGAATGAGAGGTCTGCTCTGGTCATTAAGGTCCACAGAATGAGAGGTCTGCTCTGGTCATTAAGTTCCACAGAATGAGAGGTCTGCTCTGGTCATTAAGGTCCACAGAATGAGAGGTCTGCTCTGGTCATTAAGGTCCACAGAATGAGAGGTCTGCTCTGGTCATTAAGGTCCACAGAATGAGAGGTCTGCTCTGGTCATTAAGGTCCACAGAATGAGAGGTCTGCTCTGGTCATTAAGTTCCACAGAATGAGAGGCCTGCTCTGGTCATTAAGGTCCACAGAATGAGAGGTCTGCTCTGGTCATTAAGGTCCACAGAATGAGAGGCCTGTTCTGGTCATTAAGGTCCACAGAATGAGAGGCCTGTTCTGGTCATTAAGGTCCACAGAATGAGAGGTCTGCTCTGGTCATTAAGGTCCACAGAATGAGAGGTCTGCTCTGGTCATTAAGGTCCACAGAATGAGAGGTCTGCTCTGGTCATTAAGGTCCACAGAATGAGAGGCCTGTTCTGGTCATTAAGGTCCACAGAATGAGAGGTCTGCTCTGGTCATTAAGGTCCACAGAATGAGAGGTCTGCTCTGGTCATTAAGGTCCACAGAATGAGAGGTCTGCTCTGGTCATTAAGGTCCACAGAATGAGAGGTCTGCTCTGGTCATTAAGGTCCACAGAATGAGAGGTCTGCTCTGGTCATTAAGTTCCACAGAATGAGAGGCCTGCTCTGGTCATTAAGGTCCACAGAATGAGAGGTCTGCTCTGGTCATTAAGGTCCACAGAATGAGAGGCCTGTTCTGGTCATTAAGGTCCACAGAATGAGAGGCCTGTTCTGGTCATTAAGGTCCACAGAATGAGAGGTCTGCTCTGGTCATTAAGGTCCACAGAATGAGAGGTCTGCTCTGGTCATTAAGGTCCACAGAATGAGAGGTCTGCTCTGGTCATTAAGGTCCACAGAATGAGAGGCCTGTTCTGGTCATTAAGGTCCACAGAATGAGAGGTCTGCTCTGGTCATTAAGGTCCACAGAATGAGAGGTCTGCTCTGGTCATTAAGGTCCACAGAATGAGAGGTCTGCTCTGCCGGAAACATCGTGGAAAAAAGTCATGGCCATTTTCATATATCACACCATACATAGA
>NC_139700.1:51921937-51967634 GCF_964188405.1 Protomyctophum parallelum
CTGGTGCTGACATGGTGTTCTGTGTGGTACTGTCTCAGGTCTGGGCCTGGTGCTGACATGTTGTTCTGTGTGGTACTGCCTCAGGTCTGGGCCTGGTGCTGACATGGTGTTCTGTGTGGTACTGTCTCAGGTCTGGGCCTGGTGCTGACATGGTGTTCTGTGTGGTACTGTCTCAGGTCTGGGCCTGGTGCTGACATGGTGTTCTGTGTGGTACTGTCTCAGGTCTGGGCCTGGTGCTGACATGGTGTTCTGTGTGGTACTGTCTCAGGTCTGGGCCTGGTGCTGACATGTTGTTCTGTGTGGTACTGCCTCAGGTCTGGGCCTGGTGCTGACATGTTGTTCTGTGTGGTACTGCCTCAGGTCTGAGCCTGGTGCTGACATGGTGTTCTGTGTGGTACTGTCTCAGGTCTGGGCCTGGTGCTGACATGTTGTTCTGTGTGGTACTGCCTCAGGTCTGGGCCTGGTGCTGACATGGTGTTCTGTGTGGTACTGCCTCAGGTCTGGGCCTGGTGCTGACATGTTGTTCTGTGTGGTACTGCCTCAGGTCTGAGCCTGGTGCTGACATGGTGTTCTGTGTGGTACTGCCTCAGGTCTGGGCCTGGTGCTGACATGGTGTTCTGTGTGGTACTGTCTCAGGTCTGGTCCTGGTGCTGACATGGTGTTCTGTGTGGTACTGTCTCAGGTCTGGGCCTGGTGCTGACATGGTGTTCTGTGTGGTACTGCCTCAGGTCTGAGCCTGGCGCTGACATGGTGTTCTGTGTGGTACTGCCTCAGGTCTGGGCCTGGTGCTGACATGGTGTTCTGTGTGGTACTGCCTCAGGTCTGGGCCTGGTGCTGACATGGTGTTCTGTGTGGTACTGCCTCAGGTCTGGGCCTGGTGCTGACATGGTGTTCTGTGTGGTACTGCCTCAGGTCTGGGCCTGGTGCTGACATGGTGTTCTGTGTGGTACTGCCTCAGGTCTGGGCCTGGTGCTGACATGGTGTTCTGTGTGGTACTGTCTCAGGTCTGGGCCTGGTGCTGACATGGTGTTCTGTGTGGTACTGCCTCAGGTCTGGGCCTGGTGCTGACATGGTGTTCTGTGTGGTACTGTCTCAGGTCTGGGCCTGGTGCTGACATGGTGTTCTGTGTGGTACTGTCTCAGGTCTGGGCCTGGTGCTGACATGTTGTTCTGTGTGGTACTGTCTCAGGTCTGGGCCTGGTGCTGACATGGTGTTCTGTTCTGTGTGGTACTGTCTCAGGTCTGGGCCTGGTGCTGACATGTTGTTCTGTGTGGTACTGTCTCAGGTCTGGGCCTGGTGCTGACATGGTGTTCTGTGTGGTACTGTCTCAGGTCTGGGCCTGGTGCTGACATGGTGTTCTGTGTGGTACTGTCTCAGGTCTGGGCCTGGTGCTGACATGGTGTTCTGTGTGGTACTGTCTCAGGTCTGGGCCTGGTGCTGACATGGTGTTCTGTGTGGTACTGCCTCAGGTCTGGGCCTGGTGCTGACATGGTGTTCTGTGTGGTACTGCCTCAGGTCTGGGCCTGGTGCTGACATGGTGTTCTGTGTGGTACTGTCTCAGGTCTGGGCCTGGTGCTGACATGGTGTTCTGTGTGGTACTGTCTCAGGTCTGGGCCTGGTGCTGACATGGTGTTCTGTGTGGTACTGCCTCAGGTCTGGGCCTGGTGCTGACATGGTGTTCTGTGTGGTACTGCCTCAGGTCTGGGCCTGGTGCTGACATGGTGTTCTGTGTGGTACTGTCTCAGGTCTGGGCCTGGTGCTGACATGGTGTTCTGTGTGGTACTGTCTCAGGTCTGGGCCTGGTGCTGACATGGTGTTCTGTGTGGTACTGTCTCAGGTCTGGGCCTGGTGCTGACATGGTGTTCTGTGTGGTACTGTCTCAGGTCTGGGCCTGGTGCTGACATGGTGTTCTGTGTGGTACTGTCTCAGGTCTGGGCCTGGTGCTGACATGGTGTTCTGTTCTGTGTGGTACTGTCTCAGGTCTGGGCCTGGTGTTGACATGGTGTTCTGTGTGGTACTGTCTCAGGTCTGGGCCTGGCGCTGACATGGTGTTCTGTGTGGTACTGCCTCAGGTCTGGGCCTGGCTGGTGCTGACATGGTGTTCTGTGTGGTACTGCCTCAGGTCTGGGCCTGGCACTGACATGGTGTTCTGTGTGGTACTGCCTCAGGTCTGGGCCTGGCGCTGACATGGTGTTCTGTGTGGTACTGCCTCAGGTCTGGGCCTGGCGCTGACATGGTGTTCTGTGTGGTACTGCCTCAGGTCTGGGCCTGGCGCTGACATGGTGTTCTGTGTGGTACTGCCTCAGGTCTGGGCCTGGTGCTGACATGGTGTTCTGTGTGGTACTGTCTCAGGTCTGGGCCTGGCGCTGACATGGTGTTCTGTGTGGTACTGCCTCAGGTCTGGGCCTGGTGCTGACATGGTGTTCTGTGTGGTACTGCCTCAGGTCTGGGCCTGGTGCTGACATGGTGTTCTGTGTGGTACTGTCTCAGGTCTGGGCCTGGTGCTGACATGGTGTTCTGTGTGGTACTGTCTCAGGTCTGGGCCTGGTGCTGACATGGTGTTCTGTTCTGTGTGGTACTGTCTCAGGTCTGGGCCTGGTGCTGACATGGTGTTCTGTGTGGTACTGTCTCAGGTCTGGGCCTGGTGCTGACATGGTGTTCTGTGTGGTACTGTCTCAGGTCTGGGCCTGGTGCTGACATGTTGTTCTGTGTGGTACTGCCTCAGGTCTGGGCCTGGTGCTGACATGGTGTTCTGTTTGGTACTTTTTTGTTTTTGGTGGAGCAGCAAAATAGTTTTAATTTAGTTTTTGTCACATTTTTTACATTGTTTTACTGTTAGTCTCTAGTTGAAGTCGACTAAATGTCAAGCAATTTTAGTCGACTAAATCTACGGTTGATTTACAGTATAGTTAACTGAAATTAACTACTGAAATGTACTACTGTAATTGACTACTGTAATTGAAATTGACTACTGACGGCCGGGCCTTGATGCCGTCGTAATGGCTGATTTTACACTTGGACTTGGTGCTGACGTGTTGTTCTGTTCTGTTCTGTGTGGTACTGCCTCAGGTCTGGGCCTGGTGCTGACGTGGTGTTCTGTGTGGTACTGTCTCAGGTCTGGGCCTGGTGCTGACATGGTGTTCTGTTCTGTGTGGTACTGTCTCAGGTCTGGGCCTGGTGCTGACATGTTGTTCTGTGTGGTACTGTCTCAGGTCTGGGCCTGGTGCTGACATGTTGTTCTGTGTGGTACTGCCTCAGGTCTGGGCCTGGTGCTGACATGGTGTTCTGTGTGGTACTGTCTCAGGTCTGGGCCTGGTGCTGACATGGTGTTCTGTGTGGTACTGTCTCAGGTCTGGGCCTGGTGCTGACATGGTGTTCTGTGTGGTACTGCCTCAGGTCTGGGCCTGGTGCTGACATGTTGTTCTGTGTGGTACTGTCTCAGGTCTGGGCCTGGTGCTGACATGGTGTTCTGTGTGGTACTGTCTCAGGTCTGGGCCTGGTGCTGACATGGTGTTCTGTGTGGTACTGTCTCAGGTCTGGGCCTGGTGCTGACATGGTGTTCTGTGTGGTACTGTCTCAGGTCTGGGCCTGGTGCTGACATGGTGTTCTGTTCTGTGTGGTACTGCCTCAGGTCTGGGCCTGGTGCTGACATGTTGTTCTGTGTGGTACTGTCTCAGGTCTGGGCCTGGTGCTGACATGGTGTTCTGTGTGGTACTGTCTCAGGTCTGGGCCTGGTGCTGACATGGTGTTCTGTGTGGTACTGCCTCAGGTCTGGGCCTGGTGCTGACATGGTGTTCTGTGTGGTACTGCCTCAGGTCTGGGCCTGGTGCTGACATGTTGTTCTGTGTGGTACTGTCTCAGGTCTGGGCCTGGTGCTGACATGGTGTTCTGTGTGGTACTGCCTCAGGTCTGGGCCTGGTGCTGACATGGTGTTCTGTGTGGTACTGTCTCAGGTCTGGGCCTGGTGCTGACATGTTGTTCTGTGTGGTACTGTCTCAGGTCTGGGCCTGGTGCTGACATGGTGTTCTGTGTGGTACTGCCTCAGGTCTGGGCCTGGTGCTGACATGGTGTTCTGTGTGGTACTGTCTCAGGTCTGGGCCTGGTGCTGACATGGTGTTCTGTGTGGTACTGTCTCAGGTCTGGGCCTGGTGCTGACATGGTGTTCTGTGTGGTACTGTCTCAGGTCTGGGCCTGGTGCTGACATGGTGTTCTGTTCTGTGTGGTACTGTCTCAGGTCTGGGCCTGGTGCTGACATGTTGTTCTGTGTGGTACTGCCTCAGGTCTGGGCCTGGTGCTGACATGGTGTTCTGTTCTGTGTGGTACTGTCTCAGGTCTGGGCCTGGTGCTGACATGGTGTTCTGTGTGGTACTGTCTCAGGTCTGGGCCTGGTGCTGACATGGTGTTCTGTGTGGTACTGTCTCAGGTCTGGGCCTGGTGCTGACATGGTGTTCTGTGTGGTACTGTCTCAGGTCTGGGCCTGGTGCTGACATGGTGTTCTGTGTGGTACTGTCTCAGGTCTGGGCCTGGTGCTGACATGGTGTTCTGTGTGGTACTGCCTCAGGTCTGGGCCTGGTGCTGACATGTTGTTCTGTGTGGTACTGCCTCAGGTCTGGGCCTGGTGCTGACATGTTGTTCTGTTCTGTGTGGTACTGTCTCAGGTCTGGGCCTGGTGCTGACATGGTGTTCTGTGTGGTACTGTCTCAGGTCTGGGCCTGGTGCTGACATGGTGTTCTGTGTGGTACTGTCTCAGGTCTGGGCCTGGTGCTGACATGGTGTTCTGTGTGGTACTGCCTCAGGTCTGGGCCTGGTGCTGACATGTTGTTCTGTGTGGTACTGTCTCAGGTCTGGGCCTGGTGCTGACATGGTGTTCTGTGTGGTACTGTCTCAGGTCTGGGCCTGGTGCTGACATGGTGTTCTGTGTGGTACTGCCTCAGGTCTGGGCCTGGTGCTGACATGTTGTTCTGTGTGGTACTGTCTCAGGTCTGGGCCTGGTGCTGACATGGTGTTCTGTGTGGTACTGTCTCAGGTCTGGGCCTGGTGCTGACATGGTGTTCTGTGTGGTACTGTCTCAGGTCTGGGCCTGGTGCTGACATGGTGTTCTGTGTGGTTCTGTCTCAGGTCTGGGCCTGGTGCTGACATGTTGTTCTGTGTGGTACTGTCTCAGGTCTGGGCCTGGTGCTGACATGGACCCCGACGTTGACCATGCTGGGCCGGTACTTAGACCGGCGCCAGGCGCCGTCCCGTGGCCAACTATGTTTTAGTCATAGTCTTTTGCATGTAGTTTTCATTTAGTTTTAGTCACATTTCAGTCCACCTGGAATGTTTTACTGTTTAGTCTCTAGTTTAAGTCGACTAAATGTCATGCGATTTTAGTCGACTAAATCTACGGTTGATTTAGTCGAGTATTTTAGTATGTTGGTGGGTCTTGATGCCGTCGTAATGGCTGATTTTACACTTCCTGAAAATAGACGATCTACAAGCTCACAACGCGTCGCGGATCTGCTATGTTCAGCATGCAACCAAGTGTAAAATGACTTATAGGCCTACTGGATCTCTTCTCTTGTCCACTATAGTCCCTTCCTAACATTTTAGTCTAGTTTTTATTTCTTGACGAAATTGTCAATACATGTATAGTCTCAGTTTTCGTCATCGTAGCTCAGTTTTCACTTTAGTTTCCATGTAGTTTTCATCAGTGAAAAAAGGTAGTCGACGGACATTTCTCGTCATAGTGTTAGTCGACGAAAACAACACTGATTCTCACACGCCTGCATAGTGGTTGCTGTCGGGCAGGACTCGTTAGGCCTCATACACACGTATCAAACAAAAATATGCTTTGTGTTCCGTCTGTGATTAATGGCTGCCACAATGCAATTGTAGAATAATTTGTAAGGCACACGTGCGCACGCACGCACACACATGCACCCACATGCATGCACACACACACACACACTGGGTGCTATTGAATATGATTATGGCCTGAGAGCCAAGGCGGTGGTCACACACACGCACACACACACACACACGCACACACACGCACGCCTCCTCTATGGCCTATGCATCTGTTTGGCACCCGCCCAGTGATCCATCGCGTCACAACAAAACACATGGGTCGCTGTGATTTGAAGTATTCTGGGCAAGCACACACACACACACACACACACACACACCACACACACACACACACACACACAACACACACACACACACACACACACACACACACACACACACACACACACACACACACACACACACACACACACACAGGGAAAGGACAGACAGACTCGCAGGCAGGCACACACACACACACACATGGGGAAAATGCACCACCTTGTTGAATGTCTCAGTATCTTTGCTTCCAAAACAGTGCAATATGATGCACTCTTTTGACACACACACACACACACACACCCACACACACACACACACACACACACACACACACACACACACACACACACACACACACACACGCACGCATCCTCTATTCATCTGTTAACACCCGCCCATAATCCATCGCGTCACAGCAAAGCTGTGATTTGAGGTATTCTAAACAAGGCTAAAACTAAGATTTCCCAGAGTGACACGCAGACCAGCTAATGACGCCTGGACATCACTAAATATCATGTGCATATAAGGAGTTTGAGATCCTGGCACCACACACACACAAATATGATCTATTCTTACATGTATTTATGTCATGCATTTCACATATAAGGAGTTTGAGATCCTGGCACCACACACACACAAATATGATCTATTCTTACATGTATTTATGTCATGCATTTCACATATAAGGAGTTTGAGATCCTGGCACCACACACACACAAATATGATCTATTCTTACATGTATTTATGTCATGCATTTCACATATAAGGAGTTTGAGATCCTGGCACTCCAATTGGACAAGGTCTAGATACAGACAGTATATAATGTTTGAGACAGAGGCAGAGTTCTTCAGTACTTGTCCTTCCTCGATTCTTAGCACTCAACCCTACCCGGCTTTCCTACCCTTCTCCTCTTTGTTTTTGAACATCTTGTTAATCTCTTATATCAAATAAATGGACTCTTGTCATTTTAACTTTGCGACCTGTTCCGACTGCTTCATTTCATCGACGGCGTGTCCTGAACAGACCAGATACTTCACAATTCCAATGGGAGTCACATGGTTTGACCAAACATTTGTGTTTGACGGGGGAGCAATCGGCAATCAAGCACAAATGTTGGGTCAAACCATTATGTGACTCCCGCATTGGAATTGCATTGTGGCAGCCATTAATCACAGACAGCTGCACAGAACATTGGTTTGATACGTGTGTAAGAGGCGGCCTCAGGAAACCAATCTGTCCTCTTAATTCTTTGTTCGGGGGATCCAGAGTCCACATGGACCTTAACCCATTTAGGCCTGGAAAGAAAAGCCTTCTAAATGTCGTATCTATGTTTCTAGGCCTATATCACTCAATATTTCATGTCAAGGATCCCAAAAATGATCTGTAATTGGCCTCCGACCCCCATCTGAAAATATGTTGTTCCACGGAGCCCCCCAGAAGCAAAGATTTTAGTTGAAAACGTTCATTCTGAAAAAATATATTCCAAATTTGAGGCACATATTTCTTATATTTTTCAAAAATAGCAGACCTACAAGCTCGTAGCGCGCCACTCGGTGGCGCGCTATGAGCTTGTAGATCTGCTATTTTTCAATAGCTAAATTATAACGTAATGTTTAAAACACCAAAAGGGGTTCCCCGCCCAAAATTGGTTAAATGAGAGCTTGGCATTTAGCCAAATTATGCCCAGATATTTTTAAGACGTGACCAGCTCAATTTGTTCGCCTTTTTAGAGGTTAAACACCAAAAGGGATTTGTGTTTGGAGACTTATATCCAGTAAGTACCATAACATTTCGTTTTGCTGGAGTTCAAAACAAACAAGCTTAAGGTTAATTAGAGCCAATTGAAACTGAATTGAAGGCTGTCTGCAGATTAGCAGTGCCAGTGGCCGCTTCAAAGGTTAAGGCCGGGTGAAGACTTGGTAAATATTGAGCAAATGAAAAGACAGCATTAATTAACAAGAGCTTGTGAGTAAAATAATAACTAAAGTGGATCATTAGGAACACAGGTTATTTTTCCCCATTTCCTGAAAAGTAAATAATGTCCATCTCGGCTGCAGCCATGGACCTGAACTGACCGGGAGGGTGTTCTTCGGCTGGGTGGCCAACCTACTGTGTGTGTGTGTGTGTGTGTGTGTGTGTGTGTGTGTGTGTGTGTGTGTGTGTGTGTGTGTGTGTGTGTGTGTGTGTGTGTGTGTGTGTGTGTGTGTGTGTGTGTGTGTGTGTGTGTGTGTGTGTGTGTGTGTGTGTGTGTGTGTGTGTGTGTTGTTTTTTTAGGGCCGGGACTAATTGCGATTAATTTTGATTAATTAACTACAGAAAGATTACTCGCGATTAACTACAGATAAATTAATCACACCTTTTTTTTCACCGCGGAACGTTTCTCACTGGGCGCTTTTCTATAGTACTGGAAATAATAAAAAGTCACCCCATTTTGTGTTGCCTAGAACTGGAGGTCTTACAAAAAACAGTAACAATATGAAGTAAGTACAGCTTTGTGATGTCACTGAGATGTACTTGTTACTGTTACTAATCTTTTTTCAGACCTCCAGTTCTAGGCAACACAGAATTGGGGTTTTTATTATTATTTCCACAACAAGTATATTAATGACAGTAAAATGTTGAAAATGAGTGGTATCCTGTAGTCACTATTCGTTGATTCACTGGGATACCAAAAAACATAAAAAAAAAGGTTTCTCGCTGTTCTCGGGTTGAATATTGATATGCGATTAAAATGCTATTAATCTAGATTAATTAATCACGTTTTTATCGAGTCCCAGCTCTAGTTGTTTTCCCTGGCAGGTTTGATTGGAACAACATGTTTTTTATCATGTTTTTATTCAATGTATGGTTCTCGTAGTGTGGTGGGCCAGGGATGTTCAGTGTTGGGTCACCCCCACCCCAGCAAAATGTGTTAATATACCATCAAAATTATTTCAATCACATTAACCCTAATTGTTTGTTGAAAAATTGCCGAGCTACAAGCTCACGACATGTTGCCGTGTGAGCGCTACGAGCTTGTATAGGTCTGCTATTATTTATTTTTTAATCGAAGAACGACTGACATAGAAACATAGCTTTTTTCAGAAAACTGTCAGGATGTATAGAAGACATTTTTAGGATCTGATCTCAGGTCAGAATGGGTACATTTTGATACCAATAGCCTACTTTTGTAAATCTTTGAAAATATATATTCTTTATCCCATTCTGAACGGGAACCCATTTAGGTGTTGGCATCATGTTATGCTTTAGCTATTGAAAAATAGCAGATCTACGAGCTTGTAGGTCTGCTATTTTTGAAAAATCGAAGAACGACTGACATTTTTAGAATCTGATCTCAGGTCAGAATGGGTTAATGAGATGAGATATGAGATATACTTTATTAGTCTCCCGAGGAAGAAATTTGTCTTAGACAAAGGGCCCGCATGCAAGCCAGTGTGAGACCAGTGTCAGACCAGTGTGTGTCCAGTGGAAACCTCGTATGAATCTGATCTCGGGTCAGAATGGGTTATTCACGACACGTCATCATCCTGTGCGTTTCCATCAGCCATGCTGCTGCTCTTCCTGCTGGCGTCCTCCTTCCTGCTGGCGTCCTCCTTCCTGCTGGCGTCCTCCTTCCTGCTGGCGTCCTCCTTCCTGCTGGCGTCCTCCTTCCTGCTGGCGTCCTCCTTCCTGCTGGCGTCCTCCTTCCTGCTGGCGTCCTCCTTCCTGCTGGCGCCCTCCTTCCTGCTGGCGTCCTCCTTCCTGCTGGCGTCCTCCTTCCTGCTGGCGTCCTCCTTCCTGCTGGCGTCCTCCTTCCTGCTGGCGTCCTCCTTCCTGCTGGCGTCCTCCTTCCTGCTGGCGCCCTCCTTCCTGCTGGCGTCCTCCTTCCTGCTGGCGTCCTCCTTCCTGCTGGCGTCCTCCTTCCCGCGGCTGGCGGCGCTCTACGATGGAGGTGGTGCATGGGGGTCCGCAGCCTGGGCGGCGCGCTGGGCTTCTTCATGCTGATACGCAGCAGCGGAGGGATGCTGGGACCACCCATCGCAGGTCAGTGGAATGCTGGGACCACCCATCGCAGGTCAGTGGAATGCTGGGACCACCCATCGCAGGTCAGTGGAATGCTGGGACCACCCATCGCAGGTCAGTGGAATGCTGGGACCACCCATCGCAGGTCAGTGGAATGCTGGGACCACCCATCGCAGGTCAGTGGAATGCTGGGACCACCCATCGCAGGTCAGTGGAATGCTGGGACCACCCATCGCAGGTCAGTGGGGAGTAAGGCTGTACCCTAGCCCTGTTTTTAGGACTCTAACCTTCGAACCATTCGTTTCTAATTAATTTGAAAAATAATCTTCGAGCTCCGAACCTCAATCATAGTAGCTTGTTTACAACTGAAACGGTCTTCCTGTGCATAACTTCCTCTTCAAAATAAGAGCCACATGTAATGATTAGGCAACACTAGTTTTATTTCTAAGTCTACTTACAGGACATTAACATCACATTTGAGTTCCTTTTGAATGCCTGTCAGATTTCTCTACATAACCGTCTCATCTGTTGGTGCGCAAATGCGCCTTGCGTGCCTTTGATCTACGCACAGAAAACATTTTGATTTATGCATAGTCTCTTGAATAGTTTTCATTTAAAGTTTTAGTCACATTTTAGTCACCTGGAATGTTTTAGTGTTAGTCTGGTTTTAGTAGACTAAATATCATGATAATTTAGTCGACTAAATCTACAGTTGATTTAGTCGACTAAAATGTATTTTGGCGGGCCTTTATGCCGTCGTAATGACAATTTACAACAGCCGATTCGCTATTTTCAGCCTGCAACCAAGACGTAAAATGACTAAAGCCCGACACACACCGTCTGCGACCGTCGCGCGTACCGCCGCGGCACAGTATTGCCGCGCGCCAACACCAACAGGACACGGCGCGCTACCACGCGGCTGGGGAGTTTTGTTGACTATATTCCATTGCCACGCCCACGGATAGCCGGGTGGAGGCCGCGCGGCAACGCCTGGAAAATAGAACAGCGGTGCATCTGCGCGGCAGGCGAGGCGTGACCGCGCGCCAGAGCGCGTCGGACGCAGCCGGTGTGCGATAGGTTCATTGAAAATAATGGAGGCGGCTGTGTCCGCCGCGGCGGACACAGCCGGTGTGTGGTGGGCTTTATACTGGATCTCCTATCCACTAGTCCCTTCCTAACATTTTAGTCTAGTTTGTATTTGTTGACAAAACTGTCAGTATATGTAGTCTTAGTTTTAGTCGACGAAATCAACACTGGTGGGGAGGAGGAGGAGGAGGAGGAGGAGGGGGCTCGTGATACTCATTGTAGGCCCCCGTCACAAATATATGACATCGTTGCTGTCTGACACAGTATCTCTGTATTTTAATGTTTTTGTCATACAACAGTGTCACGCAAAAGGCAAAAGGCAAAAGTCAAATCAAAAGGAGCAGAACTGGCAAGCATGGAAAGGATGTTTGATCTTGTGGATCTGCTACAGTTTTTAAAGGATGTTTGATCTTGTGGATCTGCTACAGTTTTTAAAGGATGTTTGATCTTGTGGATCTGCTACAGTATTTAAAGGATGTTTGATCTTGTGGATCTGCTACAGTTTTTAAAGGATGTTTGATCTTGTGGATCTGCTACAGTTTAAAGGATGTTTGATCTTGTGGATCTGCTACAGTTTTTAAAGGATGTTTGATCTCGTGGATCTGCTACAGTTTTTAAAGGATGTTTGATCTTGTTGATCTGCTACAGTTTTTAAAGGATGTTTGATCTTGTGGATCTGCTACAGTTTTTAAAGGATGTTTGATCTTGTGGATCTGCTACAGTTTTTAAAGGATGTTTGATCTTGTGGATCTGCTACAGTTTTTAAAGGATGTTTGATCTTGTGGATCTGCTACAGTTTTTAAAGGATGTTTGATCTTGTGGATCTGCTACAGTTTTTAAAGGATGTTTGATCTTGTGGATCTGCTACAGTTTTTAAAGGATGTTTGATCTTGTTGATCTGCTACAGTATTTAAAGGATGTTTGATCTTGTGGATCTGATGCAGTATTTAAAGGATGTTTGATCTTGTGGATCTGATGCAGTATTTAAAGGATGTTTGATCTTGTGGATCTGATGCAGTATTTAAAGGATGTTTGATCTTGTGGATCTGATGCAGTATTTAAAGGATGTTTGATCTTGTTGATCTGCTACAGTATTTAAAGGATGTTTGATCTTGTGGATCTGATGCAGTATTTAAAGGATGTTTGATCTTGTTGATCTGCTACAGTTTTTAAAGGATGTTTGATCTTGTGGATCTGCTACAGTATTTAAAGGATGTTTGATCTTGTGGATCTGATACAGTATTTAAAGGATGTTTGATCTTGTTGATCTGCTACAGTATTTAAAGGATGTTTGATCTTGTGGATCTGATGCAGTATTTAAAGGATGTTTGATCTTGTGGATCTGATGCAGTATTTAAAGGATGTTTGATCTTGTTGATCTGCTACAGTATTTAAAGGATGTTTGATCTTGTGGATCTGATGCAGTATTTAAAGGATGTTTGATCTTGTGGATCTGATGCAGTATTTAAAGGATGTTTGATCTTGTTGATCTGATACAGTATTTAAAGGATGTTTGATCTTGTGGATCTGATGCAGTATTTAAAGGATGTTTGATCTTGTGGATCTGATGCAGTATTTAAAGGATGTTTGATCTTGTTGATCTGATACAGTTTAAAGGATGTTTGATCTTGTGGATCTGATGCAGTATTTAAAGGATGTTTGATCTTGTGGATCTGATGCAGTATTTAAAGGATGTTTGATCTTGTGGATCTGATGCAGTATTTAAAGGATGTTTGATCTTGTGGATCTGATGCAGTATTTAAAGGATGTTTGATCTTGTGGATCTGATACAGTTTAAAGGATGTTTGATCTTGTGGATCTGATACAGTATTTAAAGGATGTTTGATCTTGTGGATCTGATGCAGTATTTAAAGGATGTTTGATCTTGTGGATCTGATGCAGTATTTAAAGGATGTTTGATCTTGTGGATCTGATGCAGTATTTAAAGGATGTTTGATCTTGTTGATCTGATACAGTTTAAAGGATGTTTGATCTTGTGGATCTGATGCAGTATTTAAAGGATGTTTGATCTTGTGGATCTGCTACAGTATTTAAAGGATGTTTGATCTTGTGGATCTGCTACAGTATTTGAAGTTGAATCCTGAAAAGTAAGAGTTTTGGACATACAGTATGAGGTTTCTACCCGACAGAGGTGTGAAATGTTTTAGTTCACAAAGCCCATACGTTCCAATGTTCAGTTCCAGTAACGCAACTAATTAAATCATTGTACATTACCACATTGTTAAGACTGTAGTTGAGTAACATTTTTGAATCGGCTACTTTCTGAAATCAGTAATTATAAGTCCAGTAAGATTAATAGTATTATGGTAGATCTACAAGCTCACAATGGAGAAACTGCAACGCACTGTGAGCTTGTACCCGCATGCTTTTTAATGTAATAATTTGTAATGTTAATGTAATAATTTGTAATGTTAAATAATATAATGTAGTTAATCGTTAATAAAATAATCGATGAGTTGCAACCCTGGTCAGAAGGGAGGGGGGAAAAGGCATTCTCATTCTAACTTGTTGCCTACCTAATAACCCATTCTGACCTGAGATCAGATTCATACGAGGTTTCCGCCGGACACACACTGGTCTGATGAACCCATTCAGATTCTAAAAATGTCAGTCGCTCTTCGATTTTTCAAAAATAGCAGACCTACAAGCTCGTATCGCGCCACTCGGTGGCGCGATATGAGCTTGTAAATCTGCTATTTTTAAATAGCTAAAGCATAACATGATGCAGACACCAAAATGGGTGCCCGTTCAGAATGGGATAATATACTCTGTAGTACCACAAATGTTGCTCGCTGACAAGAACCGACTCAGTTCACTTGAAGATGGGTAAATGTCTGTTTATGTTTATTGAAGGATCCCCAACAGAGACACATAACTGAGCCTCTAGTCTTCCTGGGGTCCTGAATAAAACAAATTAAATACAAATGTACAACTAAAAATACAATTTAAAATAAAAAAAACAGAACAAAATAAGACAAATACAAAGAACAAATTCACAAATCACAGTTCACAGTTATGTTAGGTATCTCTCTTGATATTCGTATTGAAAGTAATTTTGTTATGTATTGTAGATACGATGTTTTATTTATATATAATATATATATATATATATATATATATATATATATATATATATATATATATATACACCAGTGTGTTTAACTCATTCTGAACGGGCACCCATTTTGGTGTCGGCATCATGTTATGCTTTAGCTATTTAAAAATAGCAGATCTACAAGCTCATATCGCGCCACCGAGTGGCGCGATACGAGCTTGTAGGTCTGCTATTTTTGAAAAAGTCGAAAAACGACTGACATTTTTTGAATCTGATCTCAGGTCAGAATGGGTTCATCAGACCAGTGTGTGTCCGGCGGAAACCTCGTATGAATCTGATCTCAGGTCAGAATGGGTTAAGACAATTTGATTTTGGTGTTGTTTTTATTCTTATGTTGCCAGGATAAAAACAACACATTGTGTCAAAGTGCCAAAGCTTATAGCTGGTGTAACACCAAAGCTGTGAGGACAGATCTGTACGACGGTTCCTAAAAGCGCTGTTGACTGCATTTCCGTTCAACCAGGTGTAAAAAAAAAATCATTTAATTAACAATACCAATCAAGAGTTACATGTACAGCATAATTCAAGCTATATACAGCATCTGTCATCTTCTCCAGGTCTCAAACAAACGGGATGCCCCTACACACACAGCACACCGCGTCGCATATTGTACATATACATTATTATACAGTTATCTCCATTCAGCCACTGTAAGATTTCTATATCTTCCGTTCATGGAAGGCCACCCTTCAATTAACCCATTCTGACCGGGCACCCATTTTGGTGTCAGCATCATGTTATGCTTTAGCTATTGAAAAATAGCAGATCTACAAGCTCATATCGCGCCACCGAGTGGCGCGATACGAGCTTGTAGGTCTGCTATTTTTGAAAAATCGAAGAACGACTGACATTTTTAGAATCTGATCTCAGGTCAGAATGGGTTCGTCAGACCAGCGTGTGTCCAGTGGAAACCTCGTATGAATCTGATCTCAGGTCAGAATGGGTTAATTCTAAATCCTGCTGATGGTCCAATCATACAGTATGCATACAGTATGCATGCAGCCGTGCACAAATATAATACACTATGGTGACTTGGCGCTATGTTAACCCAGTCTGGACGGGAGCCCCTTTTTGGTGTTATACTTTAGCTGTTGAAAAATAGCAGATCTACAAGCTCGTTACGTGCTTGTAGATCTGCTATTTTTGAGTGGTGCAACCACTCCAAGGAACAGCAATGTCCGTGTCTGTGACGTTAATGAGCACCAGTACTGTATATGACTGAGTACCAGTAGGGGCGCTGTTGTTGTGCCAGAAACAGAGAGAGGGATAGTGCTGCACTGTTGCCTGCTAATGAGAGAGAGAGAGAGAGGGGGGGGGGGGGGGGAGTTGCACCACTCAGTTCACACAGGTGTGATTTTTTGAAAAATCGTGAAAATGTATCGCAAATCTTTGAATATATTTTCTTTCAAATTTCTAACTCAAATCTTTGCTTCTGGGGAGGGTCTCTGGAACAACATATTTTGAGATGGGGGGGGGGGGGGGTCGATCGACGGACCTGCAGATACAGATAATTCCGGAGCTCCTTGACATGAAAGGATTGTGAAGACATTTGTATAGAATCGACCTCAGGTCGAAGTGGGTTAATTTCATGGGCTGACGCTCCGCTATGATAAAGGTTTTCCTTTGTATGTTTCTCCCCCATTGGCCCCCTATTGTACAGCTGCTAGACTCATTTTGTCGGAAAAAGAAACCTTTCACTTTTCAGGACAAAGGAAAAAAGAACCTTATGTGTCCCAGTGGATCCAATATGGTTATTATTTATTTAGTCACCAGCTCCTTGTCAAGAACCACATGGAACCACCTTTACTTAATTTCATTCGTTTTTTTTATCTCCAAAATAGCAAAAATAGCTGATCTAAAGCTTGTCGTGATGCTGCTATTTTTGTCACTTTTGCACGACCATCTTGTATGACGAATTAACCCATTCTGAACGGGAACCCATTTTGGTGTTGGCATCATGTCGTGCTTTAGCTATTTAAAAATAGCAGATCTACAAGCTCATATCGTAGGTCTGCTATTTTTGAAAAATCGAAGAACGACTGACATAGAAACATAGCTTTATCAGAAAACTGTCAGGATGTAGAAGACGTTTATAGAATCTGATCTCAGGTCAGAATGGATTAAGTAACGCATTAATTTCACACCTGTGTGAAGTGAGCGTTGCTACTGTACCGTGTGGGGGTCCCACACAGAGTTATACCGTGTTGCAGTTTTCCGTAGACAGACAGACAGACAGACAGACAGACAGACAGAGCTGCGTATTGAAGCGGAGACACCGCTCAAAAATGTAAACAATGGAGATACACGGTTACTTCCCCAACAGCGACTGTATATGAAGAGACTGGCCAACAATATTATTATTAGTTTGTGTATTTGTAGGTTTTGCTGCACAGCACCGAGCATGAGACACTAGTGTGAGCAATGCCACCTTTTTTGCCATAATAAGAAAAGGGTTCTTCAATCTATATTGTGCTTTTCTGCTTGTTATATATAGGTATATAATGCCACACTACATTATATCCACTTCACTTGAACACATATACTGCTCAAATGAAGGGCGACTGCAGTTGCCCATTGCAGTCACATTGCCCACTGCAGCATCACTCCCAATCTTCCGCCGTAGTCTGAAAACCCACCTTTTCAGACTCCATCATGGCCCATAGCACTTACCCTACCCCCTTAGATAGCATTTCTGTAGACTTAGATAGCATCTGATACAGACTTATAGCATGTTATGTAGACGGCACTATAATTGCATTGTATATAGTCATAGCACGCCATAGTACATATGTATAGCATAGTAGTATATATGTATAGTTTATATGTATAGTTTCATTATATAGATATTCCACTGTTACTTTCTTAGCTTACGCATGTTTCATGATAAATGCTTTTATGTGATGTATTCCCATGCTTTTGTTCTTGCTTATTGTAAGTCGCTCTGGATTAAGAGCGTCTGATAAATGCCTAAATTGTAAATTGTAAATTGCCTGGATCCTGAGAGGTGTTGAGAGAGAGCGATTAGAATCCTCCAGTCCTGGAAGGTTGTCTTGACTCTTCATCATACTCCTCGTGTTCGTCAGGGACGTGCACAGAGTGTTAAACCATTCTGGGAGGGAACCCCTTTTGGTGAATTACCATTATGCTATGCTTTATAGCTATTGAAAAATAGCAGATCTACTATTATTTTTTTAAATCGAAGAACGACTGACATAGAAACATAGCTTTATCAGAAAACTGTCAGGATGTGGAAAGACATTTGTAGAATCTGATCTCACTTTTGGACAAAAATAGCTGATCTACAAGCTCACAACGCGTCGCGCTGCGACGCGTTGTGAGCTTGCCACTCGGTGGCGCGCTATGAGCTTGTATAGATCTGCTATTTTTCCAAAGCTAAAGCACCAAAATGGGTTCCCGCCCGAGAATGCGCTGCACAAGGTGCCCTTTTTTTTCACTTGAGCACCTGCCCCTCTAAATGTCTGTGCACGCCACTGTGTGGCATGGAAGGAAAGGAGTTGCATTTGCATTTCTTTCACCACGTAGTAGAGAAGAATAACCCTGCACACTGACTGTCTTCACTTGAGTTTAGATTTGATTGAGCAACGTTTCGGTCGTTTCAGACCTTCATGGCAGTCATGCCTGATGAAGGTCTGACGACAGAAGAAGGATTTTTTCTTATAGTTTTCATAGCGTAGTAAAAAAGTAAATGCTGCATTCGTGGTCTAGAAATGGCAGTTGTTTTACAGGCGGGTAAAAGGGCAGCTATGGGGCTGAAGCTTAGCCTGGCGCGGCCAGACTCATGGCGGCAGTGGCTCAGGGGTAGAGTGCCTGGATGGTAACCGTAAGGTTGCCAGTTCGAACCCGGGCTCCCCCAGAGTTACTGTCGAAGTGTCCTTGAGCAAGACACTCAACCCCTAATTGCTCCCGATGTGCTAGTTGGTGCCTTGCATGGTTTCCGCTGCCATCGGTGTATGAATGTGTGTGTGAATGGGTGAATGTAATGCACAATCTATGTAAAGCGCCTTGGATAAAGGCGCTATATAAATGCACCATTTACCATTTACCATTCATGGCGAGGGTTCACTGACGTGTCCTTTCCCTTCAGTGAATCCCTGCTATGAGGCTGGCCTTCATGAAGCCCCCTTTGATGTCTACTGTATGTGCAGCACACATCGACATGACACTCGTCCTGGCTGGAGGTCAATTAAGGGCCTTGGCTTGAAGATACGAGGGGCCTTGAAGAAGAGGTCTGTGATGAAGAGGCCTACAGAGTCCTGCTAATCAGAGATGATTTGAGAGAGGGTTGGTTATTATATCTCCTCTAGTAATCCACTTCAATTATTATTATCAGGACAAAGAAGGGAAAGAAAGGGCAGATTGAAAAAAAAAAATCACTGCACTCGTGCCATTTATCATGATGATGATGATGTCAAGTTGTCAACATCATGTCACGGGGGGGAGGGAGGGGGGGGTAGACATGTTCCCCGTAGGGGGGGGGGGGGGGGGGGGGGGTAGACCTACACACGAAGCCACATGTTACTTAATCAGACCAGTGTGTGTGTGTGTGTCCAGTGGAAACCTCGTATGAATCTGATCTCAGGTCAGAATGGGTTAACTTCCTTATTTAACTTTGCTCCTCTATAGGGTAGGCCCGTAGACCGCTGTCTAAAACGTGAGTTACAGAAACGATGACGAATAAAGAGAGCCACACGTTGGCTCAAAGATGACATTAACCCATTCTGACCTGAGATCAGATTCATACGAGGTTTCCACTGGACACACGCCGGTCTGACGAACCCATTCTGACCTGAGATCAGATTCTAAAAATGTCAGTCGTTCTTCGATTTTTTTCAAAAATAGCAGACCTACAAGCTCGTATCGCGCCACTCGGTGGCGCGCTATGAGCTTGTAGATCTGCTATTTTTCAATAGCTAAAGCATGACATGATGCTAATACCAAAATGGGTGCCCGTTCAGAATGGGTTATTTCCCTTCAGAAAACAACTTTGAGAGGATGCATTATGCAATTACACTGGTTCAAAGAACTTGGAATGAGATGACTTGTAGTTTACTTGAGGGATTTAAAATGCGTCTACGTTGCTGTGTTCATGCTTGACAGGAGACAAATAAATAGCCCCAGCAGTACCGCTCTGATAGCCATTCGTTCAACCACGGTGTGTTGATCCTAATGGGGTCCAAATTAAAACCTACGGGTCTGTAACTCTGAAACCTTAACCCATTTTGGACTGAGGTCGATAACAAAAAAAAAGTCTTCTAAATCCTAACATTTTTCTGAAAACCCCATGTTTCTATGTATGTCAGTGGTGCTCAACCTTTTTCATATCAAGGACCCCTAGAATTATCTCTATTGGGCCACACGGACCCCCATCTCAAAATATGTAGTTCCAGGGACCCCCCCCCCCCCCCCCCCCCCCCCAGAAGCCAATATTTTAGTTAAAAATGTTCGCTCTGAAATATATATTCAAAGATTTGCACCACACTTTAATGATTTTTCAAAAATAGCAGACCTACAAGCTCATAGCGCGCCACTCGGTGGCGCGCTATGAGCTTGTAGATCTGCTATTTTTCAATAGCTAAAGTATAACATAAACACCAAAAGGGGTTCCCGCTCGAAATGGGTTAAAGGAGAATTCCATACTAAAAGGCTTTCTTACCTTTCTTTGTAGTTGTTACGTCCCCACCAAAGAGGTCCAGGTGTTATTTTGTGCAAAAGCTCCTGATTGGCTATTTCCCCTACCATAAGCCCTAAATGAATTGCATTGGATTGAATGGGAATTGAATTGTTGTGCTAATTCGCTTATTTCCATCGCTCAAAATTATAATTTCTTTGTATATATCCTCTCTTCATAATGTAAATAATATCCCAAGCGGCACACTTTACTACTTCTTTCGATGGAAATAAGCGAACTAGCATAACACCCCCATAGCCCCATTCAATTCCCATTCAATGCAATGCAATTCATTGAGGGCTTATGGTAGGGGAAATAGCCAATAAGGAGTTTTTGCACAAGAAAACACCTGGAACTCTTTGGTGGGGACGTAACAACTACAAAGAAAGGTAAGAAAGATAAGAAAGGATTCTAGCATGGAATTCTCCTTTAAGAGTCTACTGAGGGTTTACAAATGGAACTAGTCCATTTACATGCATTTGCACACTGTTAGAGTTCATTAAATACTGACAATTTGACAGTCTAGATTGTGCTCACAGAAATGTAAAGAATAATCAATAGGTCCATAGTCTATAATGCAACGCTCCACACGTACGTCCCAAACTCTTCTCCCTTCTGGCTCCAAAACTATGGAATGCACTTCCCATCACAATCAGAACCGCAGCCTCACTCTCAATCTAAACTATGGAATGCACTTCCCATCACAATCAGAACCGCAGCCTCACTCCCAATCTAAACTATGGAATGCACTTCCCATCACAATCAGAACCGCAGCCTCACTCCCAATCTAAACTATGGAATGCACTTCCCATCACAATCAGAACCGCAGCCTCACTCTCAATCTAAACTATGGAATGCACTTCCCATCACAATCAGAACCGCAGCCTCACTCCCAATCTAAACTATGGAATGCACTTCCCATCACAATCAGAACCGCAGCCAGCCTCACTCTCAAATTCCCAATCTTCCGCCGTAGTCTGAAAACCCACCTTTTCAGACTCCATCATGGCCCGTAGCACTTACCCCCAAATACAGCCTGCCAAAATAGGTTTTGTTTTTAACATCAGACAACAGAAGAGCTGCCAAAATATGTTTTGTTTTTAAGTTCAGACAACAGAAGTGCAGCCATACAGCCTGCCAAAATACAATGCTTAACGTGCCAGCCAGACAATGTGACCTCTGGCAGAATACAGTAATAGTATGTATAATGGCGATTTCACTAGTCACAGTAGTATTCAGCAGGACTTTTAGTATTGACTCGTATCATAGAACAGTTCTCCACTTCTTATTGTTATGATCACCTCACAACATCCAAATGAAAGGCGGAGACCGTCGTCGTGCACTTTATAGGAATTTATTGCAAGGTTCAGTTTCAGGTTCTTATTTCCATCCACAGACAAAAAGAATCCTCCTAATTTATTGCAAGGTTCAGTCTCTTATTTCCATCCAAACAGAATCCTCCTGAGCTTCTCTCAAAAAGTATCCAATTGAAAACAATTGACTGGTTTAAACAATATCAAAGAATAAACAAAAGCACGATTCCTTACGTTACGAATTTACGGTCAAAAACTTGTTTCGTTCCACTTTGTTGCATCAACTACATTTTCTATTCACTTTGTCTATTATCTGACGTCACTGGCTAATGGCACATGCGCAGTAGCTGTTATATCGCTCAAAATAACACAGTATATTTAGAAACGTATCATAAAGTGTTGCAACAAACACCTAATGTTAGTAAACAAACCAAAGTACCAAAAAGCAACTACTGATAATAATAAACAAAAAAGCAATAATATTGTAAATCACTCAAAATGGCTTTAGGTTAGTTTTGGCTCCTACATTTCCGGCCCCTAATTGGAAGACAAAAAGGCTGACAATTATTTAAACATTAACACAAAGAGAGCCAAAATACACCGTTGTTCTGTTCGCTTCAAACACAAAATAAAGCTTTTTCAACTGAGTGTCCATGTCACATTATTAAAGAACCTCTTTTCTCCTTTTTTTTGTCTCTTTAAGAGTCTGTTTCACACACAAAGCATAGCTTATCAACTGGTCTTTCTAAAATGTTTGTCTTTGTTTTGACCAGCACTCTTCTAACAAGTCCCTTTGAGTCCGGAATGGTCTGAGTGACCCTTCCTAAGAGCCAAGAGTTCCGTGGGGCTGAGTCATCAACGATCATGACAACATCTCCAGCTTTGAGATTTTGCCTGACTTGTGTCAATTTTTGCCGCTCCTGTTGGAGAGGTAAGTATTCGCGTAGCCACCGCTTCCAAAACAGTTCTGCTAAGTATTGCACCTGTTTCCATCTGCGACGTGAATACAGGTCATCTTTTTCAAACAGTCCTGGTGGAAGTAGTGGTTCTCTTTTTAATAGTAGCAGGTGATTAGGGGTTAAGGCCTCAAGGTCATTTGAGTCGTCGGATGACTTTGTGATTGGCCTGTCATTAATTATGGCCTCCACTTCACAGAATAGTGTTTGGAGAGCTTCATCATCAACAACCTGCTCCTTTAGCACAGATTTCAGTATTTTTCTCACTGACCGGATCTGCCTTTCCCAGATCCCTCCAAAGTGTGAGCCAGCCGGCGGGTTAAAAATCCACTGTATTCCTTTTTGACGGAGTGAATCTTGAATCTTCGTTTGGTTCCAGCTTTGTATTGCTTCACGAAGCTCCCGTTCAGCAGCAACAAGATTGGTGCCGTTATCAGAGCGCATCACGGCTGGATGGCCTCTCCTGCACACAAACCGCCGGATTGCATTCAAGCAAGAGTCGGTGTCCAATGTGTGCGCCACCTCTATGTGCACTGCTCTCGTTGTTAGGCAAGTGAACAAAACACCATACCTTTTTACGTTGGCTCGTCCTCTTTTGACTAAAAAAGGCCCAAAATAGTCCACACCAACATTCGTAAATGGTGGTTTGTCTGGTTGTAGCCTATCTTTTGGCAGGTCAGCCATCTTTTGTTCTCCTCTCTTGGCGTTAATTTTCCTACAGATGACACAGCTAGACAGGAATTTCCTTACTGTGGAATTTGCAGCAGGAATCCAGAACTTCTGGCGTAGCCGTGACAGCATGTAGTTTCTCCCACAGTGGCCTATCTTCTCATGAATATCCTGCAAAATCAGAGAGGTGATGTGCAGATCCTTTGGGATGATAGCTGGGTGCTTAGACTCTGCTGGCATAGCAGACTTGCTGAGGCGACCTCCAACTCGTAGTATCCCATCTAGAAGCATGGGATCTAGCTTATGTATAGTGCTGTTCCTCTTCAGGTTGTGTGTTCCCTTTTCCAATGTTGAAATCTCTTCATGATACCTTTGGTTTTGACTGAAACGAATGATTTCTGCCTCTGCCTTTTGTAGATCTTCAACAGTTAAGTCTCTTTTGTCAACTTTTGCCTTGTAGGCCTGCATATGTTGTGTCACTGTAGTTTTCTGTGTGTCTGGATCAGTTTGGGAGTCTTTGCTTGCTGCTTGTAACTCTTTCCTTTTCTTACTCAGGTCCCTGAGTAACTCCTTGAAATTAAGCATCCACGCTACTGCCTTTTTTAGTTTGTACCACTTGGAGTAGTAGCTGAACAGCTTATTCACAGCGTTTGTTTTCTCAGTTATGTGTGTGAGGTTTGCAGTGACTGTTTTCCTCACCTCCACATCATCCTCTTCAACCCCAGAGCTATGAAATCTGGCTGGCCACTGAATTTCAGGTTCCCACAAGAATGATGGTGCCTGAATCCAGCTCTGGTGACTCATCAACCTTTTTGCCGTGAGCCCCCTAGAAGCACAGTCCGCTGGGTTGTCCTTGGTGTTGATATACCTCCACTGAGACAGCTTGGTTGTGTCTCGAATGGTGGAAATCCGATTAGCAACAAAAGTCTTGAATCTCAGTGTGTCACTTGCTATGTACTTCAACACAGTAGTGCTGTCTGTCCAAAATGTTGACTCTCGCAGTTTGAGTTGCAGCTCCTTCCTTATCATCTTGTCGATGTTCACAGCCACAACTGCTGCTGCCAACTCCATCCGAGGGATTGTCATTTGCTTCAAGGGTGCTACCCTCGACTTTCCGAGTAGAAATGCACAGTGAACATCACCTTGAGCATTTGTCAACCTGAGGTGTGACACTGTTCCGTATCCATTCTCGCTTGCGTCTGAGAAATGGTGGATTTGAGCTGTCATAATGGCACCAAAATCAACAGGCTTAACGCACCTGCTCACAGAGAAAGCAGCCAGTTGATGTAGGTCTTTCAGCCATTCAAACCATATCTGGGACAGCTTCTCTGGGATGGGCTCGTCCCATGCAAGCTTCTCTTTGCTCAGCTGCTGCATGAGACACTTTGCAGGAAGAATGAATGGAGAGAGGAAACCTAGTGGGTCATATATGGAACTCACAGTTGACAGGATTCCTCTTCTTGTGACTGGTTTGTCCTTTACATTAATCCTGAACATGAACGTGTCTGACTTTATGCACCACAGCACTCCGAGTGCTCTTTCAATTGGCAGCACATCTTGACTTAGGTCCACGTTTCTCACATCCTTAGCTCTGTCATTTTCTGGTATAGTTGCAAGAAAATCACGGCTGTTGCTTGTCCACTTAGTCAAGTTGAATCCTCCTGAGGCACATAGCGCTTTGAGGTCCTTATACAGAGCAATGGCTTGACTGTCACTGCTGACTGATGTCAAACAGTCATCTATGTAGAAATTATTGAGCACTGTATCCACAGCCTCCTGTGAAGACTTGCTTCTGTTTTCCTCTGCAGTCCTTTTTAGTGCGAAGTTAGCACAACTCGGTGACGACGTTGCGCCAAACACATGCACAGTCATCTGGTAATCAACCATTTCTTGTCCAGTGTCTCCGTCGGGCCACCAGAGGAAGCGAAATAGGTTGGCATCGTCGTCAGGAACCCTCACCTGATGATACATGGCTTCAATATCTGCCATAACAGCGATATTCTCTTGTCTGAACCGCAGCAAAACTCCTAAGAGGGAATTTGCCAAGTCTGGACCCTGAAGAAGCTTGTCATTCAATGAGGTCCCTTGGAAACGAGCAGCGCAGTCAAACACCACGCGTAGTTTCTTCTTTTGAGGGTGGTAGACTCCGTGATGTGGGACATACCACACTTTTCCATCCTGCTTGCTTAGCTTGTCCTCCGGTACTCTGACTGCATAGCCTTTGCTAATCATGTCACTCATGAAAGCATTGTACTCCTGTTGGAATCCAGGATTTTTACAGAGTTTTCGTTTAAGGGTTAGTGCTCTTTGCACAGCAGCGCTCCGATTATTTGGCATAATGGCAGCTGCATTCTGCTTCGGAAGTCCGACGTAGTGGTGACCTTGAGCGTGGTACGAAGAGGTTGTCACAGAGTCCATGAACTGTTTATCTTCTTGTGACATTTCTTGCTTCTCATCACACATACGCTCAGGAAAATCCTGATTGAACTGCTGTACTAGCAGCTGCTCCACATCTTCAATGGACACACGGTTCACCGTAACCTGTGTACATGCATCACTTTCTATGTCAGTGTCTGTATGTTCCTTGAGTGGTCCGTTGACTATCCATCCTAGTGCTGTTTTAACAGCATACGGCCCATTGTCCCTGCTGTTAATCACTTGCCATGGTTCTAATGCTTTGTGGATGTTGGTTCCAATGAGAAGTCCCACGTCGGCATTGATGGTAGGTAAAGTGACTTCACTGAGATATGGCCATTTTTCAATGTCTTTCTGTGATGGAATATTCCTCCGTGTCACAGGAATGCTTTTTTGAGTGAAGACCTTGGGTAAGTCTATGAAGTTGTTGCTTTGGAGCCCACTAACTTCCAAGTCAGTAAGTATATAACTTTCCACCCGTACTTTAGAACTCATGGTGGTCAAATCAAGTTCTGTGCGTCTTCCTTGTATGTTCAACTGGCTTGCTAGTTTGTTGGTACAAAAGGTCGCAGAGCTGCCAGGATCCATGAACGCGTAGGTCTCAACTATCTTGCTGCCTTTCTTTAACTTGACCTGGACTGGTACTACGGCAAGAATGAGGTCATCTCCGGCCCCAGTACAGGCACTAGTTTCACTGTTAATTGCCACCATTGCACTAGTTAGTGTGGTGTGCTCTGTGGTGCCATCTTCCTCATTTTCTTCATCCATGTTTTCCTTGTCAGGCCTCTCTTGTCTTGCAAAGTGTAGCATGCTGGGGTGTTTCAGTGAACAGACTTGGCATGTCATTCGTTTTTTGCAGATAGAACTTCGGTGACCTTTACAAAGACAACCAAAACATAGTCCTGCTTTCATGAGAAACTCTATTTTGTCTTTGTGTGTTTTGTCTCTCATCTTAAAACACTCTTCCAGAGTGTGATTCTTCTCACAACACAAACATGGTTTAGTGAAGGCACCGACAGGTGCTTTAGCTTCAGTCCTTGACTTTGGTGCATTACTATGCTCTTTCTCAACTGGAGCAATGCTCGTAGCAAAGCTACGTCCTTTCTTTACTTCTTTCTTTATTCCATATCCGGATCCTTGTTTTCCTTTTTCTTTCTTTTCACTTGTGGCAGCATCCAATAGATCTCCAAAGAGTGGGTCCATGATGAGTTTAGCTTGCCGATCTACAAACATGACTAGGTCAGCAAACCTGGCTCTGCGACCCCTACTTTCTTGGATGTCAAATGCAAAGCCCCTCCACTTCTCTCTGACTTTGTACGGCAATTTTGAGATTATGACTCTCATGTTTGTTGGATTGTCAAGCTCGTCCATGAACTTGATGTCCTCCATCGTGTTGCGACAGCTCATAAGAAATAGTGCGAAGGTGCTTAGCGCTTTTCCGTCTTCTGACTTGATTTGAGGCCACTTGAATGCCTTTTCAATTAGTGATGAAGCTATTTTAAGCTCATTTCCATAACGATCATGAAGCAGTCGCAGTGCCTCACTGTATCCACGACTTGCTGTCATGTGCTGGCAACTCTTTACCAGGTCCCTTGGTTCTCCTCTAGTGTACTGCTCCAGAAAGTACAATTTGTCTTCATTGCTCTCAGCTCTGGAGTCAATAGCATGTTCAAAAGCTCTTATAAATGTTAAGAACTCAAGTGGATCTCCATGAAATAGAGGAATGTCTCTCTGTGGCAAGCGGGATAATTGTTGGTTCTTCACAAGGAGCTCTGTGATATCAGTCTGTCGTTGCATCACTCTGTACAACTCACTTGTGTCGTTATGCTGTGTTGTCGGCTGCACAGTAGGTGAAAACGTAATGTTCTGTTGTGTGTTAGGCACCTTTACTGCAGGCGTGAATAGCATGCTATCGGGCCTAAGCTTAGATCCTGAGGAAACATACTCACTCTTAACATGGCTTTGTGCATACTCATTCATGCCGTCACGTTGTTCAGGTGCTTCATTTTCTTTGAACACTTTTATTTTAGCAGCAGATACAGCCAATGCTGTTTCCAGCTCCAGTCGCTGTTTATCAGCACGTATCTGCGCTTCCTTCTGCTCCAACGCTTGCATTTCCTTCAGTGAAGCTGCTTTTGCAATAAGAGCTGCTCTATTCGCCTCCTCTTTCAGGCGTGCTGAAGCTGCCGATGAAGCAACAGACCTTCCAGACCTTCCAGACCGTCCAGAACCAGCCTCGCTACCCCTCCTCTTTGGCTGTGACACGTTTGAAATACTGTCATTGGGTGCCACATCTTTGACACTTGTTTGCCTGAGTTCCAAATGCAATTTTGTATCCTGAACCCACTGATGTGTAGTTTGCATGAAATCTTGGCAACACTGTAATTTAGGCTCAAACCAGCTCACTTGGTCTGCCTGCTTTTCCTCTTCATTTAGATAAGACAGCACATTATAGTTGGCCTCCTTGAACTCTTCAAGAAGCTTTTTGTACTGTTCCATCTCACCTTGTTCAATCTCCTGCACATAGGCATCAGAGACCATGTGAGACTCCATGTAGTTCGATTTTGTAGTCAATTGTCTTAATTTGCCTCTCCGTGCATTTATACACTGCTGCAATCTCTCCTCACGGTTTTCTGTGGGCAACTGCTCCATCCTGTGGCTCAACTCGGGAACTGCACCACTGGCGTCTTTTTCTTGCTGCGTCATTTTCTTTGATGTCGGGTATGATGACGCTAGAAATATGTCAACGTTGATTCTGCTTCACAGTTGCACTTTCAAGTTTCAGGAATACTTCAGTTTATATTTCCACTATGGGGTCACTTCCACCACAGCAAACATCAGTTCCAATGAACAGTTGAAGCATCAACTCTGTCTTTCCGTTTTGGGGGACAGGCTATTTCCTGGATCTTACAATTCCGTTGCACCTTCCATACAGTGGGGGTAGGCTAATTCCTGGATTTTTCTAGTCCATCGCACATTCCATACAACATGTTCCACAGAGAACGAAGTTTTTGACTTGATATAATGGCGATTTCACTAGTCACAGTAGTATTCAGCAGGACTTTTAGTATTGACTCGTATCATAGAACAGTTCTCCACTTCTTATTGTTATGATCACCTCACAACATCCAAATGAAAGGCGGAGACCGTCGTCGTGCACTTTATAGGAATGTATTGCAAGGTTCAGTTTCAGGTTCTTATTTCCATCCACAGACAAAAAGAATCCTCCTAATTTATTGCAAGGTTCAGTCTCTTATTTCCATCCAAACAGAATCCTCCTGAGCTTCTCTCAAAAAGTATCCAATTGAAAACAATTGACTGGTTTAAACAATATCAAAGAATAAACAAAAGCACGATTCCTTACGTTACGAATTTACGGTCAAAAACTTGTTTCGTTCCACTTTGTTGCATCAACTACATTTTCTATTCACTTTGTCTATTATCTGACGTCACTGGCTAATGGCACATGCGCAGTAGCTGTTATATCGCTCAAAATAACACAGTATATTTAGAAACGTATCATAAAGTGTTGCAACAAACACCTAATGTTAGTAAACAAACCAAAGTACCAAAAAGCAACTACTGATAATAATAAACAAAAAAGCAATAATATTGTAAATCACTCAAAATGGCTTTAGGTTAGTTTTGGCTCCTACAGTATGTCACGCCTCCATTCAGCTGTAAATGATAACGTAATGGTTCTCTGAGTAATGTATGGGGCCGGGGGGGGGGGCCTGTGGCTCAGGAGGTAGAGCAGGTCGTCCAATGATCCCTGGGTCGGCGGTTCGAATCCCGGCTCCTCCTCCTGTCTACATGTCGAAGTGTCCTTGGGCAAGGCACTGAACCCCCAAATTGCTCCCGATGTGCTGGTTGGTGCCTTGCATGGCTTCCGCCGCAATATGTGTATGAATGTGTGTGTGAATGGGTGAATGTAATGCACAATCTATGTAAAGCAGGCGCTATATAAATGCACCATCACAATTTACAATTTAGGCATTTAGCAGACGCTCTTAATCCAGAGCGATTTACATTTAAGCAAGAACAAAAGCATGGGAATACATCACATGAAAGCATTTATCATGAAACATGCGTAAGCTAAGAAAGTAACAGTGGAATATCTATATAATGAAACTATACATACACTATACATATAAACTATACATATATACTACTATGCTATACATATGTACTATGGCGTGCTATGACTATATACAATACAATTATAGTGCTGTCTACATAACATGCTATAAGTCTGTGTCAAATGCTATCTAGCAACAGAAATGCTATCTAAGGGGTTAGAGCCTAGTCCTTCCATGCGCCAGAAGCGTACCTCTCAGCCCCCTGGCAGAGTAGTTCTGGAGTATAGTTCCAACATATTGTGCGGCCCTGGTCTTTCCCTAGTGGGACTGATCGAGGGTATAGCTATACTGGGACGTACTGTAAGTCGGGATTTGATCACCCCAGCTGGGTCGCCTGCCCTGAGTGAGGGGTATGATGTTGGTATACGTAGACCCGAAACCCCGTTGACCTCAGGATACATCACTGAGGAATATACGTCCCAGGTGCATCCATGACCTCAGGATACATCACTGAGGAATATACGTCCCAGGTGCATCCACGACCTCAGGATACATCACTGAGGAATATACGTCCCAGGTGCATCCACGACCTCAGGATACATCACTGAGGAATATACGTCCCAGGTGCATCCACGACCTCAGGATACATCACTGAGGAATATACGTCCCAGGTGCATCCACAACCTCAGGATATATCACTGAGGAATATACGTCCCAGGTGCATCCATGACCTCAGGATACATCACTGAGGAATATACGTCCCAGGTGCATCCACGACCTCAGGATATATCACTGAGGAATATACGTCCCAGGTGCATCCATGACCTCAGGATACATCACTGAGGAATATACGTCCCAGGTGCATCCACGACCTCAGGATACATCACTGAGGAATATACGTCCCAGGTGCATCCATGACCTCAGGATACATCACTGAGGAATATACGTCCCAGGTGCATCCACGACCTCAGGATATATCACTGAGGAATATACGTCCCAGGTGCATCCACGACCTCAGGATATATCACTGAGGAATATACGTCCCAGGTGCATCCACGCAACGTATTTTTCTTTTAGCACTTGAGTTGTTGAGTAAATACATTTAGTTTGACTGGGTTCTTATACTGTGGATCCCCCTGGGACCCCCTGGGACCCCCCTGCATGGGACCCCCTGGGACCCCCCTGCATGGGACCCCCCTGGGACCTCCTGCAGGACTCCTGGGACCCCCCTGGGACCCCTGGGACCCCCTGGAGGACTCCTGGGGGTCCCTTTGAGGACCGCAGGAGGCCAGGGCTTTTGACCTCTTCACTTTGCCTGACTTGACAACATTATTAATGTCCCCGAGATTCAAGATTGCTTTTATATTCAGTAATTTGTTTTTCCATCTGCAAGCAGCTTCATAAATGAATACTCATGAATAAGCATATAGGCAGATAAAAAAAACAGTCTAAAAACAGAATATAGAATTCATGTCATCATTTTTTTTTATGCATTAGGAATGCATATACTGTACCTCCTCCCCATCATCAGATTTGATTGCCTGGGGAAATAAAGTGTTCCGCATCTGTTCCGTCCTGGCATTGATGCTCCTGTATCGTTTTCCCAGACGGCATATGAGATCAGACTGTGAGAGAGAGAGGGGTCGTTCCTCCATACGACTATCCGCTGATGTTCCGAGTGCCAATGGCAGACTCTTGTTGTCTACAGGGACGTGCGGAAAGTGCAGGGGCTCGAATCCCTTAAGAGGATATACTTTTAGAACAAAAAATAGCAGATCTACAAGCTCTCAACGTGTTGTGCTGCGACGCGCTGAGAGCTTGTAGATCAGCTATTTTCTGGGGGCAACCCAGCACTCTTTAGCTAGTGGAGATGCAGGTGTAACGACATGTATTTCTAAACAAATGTGACCAAATTTGTCTGGGAGACTGCCATTGGATTTTTTTGAAGTTTTGTTTTTTCATTTCATATCAAAGCAGGGAATCAAAGCTTCAAATTGACATATTGGTTGTTGACCCACCAGTTTTGGAGATATGGCTTATAGAGTGTCTTGCAGAAAACAGCGAGTTGAGAGAACAGGCTTGAAAGGTTCACTTCTGTGGTCTCTAACATTACAATAGCTACATGTTTAAGCATTTTTTTCATATTTACATGTCAATTTCAGCTCTGACACTTATTTCAGACATGCTCTAGTATGTGAAGAGTCTGCCTGTGCTATTAAGTCATTTTGAAAAAAAAGGGAAAAAAAAGTTTTTCTCCTCTGGTGAAAAGCTGGAATGTGCGCGATGGCAGTCTCTCAGTCAAATCTGGTCACAAATGTGTTCAACGCAAAATACTGTTGTTCAAGTTCAGGAGACTTCGGGGGAAAAAAAGCTATTCTCCTGAATGCTGCCTTCCGGCATGGCATGGAAATGAGAGGAGGGGTATTTGCATTTCTTTCACCGTGTAGTAAACGCTGCATTCGTGGTCTGGAGAGGGCAGTTGTTATACAGACGGGTTAAAGGGCAGGGGCTGAAGCCCCCTTTGATGTCTGCGTGTGCACGTCCCTGTTGTCTAAAGTCTTGGATGAGGAGTCTCTCCAGTGGGCGCGAGGCATGCTTGTGTTTGTGAAGCCCCTCCTATATCCCATTCTGACCTGAGATCAGATTCATACGAGGTTTCCACTGGACACACACTGGTCTGATTAACCCAGTCTGACCTGAGATCAGATTCTAAAAATGTCAGTCGTTCTTCGATTTTTTTTTTAAATAGCAGACCTACAAGCTCGTAGATCTGCTATTTTTAAATAGCTAAAGCACAACATGATGCTGACACCAAAATGGGTTCCCGTTCAGAATGGGATATATACAGCCTTTTGTCATAACTCGTGTCACATTTGTCATTGACAATGAAAGGAGAATACAACGTACGACGTCATGTGTGTCTGAGCAAATCGACATGATAAGTCATGACGATGTACGATGATGAGAGCGCCCCTCACTTCACACGGTGCGATTTCTTTTTAACTGTAAAACGCATTGTGACTATTCCTGTCTGTGTGAAAGGTGTTCTGTAAATCAATATGGTCGCATAATATGCGACCATATTGATTTACAGAAAACACCTTTCACAAAAAAAAGGCCATTTTGAAAATGCGCGCGCATCCACTTCTTAGAGTATATATGAATAGAGACGGCACCCAGAGGAAACCCTGAGGCGAAATGGACATAGTGGCCGAATTTGTCATTGCAGCTCGAGCCAGCGCTGCTCCGTTGACTATCATTGCGCGCGTTCATGTGTTTGAGGCCATGACACGTGAACGAATGTTTCATACGTGAACGCGCACAAACGGCACAATGATAGTCAACGGCAGCGCGTTCATGTGTTTTTGAGGCCAATCCATCCCAGAATGCACTCTGTTCCTACACGGAAGGAGGAGTGAATTCGCCTCATGCGCTTTTGAGCAACTTACTGCAAGTGGATGGGAGGAGAACTCGGGTGTCTTCTCTATTCATATATACTCTAAGATCCACTTCCGTTCCAAGCCCTGCATTCAAAGCCCTGCATCTCAGAAAACGCCCAGACGAGCGTTTCCAACGGCCTGTAGGTGGCGCTGTGATACACGCAGTCGGGTTTTTCCCACCACCGACCCAGAGAACAACAACCGGTCAAGACCTTCTTAGAGTATATATGAATAGAGACGGCACCCGGAGGAAACCCTGAGGCCAAATGGACATAGTGGCCGGATTTGGTATTGCAGCTCGAGCCCGTTGACTGTCATTGCGCACGTTCATGTTATTATTGGGCTCATGACACGTGAACGAATGTTTCATACGTGAACGCAGCGCAAACGGTGGCCATCCCAGAATGCACTCTGTTCGTACCCGAAAGGAGGAGTGAAATCGCCTCATGTTGCTTTTGAGCAACTTAAAGGAGAATTCCATGCTAGAATGCTTTCTTATCTTTCTTACCTTTCTTTGTAGTTGTTACGTCCCCACCAAAGAGGTCCAGGTGTTTTTTTGTGCAAAAACTCCTTATTGGCTATTTCCCCTACCATAAGCCCTCAATGAATTGCATTGCATTGAATGGGAATTGAATGGGGCTATGGGGTGTTATATGCTAATTCACTTATTTCCATCGAAAGAAGTAGTAAAGTGTGCCGCTTGGGATATTATTTACATTATGAAGAGAGGATATATACAAAAAATATATAATTTTGAGCGATGGAAATAAGCGAATTAGCGCAACACCCCATAGCCCAATTCAATTCAATGCAATTCATTTAGGTCTTATGGTAGGGGAAATGGCCAATAAGGCCTTTTAGTATGGAATTCTCCTTTAATGCAAGTGGATGGGAGGAGGAATTCGGTGCCGTCTCTATTCATACATACTCTAAGGTCAAGACACCACACACAGCAGTTTGTCATTTGTCATTGGCTCTTCAAAGTAAGTGTTACGAGCGATAAAACCCTGGCAGCACGCTATTGATTAATGGTGGTGGATTAAGAGATATTATAGACCTTGGTCAGAATCCCATGTAGTAGCCTATACATAAAAGAGTGCAGGTTTGCTGGAGTTAATTCCTTAACTGCTTTTTTTACATTGAAAGATATAAAGATTTAGCCTGCAGTCTTTTATAAATAAATGAACGGGACCTTATATACTTTCTTGGATTAATTATTACCCTACAAGCTATTCACTACATTATAGATGTATTTAGAGTGGGTTTGATCTCTTCCCTTAGCCCATTCTGAACGGGCACCCATTTTGGTGTTAGCATCATGTTATGCTTTAGCTATTTAAAAATAGCAGATCTACAAGCTCATATCGCGCCACCGAGTGGCGCGATATGAGCTTGTAGGTCTGCTATTTTTTTTTAATTGCAGAGCGACTGACATTTCTAGAATCTGATCTCAGGTCAGAATGGGTTAATCAGACCAGTGTGTGTCCGGCGGAAACCTCGTATGAATCTGATCTCAGGTCAGAATGGGTTAGAGAACGAATGGCCTTATCTCTGGCGTGTCTCTGCTATCATTGCCCTTTTCCCCGTATATATATCATGCAATTTAAATCAGATATTAGCATAACTGTGACTCCAGGCAACATTATTTTATTCAGGGGGGAGCTAAATAAATGTAGCTAAAGTCAAGTCCATGGCGCTCATGGCGGTAGATACTATTAAAAGCTTTACGTGTTCAATGCCGTAGAATAAACTCAAAGTCAAAGGCTGTAAAAGGTTGTATGTAACAACAGTCAAATATTCAAATGTATTTTGTAACTGGTAAACTTTGTAAAGAAGAAAAAAAATGAAAATGCGTTCACAGCCTGCGATTGAAAAAAAATGCAATCTTTTACATTTTTCTTTCTGCAGTTGTCGATTTACTTAGTTGTCTAACCGTCTACCTTCCCGCGCAGATACTGTAGTTTGAAAACCTCTGAATTAGGGAAATGAAGAACCTTATGCCCAGTGGTGGAAATACTGTAGTTTGAAAACCTCTGAATTAGGGAAATGAAGAACCTTATGCCCAGTGGTGGAAAAAGTACTCAATTGTTTTACTTGAGTAAAAGTGCTACTTCGTTACAAGTAAAAGTACGAAATTTAAAATGTTCTTGAGTTAAAGTATCGGCATCAAAATGTACTTAAAGTACTAAAAGTAAAAGTATTCATATTGCAGAATGTCCCATTTCACATCTACGAGCTCTCAATGTGTCGCAATGCCCAAATGTATGGGGTTGAAGTGGTTAATGTATGTTTTTTAATCAAAATCTCCAAAGTAACTAGTAACTAAAGTTTTCAAATAATTGTAGTTAAGTAAAAGTACACATTTTGGCTCTGAGATGTAGTGGAGTAGAAGTAAAAGTACTGGACATTGGAAATACTCAAGTAAAGTACAAATACCTCAAAATTGTACTTAAGTAGAGTACTTAAGTAAAAGTACTCTCCATCGTCAAAGTTGTCCACCCCTGGACTACTGTACATACAATACTACTGTATGTAATATGAACGACAGTTTCAAATCAAACTGGAAACCTAAATCAGGAACAATTTCTGAAGCGATTTATATGTAGATACTGCAGATCTTAAGTACAGTTCAGACCTGATTGATTGATTGAAATGTGTATTCACAGTATGTAGACTGTGTACATTTCAACAAAAGTACAGGTCGGTAACAACAAAGCAACACACAGAACATACAGTATAGTAAACGGCAAAACCAAACACATGCATAAGGCCAATATTTCACTTTAGCATCAGTAGATCTTTGAACGCTGCATGCTCTCATCAATTCAGCCGACGGGTCTGCAGGGTAACTGTGTATTTTCTTTCCACGACACTTCCAATTTATCCCATTCTGACCTAAGATCAGATTCATACGAGGTTTCCGCCGGACACACACTGGTCTGATGAACCCATTCTGACCTGAGATCAGATTCATACGAGGTTTCCGCCGGACACACACTGGTCTGATGAACCCATTCTGACCTGAGATCAGATTCTAAAAATGTCAGTCGTTCTTCGATTTTTCAAAAAATAGCAGACCTACAAGCTCGTATCGCGCCACTCGGTGGCGCGATATGATCTTGTAGATCTGCTATTTTTCAATAGCTAAAGCATAGCATGATGCTGACACCAAAATGGGTGCCCGGTCAGAATGGGTTATATATATCTGCTGCCCTGGCGAGTCCCATAATAGCCCTTTTGGTTTTCCAGACTGAACATTTGGGCGAGTCCCATAATAGCCCTTTTGGTTTCCAGACTGAACATTTGGGCGAGTCCCATAATAGCCCTTTTGGTTTCCAGACTGAACATTTGGGGCAATCATATCATATTTATTGGACACGTTCCATAGATCGTTTGGGTTTCCTTTTCTCCTGCTCCGCTGATAGTTCCAATGATCCAGATATTGACTTTTGCGACTTCAATTTGCTCAATCTCTCCTCTCAGGGAAACTTTTTTTTATTTCTGAGTGCACTGTATATATATAAGCCATTCTGGGCAGGAACCCATTTTTGGTGTTTTAAGCAATTATGTTATACTTTAGCTATTGAAGAATAGCAGATCCACAAGCTCGTAGCGCGGCACCGAGTGCCGCGCTACAAGCTTGTAGGTCTGCTATTTTTTTTTAATCGTGAAAATGTGGCGCAGATAATTGTAGTTGACAGTAGGCTGACAGGAGATGGGGAGAGAGATGGGGGGGGGGGGGGGAGTGACATGCAGTAAAGGCCGTCGGGATCGGGAGTCGAACCCGCGGCCACACTGCCAGACTGGATTACCAGCCAAGGTGCCCCAGAGGAGCGAACATTTTTAACTAAAAGCTTTGCTTCCCTGGAACAACATATTTTCAGATGAGGGGGGGGGGGGGGGGGGGTCGGCGGCCAATTATACATATAATTCTGGGGGTCGTTGAGACATGAAACTGTTTGAGAAGGACTGACGTATAGAAACATCGTCCTCAGGTCGATAACGGGATAATATCTCCATCCCCACCTGGGCTCTGCAGCCCCGCGGCGGCGGTCGTTATCCGTGACGTTAGCCTCCCTAACTCCTCGTGATTTAGAGGATGTGTCCTCCATTGATTGGTGTAGAAAGTAAATTGAGTCCTTTATCGGCTTTAATTTAGAATGGTGGGCCAAACCAATCTCCTCTCTCGTGTACCTTCTTTCGATAGCCTATAATGAGTTCTGTGTTTTCCCAAGTTGGTGTCCTTTATGCTGCAGCTCTGCAAGGACTCTTCCTCAGCCAACATTAAATACCAAGCTGGTACAAAAAAGCTTGAATATCTTGAGGGCATTATTTCATGTTTCGTGTTTTTGGCAGCTAATTTCTATTTTTAGTTTAGTCATGGTCTTTGTACTGAAACTTCATCTTTGGACTGAAACTTCATTTAGTTTTAGTCATATTTTAGTCATAACGCCTTAGCATTAGTCTAGTTTTAGTCGACTAAGTGTCGTGCGATTTTAGTCGACTAAATCTACGGCTGATTTAGTCGACTGAAATGTATTTTGGTGGGCCTTGATGCCGTCGTAATGACAGATTTTACACTTGCTAAAAATAGCCGATCTACAAGCACACAGCGCGTTGCGCTGCGACGCGTTGTGAGCTTGTAGATAGAAGAATTTACAGTTCAGGCATTTATCAGACGCTCTTAATCCAGAGCGACTTACATTAAGCAAGAACAAAAGCATGGCAATACATCACATACATAAAAAGTAGTTATCATGAAACATGCGTAAGCTAAGAACGTAACAGTGGAATACTGTATCTATAATGAAACTATCTTCTCTCTCGTGTAACTTCTTTCTAGCCTAATGAGTTCTGTGTTTTCCAAGTTGGTGTCCTTGCTGCAACTCTGCAAGGACTCTTCCTCAGCCAACAGTATACACCAAGCTGGTACAAAAAGCTTGAATATCTTGAGGGCATTATTTCGTGCAGGCAGTGTTGTTTTTGGCAGCAAATTTCTATTTTAGTTTAGTCATGGTCTTTGGACTGAAACTTCATTTAGTTTTAGTCATATTTTAGTCATAACGCCTTAGAGTTTAGTCGACTAAAATCACATGACACTTAGTCGACTAAATCTACGGCTGATTTAGTCGACTGAAATGTATTTTGGCGGGCCTTGATGCCGTCGTAATGACAGATTTTACACTTGCTGAAAATAGCCGATCTACAAGCCCACAACGCGTCAGCTTGTAGATCGGCTATTTTATATGATGCTTTTTATATGTTATCTAAGTCTACGTAAAGTGCTTATCTGAGGGGCTATAGGGCAGTGGTGGTCATGTGGTATGATATATAATCTATAATGAGGATGTATCTTGCCGGGGAACACCAGATCCCAGAGAAAGCCTCCGCAGATGGCTATCAGACTGTCCTGATCCTCGTCTCTGTGCAGACAGGCTACCGATGGCTATCAGACTGTCCTGATCCTCGTCTCTATGCAGACAGGCTACCGATGGCTATCAGACTGTCCTGATCCTCGTCTCTATGCAGACAGGCTACCGATGGCTATCAGACTGTCCTGATCCTCGTCTCTATGCAGACAGGCTACCGATGGCTATCAGACTGTCCTGATCCTTGTCTCTATGCAGACAGGCTACCGATGGCTATCAGACTGTCCTGATCCTTGTCTCTATGCAGACAGGCTACCGATGGCTATCAGACTGTCCTGATCCTCGTCTCTATGCAGACAGGCTACCGATGGCTATCAGACTGTCCTGATCCTCGTCTCTATGCAGACAGGCTACCGATGGCTATCAGACTGTCCTGATCCTTGTCTCTATGCAGACATCAGGCTACCGATGGCTATCACACTGTCCTGATCCTCGTCTCTATGCAGACAGGCTACCGATGGCTATCAGACTGTCCTGATCCTTGTCTCTATGCAGACAGGCTACCGATGGCTATCAGACTGTCCTGATCCTTGTCTCTATGCAGACAGGCTACCTACCGATGGCTATCAGACTGTCCTGATCCTTGTCTCTATGCAGACAGGCTACCGATGGCTATCAGACTGTCCTGATCCTTGTCTCTATGCAGACAGGCTACCGATGGCTATCAGACTGTCCTGATCCTTGTCTCTATGCAGACAGGCTACAGATGGCTATCAGACTGTCCTGATCCTTGTCTCTGTGCAGACAGGCTACCGATGGCTATCAGACTGTCCTGATCCTTGTCTCTATGCAGACAGGCTACCTACCGATGGCTATCAGACTGTCCTGATCCTTGTCTCTGTGCAGACAGGCTACCGATGGCTATCAGACTGTCCTGATCCTCGTCTCTCTATGCAGACAGGCTACCGATGGCTATCAGACTGTCCTGATCCTTGTCTCTCTGCAGACAGGCTACCGATGGCTATCAGACTGTCCTGATCCTTGTCTCTACGCAGACAGGCTACCGATGGCTATCAGACTGTCCTGATCCTTGTCTCTCTGCAGACAGGCTACCGATGGCTATCAGACTGTCCTGATCCTTGTCTCTACGCAGACAGGCTACCGATGGCTATCAGACTGTCCTGATCCTTGTCTCTATGCAGACATCAGGCTACCGATGGCTATCAGACTGTCCTGATCCTCGTCTCTATGCAGACAGGCTACCGATGGCTATCAGACTGTCCTGATCCTTGTCTCTATGCAGACATCAGGCTACCGATGGCTATCAGACTGTCCTGATCCTTGTCTCTACGCAGACAGGCTACCGATGGCTATCAGACTGTCCTGATCCTTGTCTCTATGCAGACAGGCTACCGATGGCTATCAGACTGTCCTGATCCTTGTCTCTCTGCAGACAGGCTACCGATGGCTATCAGACTGTCCTGATCCTCGTCTCTATGTAGACAGGCTACCAATGGCTATCAGACTGTCCTGATCCTTGTCTCTATGCAGACAGGCTACTGATGGCTATCAGACTGTCCTGATCCTCGTCTCTACGCAGACAGGCTACCGATGGCTATCAGACTGTCCTGATCCTCGTCTCTACGCAGACAGGCTACCGATGGCTATCAGACTGTCCTGATCCTTGTCTCTGTGCAGACAGGCTACCGATGGCTATCAGACTGTCCTGATCCTCGTCTCTATGCAGACAGGCTACCGATGGCTATCAGACTGTCCTGATCCTCGTCTCTATGCAGACAGGCTACCGATGGCTATCAGACTGTCCTGATCCTCGTCTCTATGTAGACAGGCTACCGATGGCTATCAGACTGTCCTGATCCTTGTCTCTATGCAGACAGGCTACCGATGGCTATCAGACTGTCCTGATCCTCGTCTCTATGCAGACAGGCTACCGATGGCTATCAGACTGTCCTGATCCTTGTCTCTGTGCAGACAGGCTACCGATGGCTATCAGACTGTCCTGATCCTTGTCTCTATGCAGACAGGCTAACGATGGCTATCAGACTGTCCTGATCCTTGTCTCTATGTAGACAGGCTACAGATGGCTATCAGACTGTCCTGATCCTCGTCTCTATGCAGACAGGCTACCGATGGCTATCAGACTGTCCTGATCCTTGTCTCTATGCAGACAGGCTAACGATGGCTATCAGACTGTCCTGATCCTCGTCTATCCTATTTTGCGCGGGAACCCCTTTTGGTGTTAGCATTATGTTATGCTTTAGCTATTGAAAAATGGCAGATCTACAAGCTCATAGCGCGCCACCGAGTGGCGCGCTACGAGCTTGTAGGTCTGCTATTTTTGAACGACTGACACAGAAACATAGCTTTTTCAGAAAACTGTCAGGATGTAGAAGAGATTTTTTAGAATCTGATCTCAGGTCAGAATGGGCCATTATGCAGACAGGCACGGCGTGTCTAACAGTCCATCCCCACCGACTTATTGGTGCCTGGCGGGTTCAAACAATGTGAAGGAAGACAGACACTGTGTTCAAATATTCTGCGGCGTTCCTGTGGTGTGGAAGGATCTAGAGTCTAGACCTGCTTATCTAAAGTCTGTTGGCTCATAGGTCAACTGTATGTCCTCCATACAGAGTTGGCTCAGTAGCTCTATACCTATAGCCTAAGCCGTTTCTAAATAGTTAGTATTATAGTTATTGTGAGATGTGTTTCTTTTTTGAATAAATTTGTATTGATATTGTAGATGGTAGGCTATATTGAAAATATGTATTTGATGTCAATCAATCAATCAATCAATTAATGTAGAATAAACATTGTTTCGTTTTGGGAAGTATTGATGCCAGTAGTAAAGATCTTTCTTACTCAACACTTTGGTGATGAAGATGTGGTAGTACCACCCTCTAGTGGAGTTCTGATGGTATTGCATGTGGAGCCTGCACACACGGGCAACTATGATATTTTCAAATTGCTAAATGTCTAAGAAACATTTCTTGAAACCTTCACCAATTTTCTTGAAATTAAGTAAGAACACTACAGAGCATATTATACACTGTACAAACACATTTAGAAAGCTTTTTAATTACAATATGAATAGTTAGTAGGCCTACCCTGCTACAGTAATGGATACAGACTGGATACAGAATGGATACAGACTTATAGCATGTTATGTAGACAGCACTATAATTGTATTGTATATAGTCATAGCACGCCATAGTACATATGTATAGCATAGTAGTAAATATGTATAGTTTATATGTATAGTCTCATAATATAGATATTCCACTGTTACTTTCTTAGCTTACGCATGTTTTATGATAAATGCTTTTGTGATGTATTCCCATGCTTTTGTTCTTGATTATTGTAAGTCGCTCTGGATTAAGAGCGTCTGCTAAATGCCTAAATTGTAAATTGTAAATCTCTGTATATTCAGCTTTTTAATTACAATTTGAATAGTTAGTAGGCCTACCCTGCTACAGTAATGGATCTCTGTATATTCAGCTTTTTAATTACAATATGAATAATTAGTAGGCCTACCCTGCTACAGTAATGGATCTCTGTACATTCAGCTTTTTAATTACAATATGAATAATTAGTAGGTCTACCCTGCTACAGTAATGGATCTCTGTATATTCAGAAGAGAGACAAAATCTAAATGTGATGGATCCCCCAGGGGTCCTTGAGGGGGTTTCAGGGGGTCCCCAGGGGTCCTTGAGGGGGTTACAGGGGGTCCTTGAGGGGGTTACAGGGGGTCCTTGAGGGGGTTACAGGGGGTCCTTGAGGGGGTTACAGGGGGTCCTTGAGGGGGTTACAGGGGGTCCTTGAGGGGGTTACAGGGGGTCCTTGAGGGGGTTACAGGGGGTCCTTGAGGGGGTTATTACAGGGGGTCCTTGAGGGGGTTACAGGGGGTCCTTGAGGGGGTTACAGGGGGTCCCCAGGGGTCCTTGAGGGGGTTACAGGGGGTCCTTGAGGGGGTTACAGGGGGTCCTTGAGGGGGTTACAGGGGGTCCCCAGGGGTCCTTGAGGGGGTTACAGGGGGTCCTTGAGGGGGTTACAGGGGGTCCTTGAGGGGGTTACAGGGGGTCCTTGAGGGGGTTACAGGGGGTCCTTGAGGGGGTTACAGGGGGTCCTTGAGGGGGTTACAGGGGGTCCCCAGGGGTCCTTGAGGGGGTTACAGGGGGTCCTTGAGGGGGTTACAGGGGGTCCTTGAGGGGGTTACAGGGGGTCCTTGAGGGGGTTACAGGGGGTCCTTGAGGGGGTTACAGGGGGTCCTTGAGGGGGTTATTACAGGGGGTCCTTGAGGGGGTTACAGGGGGTCCCCAGGGGTCCTTGAGGGGGTTACAGGGGGTCCCCAGGGGTCCTTGAGGGGGTTAAAGGGGGTCCTTGAGGGGGTTACAGGGGGTCCCCAGGGGTCCTTGAGGGGGTTACAGGGGGTCCCCAGGGGTCCTTGAGGGGGTTAAAGGGGGTCCCCAGGGGTCCTTGAGGGGGTTACAGGGGGTCCTTGAGGGGGTTAAAGGGGGTCCCCAGGGGTCCTTGAGGGGGTTACAGGGGGTCCCCAGGGGTCCTTGAGGGGGTTAAAGGGGGTCCTTGAGGGGGTTACAGGGGGTCCCCAGGGGTCCTTGAGGGGGTTACAGGGGGTCCTTGAGGGGGTTACAGGGGGTCCCCAGGGGTCCTTGAGGGGGTTACAGGGGGTCCCCAGGGGTCCTTGAGGGGGTTACAGGGGGTCCTTGAGGGGGTTAAAGGGGGTCCCCAGGGGTCCTTGAGGGGGTTAAAGGGGGTCCTTGAGGGGGTTACAGGGGGTCCCCAGGGGTCCTCGAGGGGGTTACAGGGGGTCCTCGAGGGGGTTACAGGGGGTCCCCAGGGGTCCTTGAGGGGGTTACAGGGGGTCCCCAGGGGTCCTCGAGGGGGTTACAGGGGGTCCCCAGGGGTCCTTGAGGGGGTTACAGGGGGTCCCCAGGGGTCCTTGAGGGGGTTACAGGGGGTCCTCGAGGGGGTTACAGGGGGTCCCCAGGGGTCCTCGAGGGGGTTACAGGGGGTCCTCGAGGGGGTTACAGGGGGTCCCCAGGGGTCCTTGAGGGGGTTACAGGGGGTCCCCAGGGGTCCTTGAGGGGGTTAAAGGGGGTCCCCAGGGGTCCTTGAGGGGGTTACAGGGGGTCCTTGAGGGGGTTACAGGGGGTCCCCAGGGGTCCTTGAGGAGGTTACAGGGGGTCCCCAGGGGTCCTTGAGGGGGTTACAGGGGGTCCCCAGGGGTCCTTGAGGGGGTTACAGGGGGTCCTTGAGGGGGTTACAGGGGGTCCCCAGGGGTCCTTGAGGGGGTTACAGGGGGTCCCCAGGGGTCCTTGAGGAGGTTACAGGGGGTCCCCAGGGGTCCTTGAGGGGGTTACAGGGGGTCCCCAGGGGTCCTCGAGGGGGTTACAAGGGGTCCCCAGGGGTCCTTGAGGGGGTTAAAGGGGGTCCCCAGGGGTCCTTGAGGGGGTTACAGGGGGTCCCCAGGGGTCCTTGAGGGGGTTACAGGGGGTCCTTGAGGGGGTTACAGGGGGTCCCCAGGGGTCCTTGAGGGGGTTACAGGGGGTCCCCAGGGGTCCTTGAGGGGGTTACAGGGGGTCCTTGAGGGGGTTACAGGGGGTCCCCAGCAGGCCTACATACTTGAAAAAAAACCCACATTGTGTCGTGAGCTTTTATACTGTGATAAATTCTAAAACATTTTGATATCTTTGAATGTTTTGGAATATATTTGAATATTCTTCTGACATGACAAATTGTGTATGGGGGTCCCCTGGCACAAAATGCTTTCAGGTGGGGTTCTGTGGCGGTTCCATTATGGGGGTATTTAACGTGTAAAAAACAGTTTGAGAACCTGTAATCCGGCAGTCGAGGTGGACGGGTGGGACATTTATACATAGTCTTTTTGTATTGGTCTAAAATATTCTCTATATACATATATTAAAGAATCCACTTGCTGACCGGCTGTCTGTATTGGGCAATTATTTTATAGGGGTTTCTAGTGACCCTACCATTAACATCCTATGGCAGGTAAAAACGTCAAACTTTCCTTAACCCTCTAAGACCCAGCGTTGCTTTTTAGCAACAATTTTATTTTCATTAATTACTATTTTTATTTGTTTTTTTCTGTTCTTTTTTCACCTAAACGTCATCAGTGATGTTCATTGCAATGCCATTTCAATGCCATTGGTCATGATATTTGCATATAAATACCCCACAGAGGCTGAAATTCACACAAATTAAAAATGTGCAATTTTGAATTTTTTTTAACCTAAGACTTTTGACCTTTACCCTAATAAAAGTAGGTAAAATAATTGTAATATATGTTTTTTTGTGATCATTAGAATGTCTAGAACATGTTTTATTCATTATTGTGAAAGATATCCCCCAAATGTAAATTATTAATTTATGATATTATATAATTATTATACATTTTTCATCAAACTTTATTTCTTTAGCATGTGACATGTCAAACTAGGGGGTTTCCATGGTTCTGAATACATTCCAAGCATTAGTTTTGCACAAAACAATGGCCGTTTTTAGCCCAAGGAGTTTTTTGTTCAAAACGAATGCTTGGAGTGGATTCAGAATCATGCAAAACCCCTAGTTTGACACGTCACATGCTATACTTAAAGCATAAAGAAAGTTTGACATTTTTGACAATTTTGACTGCCATATACTGTAGATGTTAATGGGAAAAGAAAATTGCCCAATAGTGCCAGCCGGTAGGCAAGTGGATTCATGAATGTATAATATTTTAGGCCAATAAAAAAGACTATAGGCCTATACCAAATGTGACCATGACTGAGAGACTGCCATTGGATTTTTTTGAAATTTTCATGTCATATGAAAGCAGGGAATCATGGGGGGCATCCTTTTGTCCGACAACTCATAGGCCCGACGGGGCAATGCTCCGAGGTGCGCTGCGGGTCGGGAGAGGGTTGCGGTTAGGTTTAGGTGTCTGCCCCGGGGGAGGTTAGGGTTAGGGTGAGGGAGGAGGTAGGTTGTCGTTCGGACCAATGATCCGTCGGATGAAAGTACTGCACTCGGGAATCATAGCTTCAAATTTACATATTGGTTGTTCAGTTTGACCCACCAGTGTTGGAGATATGGCTTATAGAGTGATGTCTTGCAGAAAACAGCGAGTTGAGAAAACAGGCTTGAAGGGTTCACTTCTGTGGTCTCTAACATTACACCTATAGCTACATGTTTAAGCATTTATTTCATATTTACATGTCAATTTCAGCTCTGACACATTATCTCAGACATGCTCTAGTATGTGAAGAGTCTGCCTGTGCTATTAACTCATTTTCTCCTCTGGTGAAAAGCTGTAATTTGTGCGATGGCAGATCCCTTAGTCAAATCTGGTCACAATGTCCCGCTTTAAAGAAAAGAAGCCTGTCGGCTGCCAGAC
>NC_139700.1:51972834-52021452 GCF_964188405.1 Protomyctophum parallelum
GTTGGTACTGAGGGTTGAACACTTTGTGGGACAGTGTCCTCAGTTGGTACTGAGGGTTGAGCACTGTGTGGGACAGTGTCCTCAGTTGGTACTGAGGGTTTGAACACTGTGTGGGACAGTGTCCTCAGTTGGTACTGAGGGTTGAACACTTTGTGGGACAGTGTCCTCAGTTGGTACTGAGGGTTGAGCACTGTGTGGGACAGTGTCCTCAGTTGGTACTGAGGGTTGAGCACTTTGTGGGACAGTGTCCTCAGTTGGTATTGAGGGTTGAACACTTTGTGGGACAGTGTCCTCAGTTGGTACTGAGGGTTGAGCACTTTGTGGGACAGTGTCCTCAGCTGGTACTGAGGGTTGAACACTTTGTGGGACAGTGTCCTCAGTTGGTACTGAGGGTTGAACACTTTGTGGGACAGTGTCCTCAGTTGGTATACTGAGGGTTGAGCACTTTGTGGGACAGTGTCCTCAGTTGGTACTGGCCGGGTTGAGCACTGTGTGGGACAGTGTCCTCAGTTTGTGGGACAGTGTCCTCACTTTGTGGGACAGTGTCCTCACTTTGTGGGACAGTGTCCTCAGTTGGTACTGAGGGTTGAGCACTTTGTGGGACAGTGTCCTCAGTTGGTATTGAAGGTTAAGCACTTTGTGGGACAGTGTCCTCAGTTGGTACTGAGGGTTAAGCACTTTGTGGGACAGTGTCCTCACTTTGTGGGACAGTGTCCTCAGTTGGTACTGAGGGTTGAGCACTTTGTGGGACAGTGTCCTCAGTTGGTACTGAGGGTTGAGCACTGTGTGGGACAGTGTCCTCACGTTGTGGGACAGTGTCCTCACTTTGTGGGACAGTGTCCTCAGTTGGTACTGAGGGTTGAGCACTTTGTGGGACAGTGTCCTCAGTTGGTATTGAAGGTTAAGCACTTTGTGGGACAGTGTCCTCAGTTGGTACTGAGGGTTAAGCACTTTGTGGGACAGTGTCCTCACTTTGTGGGACAGTGTCCTCAGTTGGTACTGAGGGTTGAGCACTGTGTGGGACAGTGTCCTCAGTTGGTATTGAGGGTTGAGCACTTTGTGGGACAGTGTCCTCAGTTGGTACTGAGGGTTGAGCACTTTGTGGGACAGTGTCCTCAGTTGGTATTGAGGGTTGAGCACTTTGTGGGACAGTGTCCTCAGTTGGTACTGAGGGTTGAGCACTGTGTGGGACAGTGTCCTCACGTTGTGGGACAGTGTCCTCACTTTGTGGGACAGTGTCCTCAGTTGGTACTGAGGGTTGAGCACTTTGTGGGACAGTGTCCTCAGTTGGTACTGAGGGTTGAGCACTTTGTGGGACAGTGTCCTCAGTTGGTACTGAGGGTTGAACACTGTGTGGGACAGTGTCCTCAGTTGGTACTGAGGGTTGAACACTGTGTGGGACAGTGTCCTCAGTTTGTGGGACAGTGTCCTCAGTTGGTACTGAGGGTTGAGCACATTGTGGGACAGTGTCCTCACTTTGTGGGACAGTGTCCTCAGTTGGTACTGAGGGTTGAACACTGTGTGGGACAGTGTCCTCAGTTGGTACTGAGGGTTGAACACTTTGTGGGACAGTGTCCTCAGTTGGTACTGAGGGTTGAGCACTTTGTGGGACAGTGTCCTCACTTTGTGGGACAGTGTCCTCAGTTGGTATTGAGGGTTGAGCACTTTGTGGGACAGTGTCCTCACTTTGTGGGACAGTGTCCTCAGTTGGTACTGAGGGTTGAGCACATTGTGGGACAGTGTCCTCAGTTGGTACTGAGGGTTGGACACTGTGTGGGACAGTGTCCTCAGTTGGTATACTGAGGGTTGAACACTTTGTGGGACAGTGTCCTCAGTTTGTACTGAGGGTTGAGCACTTTGTGGGACAGTGTCCTCAGTTTGTACTGAGGGTTGAGCACTTTGTGGGACAGTGTCCTCAGTTGGTACTGAGGGTTGAACACTGTGTGGGACAGTGTCCTCACTTTGTGGGACAGTGTCCTCAGTTGGTACTGAGGGTTGAGCACTGTGTGGGACAGTGTCCTCAGTTGGTACTGAGGGTTGAGCACTGTGTGGGACAGTGTCCTCAGTTGGTACTGAGGGTTGAGCACTGTGTGGGACAGTGTCCTCAGTTGGTACTGAGGGTTGAACACTGTGTGGGACAGTGTCCTCACTTTGTGGGACAGTGTCCTCAGTTGGTACTGAGGGTTGAGCACTTTGTGGGACAGTGTCCTCAGTTAGTACTGAGGGTTGAGCACTGTGTGGGACAGTGTCCTCAGTTGGTACTGAGGGTTGAGCACTTTGTGGGACAGTGTCCTCAGTTGGTACTGAGGGTTGAGCACTGTGTGGGACAGTGTCCTCAGTTGGTACTGGCCGGGTTGAGCACTGTGTGGGACAGTGTCCTCAGTTGGTACTGAGGGTTGAACACTTTGTGGGACAGTGTCCTCAGTTGGTACTGAGGGTTGAGCACTTTGTGGGACAGTGTTCTCAGTTGGTATACTGAGGGTTGAACACTGTGTGGGACAGTGTCCTCAGTTGGTACTGAGGGTTGAACACTGTGTGGGACAGTGTCCTCACTTTGTGGGACAGTGTCCTCAGTTGGTACTGAGGGTTGAACACTTTGTGGGACAGTGTCCTCAGTTGGTACTGAGGGTTGAGCACATTGTGGGACAGTGTCCTCAGTTGGTACTGAGGGTTGAACACTTTGTGGGACAGTGTCCTCAGTTGGTACTGAGGGTTGAACACTTTGTGGGACAGTGTCCTCAGTTAGTACTGAGGGTTGAACACTTTGTGGGACAGTGTCCTCAGTTGGTACTGAGGGTTGAGCACTTTGTGGGACAGTGTCCTCAGTTGGTACTGAGGGTTGAACACTTTGTGGGACAGTGTCCTCAGTTGGTACTGAGGGTTGAGCACTGTGTGGGACAGTGTCCTCAGTTGGTATTGAGGGTTGAACACTTTGTGGGACAGTGTCCTCAGTTGGTACTGAGGGTTGAACACTTTGTGGGACAGTGTCCTCAGTTGGTACTGAGGGTTGAGCACTGTGTGGGACAGTGTCCTCAGTTGGTATAATGAGGGTTGAGCACTGTGTGGGACAGTGTCCTCAGTTGGTACTGAGGGTTGAGCACTGTGTGGGACAGTGTCCTCAGTTGGTACTGAGGGTTGAACACTTTGTGGGACAGTGTCCTCAGTTGGTACTGAGGGTTGAGCACTTTGTGGGACAGTGTCCTCAGTTGGTACTGAGGGTTGAACACTTTGTGGGACAGTGTCCTCACTTTGTGGGACAGTGTCCTCAGTTGGTACTGAGGGTTTAGCACTGTGTGGGACAGTGTCCTCAGTTGGTACTGAGGGTTGAGCACTGTGTGGGACAGTGTCCTCAGTTGGTACTGAGGGTTGAGCTCTGTGTGGGACAGTGTCCTCAGTTGGTATACTGAGGGTTGAGCTCTGTGTGGGACAGTGTCCTCAGTTGGTACCCATAAGGTACCAACTGACTTCGGACCACAAGGTCATGTGTTCCGTCCCTGGCACCATGCAGTGTTGTTTTCGTCGACTGAAACTAAGTTGAACGAAAAATGTTTAGTTTAGTTTAGTTTATGACGAAAACGAATCGGCTGATGATAGGTGTTAGTACTGGAGGCTGATGGTAGGTGTTGTTTACTGGGGGTTGATGGTAGGTGTTGTTTATAGGGGGCTGATGGTAGGTGTTGTTTACTGGGGGGCTGGTGGTAAGTGTTGTTTACTGGCGGCTGATGGTAGGTGTTGTTTACTGGCGGCTGATGGTAGGTGTTGTTTACTGGGGGCTGATGGTAGGTGTTTTTACTGGGGGCTGATGGTAGGTGTTAGTACTGGGGGCTGATGGTAGGTGTCGTTTACTGGGGGGCTGATGGTAGGTGTTGTTTACTGGGGGGCTGATGGTAGGTGTTAGTACTGGGGGCTGATGGTACGTGTTTACTGGGGGCTGATGGTAGGTGTTTTTACTGGGGGCTGATGGTAGGTGTTGTTTACTGGGGGGCTGATGGTAGGTGTTGTTTACTGGGGGCTGATGGTAGGTGTTTTTACTGGGGGCTGATGGTAGGTGTTGTTTACTGGGGGCTGATGGTAGGTGTTGTTTACTGGGGGCTGATGGTAGGTGTTGTTTACTGGGGGCTGATGGTAGGTGTTGTTTACTGGGGGGCTGATGGTAGGTGTTAGTACTGGGGGCTGATGGTACGTGTTTACTGGGGGCTGATGGTAGGTGTTTTTACTGGGGGCTGATGGTAGGTGTTGTTTACTGGGGGGCTGATGGTAGGTGTTGTTTACTGGGGGCTGATGGTAGGTGTTTTTACTGGGGGCTGATGGTAGGTGTTGTTTACTGGGGGCTGATGGTAGGTGTTGTTTACTGGGGGCTGATGGTAGGTGTTGTTTACTGGGGGCTGATGGTAGGTGTTAGTACTGGGGGCTGATGGTAGGTGTTGTTTACTGGGGGGCTGATGGTAGGTGTTAGTACTGGGGGCTGATGGTACGTGTTTACTGGGGGCTGATGGTAGGTGTTTTTACTGGGGGCTGATGGTAGGTTTTGTTTACTGGGGGCTGATGGTAGGTGTTGTTTACTGGTGGGCTGATGGTAGTTGTTGTTTACTGGGGGCTGATGGTAGGTGTTTAGTACTGGGGGCTGATGGTACGTGTTAGTACTGGGGGCTGATGGTAGTTGTTGTTTACTGGGGGCTGATGGTAGGTGTTTACTGGGTGCTGATGGTACGTGTTAGTACTGGGGGCTGATGGTAGTTGTTGTTTACTGGGGGCTGATGGTAGGTGTTGTTTACTGGGGGCTGATGGTAGTTGTTGTTTACTGGGGGCTGATGGTAGGTGTTATTTACTGGGGGCTGATGGTAGGTGTTTACTGGGTGCTGATGGTAGGTGTTGTTTACTGGGGGCTGATGGTAGGTGTTGTTTACTGGGGGCTGATGGTAGGTGTTGTTTACTGGGGGCTGATGGTAGGTGTTGTTTACTGGGGGCTGATGGTAGGTGTTGTTTACTGGGGGCTGATGGTAGGTGTTGTTTACTGGGGCTGGTGGTAGGTGTTGTTTACTGGGGGCTGATGGTAGGTGTTGTTTACTGGGGGCTGATGGTAGGTGTTGTTTACTGGGGGCTGATGGTAGGTTTTGTTTACTGGGGGCTGATGGTAGGTGTAGTTTACATGGACACAGTTGAATAGTCGACTAGTTGAATAGTCGACTGCTTAAAGCGCTAGCGCCGATACCGGCCATAAGTGTCTCCGAACCCCCTGCTTATATTATACTTATACTTACCATAATACTTACAGATTACCTTATACTCACCATAATACTTACAGAGTACTTTATACTTACCATAATACTCACAGAGTACTTTATACTTACCATAATACTCACAGAGTCGTTTATACTTACCATAATACTTACAGAGTACTTTATACTTACCATAATACTCACAGAGTAGTTTACACTTACCATAATACTTACAGAGTACTTTATACTTACCATAATACTCACAGAGTATACTTTGTCGCACCACGTACTGTACAGGGGGAGGAGTTAACTAGAGGAGGAAGTGACATCATGGCGGCGCGGTGCGGCGCGGTCCCAGCGCCCGCGGTGCTCCTGCTGTGCGTGCTGGTTCTGTCCACAGGAAGCACGGGGCGCAGACTCAGGAAGAGAGGCCTCAACCAAAAGGTACCCGTCTGTCTGTCTGTCTGTCTGTCTGTCTGTCTGTCTGTCTGTCTGTCTGTCTGTCTGATCCACAAGCTCTCAGCTTGTAGATCATATTTTCGGGGAGCAACCCAACACTCTTTAGCTAGTGGAGATGCAGGTGTAACGTCATTGGATTTCTAAACAAATCTGTTCAACGCAAAATGCTGTGTTCAAGTTCAGGAGACTTCAGGGAAAAATAAGCAATTCTCCTAGATTTCACAACGCCACGCCAGACTTTACGGTCCTTCATTGCCATCCACAGTTCCTGCTTACTGAGGCATGTGTCCCTATTCTATAGCGATGACATCAGGGAACGACAGTTTTCTACCTTTGGTCTGCTTTGAGGCAGGACTCCAGAGGAGAAGGGAAGATATAACCTCATTGTCAGCTCTGTAGCAGTGGCCGGAAAACTGTGTTCTTCTGGATCGGACTAGTGAAGAAACACAGGGAAGGTTGCCGTATATTAGATCAGTGGATGGGTGGCTCTTCCAAGACAGATGTTGCACTCTCAAGGCGGGTGTAAGTGCCATCCAACCGTTTCTCTAATTTCTTTGAAAGTGTCCATGTCTCGGATTCCACAGAGTAGAATCGGCTCAACGGTCGGCCTAAATAAATACCGGTCGTCTTAACGCACCCCTCACCAACCTTAATCCGGTCGTTTCAACGCACCCCTCACCAACCTTAATCAAGTCGTTTTAACGCACCCCTCACCAACCTCAATCCAGTCGTTTTAATGCACCCCTCACCAACCTTAATCCAGTCGTTTTAATGCACCCCTCACCAACCTTAATCCAGTCGTTTTAATGCACCCCTCACCAACCTTAATCCGGTCGTTTTAACGCACCCCTCACCAACCTTAATCCGGTCGTTTTAACGCACCCCTCACCAACCTTAATCCAGTCGTTTTAATGCACCCCTCACCAACCTTAATCCGGTCGTTTTAACGCACCCCTCACCAACCTTAATCCAGTCGTCTTAACGCACCCCTCACCAACCTTAATCCGGTCGTCCTAACGCACCCCTCACCATCCTTAATCCAGTCGTTTCAACGCACCCCTCACCAACCTTAATCCAGTCGTCTTAACGCACCCCTCACCAACCTTAATCCGGTCGTCTTAACGCACCCCTCACCAACCTTAATCCGGTCGTTTTAATGCACCCCTCACCAACCTTAATCCGGTCGTTTTAATGCACCCCTCACCAACCTTAATCCAGTCGTCTTAACGCACCCCTCACCAACCTTAATCCGGTCGTTTTAACGCACCCCTCACCATCCTTAATCCAGTCGTTTCAACGCACCCCTCACCAACCTTAATCCGGTCGTCTTAACGCACCCCTCACCAACCTTAATCCGGTCGTCTTAACGCACCCCTCACCAACCTTAATCCAGTCGTCTTAACGCACCCCTCACCAACCTTAATCCGGTCGTTTTAACGCACCCCTCAACAACCTTAATCCAGTCGGACCAATGCTATGTCTAACCAAAGTATGCCTCCCTACAAAGTGAAGCAAACACTCTCAGAGTTACAGACCCGTACATGGCCATTTGGAACAAACTCAAGGCCACTTTGAGATGAGATCCACTGTCTGGTGTAGAGCAGAGTGTTTCCAGTGAGCCAACATCCACAATAGCAGCACCTTGACTCTGACCCTGTTTGACCAGCTTGGAACAGCTGAGCCTTCATTACAAAGGGTTTAGAAGTTCTTTCCAAAATGGCGTGTGTTGCTTATAGAGCCGAATTGATTAGGTTATAAAAATCACACCAAGCGTGAAGTGAGAGGCACTCTTATCATCGTACAATACATCATCATGCATCATCTCATACTGGCCAATCAGAATGCCTGTTTCGGCGGTGGATCAGGGGTATAGAGTGGCCAGATGGTAACCGCAAGGTTGCCAGTTCGAACCCTGTGGGCTCCCCCAGAGTTAGTGTCGATGTGTCCTTGAGCAAGACTCTGAACCCCTAATTGCTCCTGATGTGCTAGTTGGTGCCTTGCATGGTTTCTGCTGCCATCAGTGTGTGAATGGGTGAATGTAATGCACAATCTATGTAAAGCGCCTTGGATAAAGGCGCTATATAAATGCACCATTTACCATCCTATGTCTCTATGTCATATTTATAGCGGACATTTGACCTAATCTCTCCTTTCATTGTCAATGGCAAATATTGCGCTGTGTGGAGTCAAAAGCTGTGTATAGGTATATAAGTATTATATAGATTTGTTATAGTAGCTACCATGTGGCCTGTCTGTGGCCGAAGAGAGAGAGCGTAGGAGTGTAGGAGCTCACATGATGCACAAGAAGGACACAATGCCACTTCTGTTAGCAGGCTTACGTTGCACAGCCAGGGCTAAACGTCTCACACACTGAGAACACATTTCTGGCTGAGGTGAGAGGGGGGGGGGGGGCTACCGTGGCTGGTCTGACCCACCCCACCACATCTGAGCTATAGTTAATGACTGGCTGGCAGGCAGGCAGACTGCGACCGTGGCTCAAGAGGTAGAGCAGGTCGTCCAATGATCCATGGGTCGGCGGTTCGAATCCCGGCTCCTCCTGTCCGGCTTGGGCAAGACACTGAACCCCAAATTGCTCCCGATGTGCTGGTTGGTTGGTGCCTTGCATGGCTTCCGCCACAATCGGTGTATGAATGCGTGTGTGAATGGGTGAATGTAATGCACAATCTATGTAAAGCGCCTTGGATAAAGGCGCTATATAAATGCACACAGACAGACTATATATATATATATATATATATATATCTCATGGTTTTGGTGTTGATAGTAAATCAGTGCAACAGGTGTGTGTGTTCATAGTGAGAGCTGCATGTTGTGATTTGTAGGACTTGCAGACATGGGGGCGGGGCCCTATAGCTGCTGCTCATTATCTCATTTTGGATCCTAGATAACGATGACACCTCTCTCTCACACACACACACACACACACACACACACACACACACACACACACACACACACTCTCTCTCTCTCTGTCTCTCTCTCTCTCTCTCTCTCTCTCTCTCTCTCCGTCCTGCTTTCTGTTCTCCGGACCGGTCGGTCGGTCTGGGCTGCGTCTTCAAAGCTGCCGTGCTAATTGAAACACGCTGGGACAGCTAGCCGCTCACGTGGAGATCAAGGATTTTTAAGGACCCCCCCGTTTGACATGAATTAGGCCACAGACCCCCATTTAATGGCATTTCTATCTATCTCTCTGAGCGAGCGTGCGTGCGTGCGTGCGTTTGTGCGTGCGTGCGTTTGTGCGTGTGTGCGTGCGTGCGTGCGTGGGGAATGGAATGTGGAATGGGCCCTGGTGCAGGACAGGAGTGCTACACACCAGAATGCAGAGTTCATATAACTGTGTATGCGTAAAAATGGACACAGCCTCACATGTCAGGTTAAAGTGACATGACCAGCATGACCAGCATGCTCAAGGTCCTGACACTGTTCCCCTGTAGGGAAGTCTACATCCTGACACTTTTCTATGTCAGTCGTTCTTTGATTTAAAAAAAATTAGCAGACCTACAAGCTCGTAGGTCTAGCTATTTTTCAATAGCTAAAGCATGACATGATGCTAACACCAAAAGGGGTGAATTCCCGCCCAAAATGGGTTAAAACAGAGATCCCAGTAGGGCTGGCTGGGCAATAATTATAACCTCAAATCCATATGATTTACATACGTTCATTTCAAACGTGTGCCTTGATTACGATTCATGAACAATCATCATGAAGAAAAGAAAATAGAAAAGTAAAAAGTATACATGTATTTGTATTTGCCTCTGAGATGCAGTGGAGTATAAACTAGAAAAAGTGCCCTTCTGGGCACAGGTCTCCACCAGGTTATCCACAGATCCATGCAGTTAGAGGTAAAAACACTTTTCGGCCAGTTATAGCGCCACCTTGAGGCTGAGTTGAAATTGTTCATGTGGCATTTTGTCCTCTGCCTAGTGGGAATGTGGGTGCACAATTTCACGGAAATCACGCGATGTGTTCATGATTTGCAGCATTTTGTTTGAAACTGAGCACTCCTGTGAACTTTGGAAGCCAATCTTAACCAATCAGGATGGAGTGTGAGAAATGTGAAAGACCGGTTTGGTTGAATGGCTCTAGAGAGACTGTGTACCAATTTGCGTGATGTTTGGACAAAATCTGTAGGTGTGCTGTGCAAAAACTTGTTTTGCACAAAGCGGCCTCCTGGTGGCGCTATAACAGGCCGTTCTGGAAGGTTTGGGGCAGAGGTTCATCATTGGCATCCAGGGAGTGTGTGTGCAAAATTTGGCATGGACCGGGTTAACGATGGCCGAGATTAGCTGTTCACGGACGGACACACACACACACACACACACACACACACACACACACGGACGGACGGACGGAGTGCAAAACATACTCTCTCCCCATGCCTTCGGCCTGGTGGAGACAATTATTGGTGGAAAATTGAAATACTCAAGTAAAGTAAAAGCATCTCAAATTTGTACTTTGTTTTAAGCATTGTTAGCCATTGAAAAATAGCAGATCTACAACCGAGTGCCGCGCTACGAGCTTTTATGTATGCTATTTGTTTTAAATCGTGAAAATGTGGCGCAAATCTTTGAATATATTATTCTTTCAGGGCGAACGCTTTTAACTAAAATCTTTGCTTCTGGGAGGTCCCCTGGAACTACATATTTTCAGATGGGGGTCGGCCGGCCAAATACATATAATTTCATGGGGTCATTGACATGGGGTTTATCAGAAAACTGTCAGGATTTAGAAGACATTTTGTAGAATAGTTCCCAGGTCAAAATGGGTTAAGTTGAGTATATATTAAAATTCCACCGCAGCCAACCAGATGGCCTCCCTACTCATTCAGCGATGGCTGCCACAGTACAGTAACAATGCCCTTTACTGTACACGCAGACAACTTAACGAGACGCATAGTTTGGTTTTCTCATTCTGAGGTGGTTTTTGGGTTATATCGGTGGTCTCACCACTCTATATAATTGCCAGTCTGTCCCTCGACCCTTTCCTAGTTCCTCATCGCCCCCTTTTTTTTCTCTCCTCTCTGTCTTTCTCCACCTCTCCTTCTGTCTGGCAAACTAGAGAAGAAATGTAACTTTATACAAGACATTCTCTGAGGAGAGAATACCAGCACTCACGGACATGTATTTGGTTTAAGGCACTTTTTATTATTATTTTATATTCGCACAAACTAGAAGAACTGGTCTTCTCTCCTTTCCTCCATGAGATGAAACCGTTTTTGTTTTTATTTTAAGTCAGATTTATACATTAGCATCTTTTCTGACGTTCATCCAGTTATTGGCTTCGGCTCCGCATGAATTCAAGGCTTCACGGGGTCTGTAATGGATAGAACATATTAAGTCATTTGTGTGTTGAACTACTCCTTTAAATGGGGAATTTCACTTTCAAACATTGCTTGGGAAAAATGGCAGCAGTCTGAATTACCCTTAAGAGAGGGCTTAACAATAAGCTAGGAGAGGGAATCTCTCCCAGGATGCTGTCTGTCAGCTCAAATACTCCTCATGGATCCAGATGCTGGACCATATAGTTCAACACACAGATGACTTACAGTATGTCCTATCCATTACAGACCCCGTGAAGCCTTGAATTCATGGAGCCGAAGCCAATAACTGGATGAACGTCAGAAAAGATGCTAATGTATATACATGTAAATGGTCTGCATCTGATCCAGCATCTCTGGTCCAGTTCAGAGGGAGGTTCACAGGGTCTGCGCATTACATCATGATCTGATCCAATAAACCGTCTGGATCCAGCTCTGAGCATTCTTCACAGCATGTCAGTCAAACAAATCGGCTTTTGGCAAACCTTCCTGTTATACTGTACGTAATGGACGGGAACCCCTTTTGGTGTTTTAAGCATTCTGTTCTACTTAAGCTATTGAAAAATGGCAGATCTACAAGTTCGTGAGCTTGTAGGTCTGCTATTTTTTGAAAAGTCGTGAAAATGTGGTGCAGGATTTAGAAGACATTTTGGTATGTGGTATAAGACTAAGAGTACAATTCACAGCTCAGACCAGTCTCTGGTACTGTGGTCTTTTGGACTCTGGTACTGTGGTCTTTGGACTCTGGTACTGTGGTCTTTGGACTCTGGTACTGTGGTCTTTGGACTCTGGTACTGTGGTCTTTGGACTCTGGTACTGTGGTCTTTGGACTCTGGTACTGTGGTCTTTGGACTCTGGTACTGTGGTCTTTGGACTCTGGCACTGTGGTCTTTTGGTCTCTGGTACTGTGGTCTTTGGACTCTGGTACTGTGGTCTATGGACTCTGGTACTGTGGTCTATGGACTCTGGTACTGTGGTCTATGGACTCTGGTACTGTGGTCTTTGGACTCTGGTACTGTGGTCTATGGACTCTGGTACTGTGGTCTTTGGACTCTGGTACTGTGGTCTTTGGACTCTGGTACTGTGGTCTTTGGACTCTGGTACTGTGGTCTATGGACTCTGGTACTGTGGTCTTTGGACTCTGGTACTGTGGTCTATGGACTCTGGTACTGTGGTCTATGGACTCTGGTACTGTGGTCTTTGGACTCTGGTACTGTGGTCTTTGGACTCTGGTACTGTGGTCTATGGACTCTGGTACTGTGGTCTTTGGACTCTGGTACTGTGGTCTTTGGACTCTGGTACTGTGGTCTTTGGACTCTGGTACTGTGGTTTTTGGACTCTGGTACTGTGGTCTTTGGACTCTGGTACTGTGGTCTATGGACTCTGGTACTGTGGTCTTTGGACTCTGGTACTGTGGTCTTTGGACTCTGGTACTGTGGTCTTTTGGACTCTGGTACTGTGGTCTTTGGACTCTGGCACTGTGGTCTTTGGACTCTGGTACTGTGGTCTTTTGGACTCTGGTACTGTGGTCTTTTGGACTCTGGTACTGTGGTCTTTGGACTCTGGTACTGTGGTCTTTGGACTCTGGTACTGTGGTCTTTGGACTCTGGTACTGTGGTCTATGGACTCTGGTACTGTGGTCTTTTGGACTCTGGTACTGTGGTCTTTGGACTCTGGTACTGTGGTCTTTGGACTCTGGTAGTAGGTCTTGAAGCGTCACTAATGCTAGTCAGGTGATGAGAGTCTGCTGCAGCTCAGCGGGACTTTGCTGGAGTTTCAAAGGGCAGTCCAGTATATATCCACATACTGTAAACTTTAATGTAATAGTTTAAAGGGCAGTCCAGTATATATCCACATACTGTAAACTTTAATGTAATAGTTTAACCCATTCTGACCGGGCACCCATTTTGGTGTTGGCATCATGTTATGCTTTAGCTATTTAAAAATAGCAGATCTACAAGCTCATATCGCGCCACCGAGTGGCGCGATACGAGCTTGTAGGTCTGCTATTTTTGAAAAATCGAAGAACAACTGACATTTTTAGAATCTGATCTCAGGTCAGAATGGGTTCATCAGACCAGTGTGTGTCCGGTGGAAACCTCGTATGAATCTGATCTCAGGTCAGAATGGGTTAAAGGGCAGTCCAGTTTATCCTCATACTGTAAACTTTAATGTAATAGTTTAAAGGGCAGTCCAGTATATATCCACATACTGTAAACTTTAATGTAATAGTTTAAAGGGCAGTCCATTTTTTTTTAAGAGCAAAATTGCCAAAAGGGCAGGGGGTGCTCTAGCACCCCCTAGTGTCTAGCTGTGCACGCCACTGGTTCTAAAACTAGACGGATGGTAATTTGTCTTAAATCAATTCAACTACAGTATCATGTATGGTTTCTGACTGCATGGTTACCTGAATGATTATGTCTACTTTTATTTTGTTTCACGAGTTAATGTTAAACTAATGGGTTTGGATTATGTAAAATATTAGTTTTGTACTGCACGCATGCACACACACGCGCGCACACACACACACACACACACACACACACACACACACACACACACACACACACACACACACACACACACACACACACACACACACACACACACACACACACACACACACACACACACACAGTACAGTACAGTATGCTTAAAGTACAGTACAGAAGTGTAAACAGTTTGCTCAGCATCAGACCATTCATGGTGGTGTGTTGAGATCTCAGACAGATACTCATGCAGACTCCATTACTTCCTGTGTTTAAGTGGACACACGCACACACACACACACACACACACACACACACGCACACACACACACACAGAGCTATACGAAATTATGCATGCGCATGTACACTGACACTCACACAAGCTCATGCACATCATACGAACGTGTGCCATGACATACAGTACGTATTATAGCAATCACTCATATTAGTGATTTGTTTTTGTATTACATTACTACAGCTATATGAAGGACCAGCACAGTATGTTTTTTAAGCATTATGATATAGTTTAGCTGTTGAAAAATAGCAGATAAAAAAGAAAAATAGCAGATCTACAAGCTCGAGCTTGTAGATCTAGCTAGAACTGTTCACTGGAACAACATATTTTCAGATGGGGTTGACATGAAAATGTTTGAGAACGACAAAACATAGCGTTTTTCCAGAAAACTTTTTTTTGAATCGTCGGGTGTCAGGTCTAAATGGGTGAAACTGCCTCCCCCTGGCCAGCCGGGGCGCCTGATGGAGGGGAAAGGAACTGGTCTCTATACTGCCTCCCCCTGGCCAGCCGGGGCGCCTGATGGAGGGGAAAGAAACTGGTCTCTGTACTGCCTCCCCCTGGCCAGCCGGGGCGCCTGATGGAGGGGAAAGGAACTGGTTGGAATAACGTGTTCCTTCCACGCGCTACGTCCAACCAGGGAAACTCCCCCCTGTCAGGTGGAAAGGAGCAACTTGGACACTCAGGCATGAAGGAAGCATGAGTTCAAGTCCGTTGCTCTCCCCTTGTCCCCCATATATGGGGACTAGGTTGGTGGAGGGTGTGTAGAGCCCAGGATCACATTAGATGATTGACACAGGGGTGAAAAATGGGTTACAAAATCGTGGGATAAAAAATATATACAAAAAAAAAAGAAGGGTGAAATGACTTGGTCTCTTTCTGTGTCAGTAGACGGTGTTTATGTCCACCTGTCTGCCTTATGGACCAACGGGGATGGGGGGGGGGGGGGGGGTCTCAGTCATGTCTGTCCTTTTGAAATAGAGAGACTGTCCAGAAGCTGAACAGATGTGTGGTTTTTATAGGAAAGAACCGTCAATTCCCTTCATATTTGTACATTCAAGTGTGTGTGGGCGTGCGTGCGTGCGTGCGTGCGTGTGTGTCTCCTGGCTCTCAGTAAACAGGACGTCTGTGATCTGTGCGTGAAATCATGAATGGTCTGATGTCAGTCCCACCCCCCCCTCCCTGTGTGTGTGTGTGTGTGTGTGTGTGTGTGTGTGTGTGTGTGTGTGTGTGTGTGTGTGTGTGTGTGTGTGTGTGTGTGTGTGTGTGTGTGTGTGTGTGTGTGTGTGTGTGAGACTTCGCTACAGTAGGATCCATCAGTTAACGAGCAGCAGGGCCCTGCATGTCTGTACGCTCCAGTCCTACAAACAGAGAGAGAGAGAGAGAGAGAGAGAGAGAGAGAGAGATAAAAGAAAGATAGATAGTTTAAGATAATAGGAGAATGCCCACGGACAGGAACACACTTCAAAGGCCATGCCACCTGCTGCATGCCACCATGTTGGCACCATGCCACCATGTTGGTGTGTGTGTGTGTGTGTGTGTGTGTGTGTGTGTGTGTGTGTGTGTGTGTGTGTGTGTGTGTGTGTGTGTGTGTGTGTGTGTGTGTGTGTGTGTGTGTGTGTGTGTGTGTGTGTGTGTGTGTGTGTGTGTGTGTGTGTGTGTGTGTGTGTGCGCGCAACAAAGACATGAAGGCAAGATGACAGACAGACGGACAGTGAAGCTAATCTGATGGGATGCAAGGTTGGGTGTAATTACAATGATTATCCCATTCTGACCTGAGATCAGATTCATACGAGGTTTTCACTGGACAGTACACACACTGGTCTGATGAACCCATTCTGACCCGAGGTCAGATTCTAAAAATGTCAGTCGTTCTTCGATTTTTCAAAAATAGCAGACCTACAAGCTCATATCGCGCCACTCGGTGGCGCGCTATGAGCTTGTAGATCTGCTATTTTTCAATAGCTAAAGCATAACATGATGCTAACACCAAAATGGGTGCCCGTTCAGAATGGGTTAACTTGATTGATTTTCTTATACAATATAAATCGGGTTCCCAAAGATAGAAATGCCATTAAATGGGCGGTCCGTAGCCTATTGCATAATTATAATCAAACTGAGGGTCCTTGAAATGAAAATGTTGGAGAATCACTGCTAGAGCCGTACAAATATCCTCTTATTATGCGGGTCCCTGGCATATCTCTTCAAACGGGGGTCCGCGGGCTAATTATTACTGTCAATGTGGGGGTCCTTGATGTGAAAAGGTTTGGGAAACACCTCACGGCTCAGAACATAGCGATACTTTTACAAAGGTAACTTTTATCTGAGCTCTGACTCCAAGAACCACGTTGGTAATCTGGCTGCAGTCGACACTAGAGAGTCATTTAGTGTTTACAATACACATGCTGTGTGTGTGTGTGTGTGTGTGTGTGTGTGTGTGTGTGTGTGTGTGTGTGTGTGTGTGTGTGTGTGTGTGTGTGTGTGTGTGTGTGTGTGTGTGTGTGTGTGATACTATTACCGACAACACCAGTGCCAAACATTTGCTTTCTCTTTTCCAGTTGGTTTGGGAGAACCACTCGTTCAGCTTGCCAAATAAACGGGTCCGTTTTAACGATCGCGTGCGGTCCACGGGCCCATTATCTAATTAGTGACAAGGAGGAGAAAATTAAATTCTAGGGTAGACCCTGCAACTCTCTCTCTCTCTCTCTCTCTCTCTCTCACACACACACACACACACACACACACACACACACACACACGCGCGCGGCACGCCCGCACGCGCTACGTGTGCAATTAAGGACCATTAATAGATGTAATAGAAGCGCAATCCAAACTCGGGACGTTTGTCTTAGGCCGGGGGGGGGGGGGGGGGGGGGGGTGAAACTGCACAGGAAACTGGCAAATCCCTCCAAATTAATAAAAGATTGTATGAAAAACATACAGAGCCTTGTGATCATACAATTATTTAATTAGAGGAAGTGGCTAAACTCACATACTGTAAAGCTACCATGCTTTAGCAGGCCGCCTGACATCTGCTGTCAGTGGCGTGCACAGACATTTAGAGGGGCAGGCGCTCAAGTGGAAAAAAAAGGGCAACTTGTGCAGCGCGTGGAACCGGCCGGTTGCCTTAATAGTGTGAGATTTATAGATTATATCAAATAATATATTGGAAGCTTTTTATAAAAAAAAAATAACAAAACCGTTTTTTTTGTTTATTTTATTTTTTCAAAAGGGCACATTGCCAAAAAGGGCAGGGGGTGATCTAGCACCCCCTAGTGTCTATCTGTGCACGCCACTGTCTGATGCACTGTATATTGAATTTTGAAAGTAACTAAGCACATTTACTCTACTGTACTTAAGTCAAATTTGACTGAGTTTTAGTCAAACGCAACATGCTGCGTTCAAGTTCAGGAGAGTTCGGGAATAAAGCCAATTCTCCTGAATGCTGCCTTCGGGTACGGCGTGGAAAGGGGGAGATTTGCACTTATTCCAGAATAGTACTAAATGCTGCATTCATGTTCTGGAGAGTGCAGTGAGAGTGAGAGTATAGCAGAGAGGCAGGCCGCTGAAGCCCCCTTTGATGTGCACGTGCCTGCTCCTAACCCAAGCATATGAAAACAATACACATATTGTTCGCCACACAATGCATAATTACAGGAATTATTATGTATCTCATTCCATTTCACTCTTTCATTCTTAGCTGCAGTTTAAAGTGCCTGAGGTTTAATCTTTAGTGGTTTTGATTTGGTTTTGAACAGTTTTTCAGCATCAATCGAAAAAGGAAACGATATAAATCTATATATTTGTGCAGTAGTGACTGAATGGCTGTATCAATCACTTATAATGAAAGTTAATTCACCACCACGTCTGTGATGTGTAATATTCTGTTGAGTATTTAACCCATTCTGAACGGGCACCCATTTTGGTGTTAGCGTCATGTTATGCTTTAGCTATTTAAAAATAGCAGATCTACAAGCTCTGTAGGTCTGCTATTTTTGAATAATCGAAGAACGAATCTGATCTCAGGTCAGAATGGGTTAATCAGACCAGTGTGTGTCCAGTGGAAACCTCGTATGAATCTGATCTCAGGTCAGAATGGGATAAGCTACCTACCTTCCTGCAAAATGAGAGTGAACAGATGTTATGTTTTGGTGCGTGTGCATGCGTGCGTGTGTGTGTGTGTGTGTGTGTGTGTGTGTGTGTGTGTGTGTGCGTGCGTGCGTGCATGTTTATGTTTATCCAGCCCAAAGCTCAATCCTTGTGAGTGTTTTAACTTGGCTCAGAGTCCTGCAGCCCCCCCCACCCACCCCCCCCCCCCCCCCTGTTTGCTCCCACACTGAGAAAACCTTCCCAAATCCAGGTCAACACATTTTGCAGGCAGGCCTCCAGGCTGTGATCACTGGCTGCGTGGCGGCGTTGTTGTTGATAATATGCTGCAAGGCCAATGCTGCCCTCTCCTGGTGAAAGGGAGAATCAGTGGTGTGGAACGGTATGGTGCAGTCCAGTGGTTCACAGACTTAATTGGACCATAGTGGTGGTAACTGACTTTGAGAATGTGCAAATGGAACCACACTCATGTGGTTCCTCCTGGACCCCAACTTTGGGAATCACCGTGTGGGTTCTGTTATATAATTATGCTCACGTCGGCCACCTTCTGATTATGGAAAGCAACGAGTCATATCTTTCATCAAATTTAGAGGCTCTCATCTATGGAATTCCCTAGATGCTTCACTTAAATCCTCATTATCCTTGACAATATTCAAAAACATCTAAAGAAATATCTTATTTCTTCCTCTCTGTAGATTACATGTTTTTACTTTGATGCGATATATTTTACTTTTGTGTGTTTTGTTGTTGTATTGTTTATTTTCGTTTTTTGTGCAGTCTGTGTTTTTATTTCTTTATTGCACAGCTGCTCCCCCTTTTGCCAACTTGTAGACTTTTGTACTGTTTTTTATGAACTTTTAATCTGTTTAAAGGTATATTCAGTGATTTCACTCAAAAAACCTTAGGTTTTGTTTTTGGCTGTGGGACCCAGCCTTTCGTCCAATCAGGATAGAGAGTCAAAAACGAAACCTAAGGTTTTTTGACCCCCAGGGGTTAACTGGGGACAGGGAGGAACTCCTTATATGGTCAGCACACTCTATAGTAGGGAGGATTATCACAACAAAACAAAAAAATAAGTGATATTTGAATTAAGTGAAATCACTGAATATACCTTTAAACCAATTGTCTGTCTGTCTGTCTGTCTGTCTGTCTGTCTGTCTGTCTGTCTGTCTGTCTGTCTGTCTGTCTGTCTGTCTGTCTGTCTGTCTGTCTGTCTGTCTGTCCGTCTGTCTGCCTGTCTGTCTGCCTGTCTGTCTGCAGCAGCCGGACTATGAGTATCCGAACCAGTCCCAGTCGACGCAGCACCAGAAGAACGACCGCTGTCCCCCGCCGCCCCAGATGCTCCCGGAGCGGGCCTGTGAGGTCCCCGTGTGCCGGTCCGACTCCGAGTGCGAACGCCACAAACGCTGCTGCTACAACGGCTGCATCTACGCCTGTCTGGAGTCTGTCCAGCCCCCACCAGGTCAGTTAGCACCCTGTTACCACCCTGTTACCACCCTGTTACCCCCTGTTACCCCCCTGTTACCACCCTGTTACCACCCTGTTACCACCCTGTTACCACCCTGTTACCACCCTGTTACCACCCTGTTACCACCCTGTTACCCCTTCTGGAGTCTGTCCAGCCCCCACCAGGTCAGTTACCACCCTGTTACCACCCTGTTACCCCTTCTGGAGTCTGTCCAGCCCCTACCAGGTCAGTTACCACCCTGTTACCACCTGTTACCACCCTGTTACCACCCTGTTACCCCTTCTGGAGTCTGTCCAGCCCCCACCAGGTCAGTTAACACCCTGTTACCCCTTCTGGAGTCTGTCCAGCCCCCACCAGGTCAGTTACCACCCTGTTACCACCCTGTTACCACCCTGTTACCACCCTGTTACCACCCTGTTACCACCCTGTTACCCCTTCTGGAGTCTGTCCAGCCCCCACCAGGTCAGTTACCACCCTGTTACCACCCTGTTACCCCTTCTGGAGTCTGTCCAGCCCCTACCAGGTCAGTTACCACCCTGTTACCACCCTGTTACCACCCTGTTACCACCCTGTTACCACCCTGTTACCACCCTGTTACCCCTTCTGGAGTCTGTCCAGCCCCCACCAGGTCAGTTAACACCCTGTTACCCCTTCTGGAGTCTGTCCAGCCCCCACCAGGTCAGTTACCACCCTGTTACCACCCTGTTACCACCCTGTTACCACCCTGTTACCACCCTGTTACCACCCTGTTACCCCTTCTGGAGTCTGTCCAGCCCCCGCCAGGTCAGTTACCACCCTGTTATCACCCTGTTACCCCTTCTGGAGTCTGTCCAGCCCCTACCAGGTCAGTTACCACCCTGTTACCACCCTGTTACCACCCTGTTACCACCCTGTTACCACCCTGTTACCACCCTGTTACCACCCTGTTACCACCCTGTTACCACCCTGTTACCACCCTGTTACCACCCTGTTACCACCCTGTTACCACCCTGTTACCACCCTGTTACCACCCTGTTACCACCCTGTTACCACCCTGTTACCACCCTGTTACCACCCTGTTACCACCCTGTTACCACCCTGTTACCCCTTCTGGAGTCTGTCCAGCCCCCACCAGGTCAGTTACCACCCTGTTACCACCCTGTTACCACCCTGTTACCACCCTGTTACCACCCTGTTACCACCCTGTTACCCCTTCTGGAGTCTGTCCAGCCCCCGCCAGGTCAGTTACCACCCTGTTATCACCCTGTTATCACCCTGTTACCACCCTGTTACCACCCTGTTACCACCCTGTTATCACCCTGTTACCACCCTGTTACCACCCTGTTATCACCCTGTTACCACCCTGTTACCACCCTGTTATCACCCTGTTACCCCTTCTGGAGTCTGTCCAGCCCCTACCAGGTCAGTTACCACCCTGTTATCACCCTGTTACCACCCTGTTACCACCCTGTTATCACCCTGTTACCACCCTGTTACCACCCTGTTATCACCCTGTTACCCCTTCTGGAGTCTGTCCAGCCCCTACCAGGTCAGTTACCACCCTGTTATCACCCTGTTACCCCTTCTGGAGTCTGTCCAGCCCCTACCAGGTCAGTTACCACCCTGTTACCACCCTGTTACCACCCTGTTACCACCCTGTTACCACCCTGTTACCACCCTGTTACCCCTTCTGGAGTCTGTCCAGCCCCTACCAGGTCAGTTACCACCCTGTTATCACCCTGTTACCATACCAGCCCCTTCTGGAGTCTGTCCAGCCCTTAGAGTAGGCTATATATGAATAGAGACGGCACCCGGAGGAAACCCTGAGGCGAAATGGACATAGTGGCCGAATTTGGAATTGCAGTTTGGACCCAAATTGTGAACGCGCTGGTCCGTTGACTATCATTGCGCACGTTCATGATGACACGTTTTTCATACGTGAACGCGTGCAATGATATAGTCAACGGCACAGCAGCGCGTTCACGATATGGGTCCAATCCATCCCAGAATGCACTCTGTTCCTACCCGGAAGAAGGAGTGAAATCGCCTCATGCGCTTTAGAGCAACTTAATGCAAGTGGATGGGAGGAGAAACCCAGTGCCGTCTCTATTCATATATACTCTAAGGTCCAGCCCCCACCAGGTCAGTTACACCCTGTTACTATACCAACCCCTACAATATCCCTAAACCTAACCCTCCTCTCCCCAACCCAAAAACCTTATACCCAAACCCCAACTCGGTCTGGAGTCTGTCCACAATTTACAATTTACAATTTAGGCATTTAGCAGACGCTCTTAATCCAGAGCGACTTACATTAAGCAAGAACAAAAGCATGGGAATACATCACATAAAAGCATTTATCAATATCATGAAACATGCGTAAGCTAAGAAAGTAACAGTGGAATATCTATATAATGAAACTATACATACACTATACATATAAACTATACATATTTACTACAATGCTATACATATGTACTATGGCGTGCTATAACTATATACAATACAATTATAGTGCTGTCTACATAACATGCTATAAGTCTGTGTCAAATGCTATCTAAGTCTACAGAAATGCTATCTAAGGGGTTAGGGTAAGTGCTACGGGCCATGATGGAGTCTGAAAAGGTGGGTTTTCAGGCTACGGCGGAAGACTCCAGGAACGCAGCAAGAAGACCAAATACTGTACAACCGCAGTGTATTAATATACTGTAATTACTGTGATAAATGTTGTTACCACGGCGCTCTGTCCATAAACAAGCGAAGGGCAATCTGGGAACCCATCGGCAAAAAAGCAGCACCACCTGCTGTTTGATTCTGTCTTGAGAGAATACACTCTTGAGAAGCGAGATAACTTTTTGTTTCATTTTTCTGTTTCTCCATAATTATGCCTTTACAAATGGAAACAAACATTTCATGTCTCTCTCTCTCTCTGTGCGTGCGTGCATGTCTGTGCGTGCGTGCATGTCTGTGTGTGTGTGTGTGTGTGTGTGTGTGTGTGTGTGTGCGTGCAGTGTTGGACTGGTTGGTGCAGCCTAAACCTCGGTGGTTGGGGGGGAACGGCTGGCTGCTAGACGGACCGGAGGAGGTCCTGCAGGGTGAGTGACCTCTGACCTCTGACCTCTCCCACCAGTGTTGTTTTCGTCGACTAAAACTAAGACGAAAAATGTTTAGTCGACCATAACCTTTTTCACTGGCGAAAACTAAATGGAAACTAAGCTATGATGACTAAAACGTAAGACTAAATATATTGACAATTTCGTCAAAAACTAGACTAAAATGTTAGGAAGGGACTAGTGGACAAGTGGTCATTTTACACTTGGTTTCATGCTGAAAATATAGCAGTTCTACAAGCTCGTATATCTGCTATTTTCAGTAAATCACAATTACAGAATATTCAGTTACAGATTAAGCTCATAAAAATAAATAATGAAAACTATGGGCATTTTGTCTTAGTTTTACTACTTAGTTTTAGTTTGTTTTATGGAATACTTTACAGGAAAAGATCAGGAAAAGTGAGGAGAATTGTGAAGAAGATGATAACTTCAGGGTCTGAACTATATGTCCTTGTGTACCCCATGCCTGCAGCGCAGGCCTGCAGCACCCTGTGTGTATTAACCTCAGGGTCTGAACTGTGATCTTGTGTGCCCCGTACCTGCAGCACCCTGTGTGTATTAACCTCAGGGTCTGAACTGTGATCTTGTGTGCCCCGTACCTGCAGCACCCTGTGTGTATTAACCTCAGGGTCTGAACTGTGATCTTGTGTGCCCCGTACCTGCAGCACCCTGTGTGTATTAACCTCAGGGTCTGAACTGTGATGTTGTGTGCCCCGTACCTGCAGCACCCTGTGTGTATTAACCTCAGGGTCTGAACTGTGATCTTGTGTGCCCCGTACCTGCAGCACCCTGTGTGTATTAACCTCAGGGTCTGAACTGTGATCTTGTTGTGTGTCCCATGCCTGCAGAGGAGGCCTGCAGCACCGTGTGTGTATTAAAGGAGAATTCCATGCTAGAAGGATTTCTTACCTTTATTTGTAGTTGTTATACGTCCCCAACAAAGAGGTCCAGGTGTTATTTCATGCAAAAGTGCATTATTGGCTATCCCTATCATAAGCCCTCAATGGGGGTCGGGCTTTTGTACAAATTTGCTTATTTCCATCGAAAGTGTGCCAGTAGCCCGAGTCTGGCAGAGTGCCGCGGGCTCGACTCCCAATCCTGACGGCCTTTACTGCATGTCACTCCCCCCATCTCTCTCAGCCTATACTGTCTGTCCCTCTATAAAAAATAAAAGAAAGCCTTCTAGTATGGAATTCTCCTTTAACTTCAGGGTCTGAACTAACTGTGTTCTTCTTGTGTGCCCCATGGCCTGCAGCGGAGGCCTGCAGCACCCTGTGTGTATTAACTTCAGGGTCTGAACTAACTGTGTTCTTGTTGAGTGTCCCATGTCTGCAGCAGAGGCCTGCAGCACCCTGTGTGTATTAACTTCAGGGTCTGAACTAACTGTGTTCTTGTTGTGTGCCCCATGTCTGCAGCAGAGGCCGGCCTGCAGCACCCTGTGTGTATTAACCTCAGGGTCTGAACTAACTGTGTTCTTGTGTGTCCCATGTCTGCAGCAGAGGCCTGCAGCACCCTGTGTGTATTAACCTCAGGGTCTGAACTAACTGTGTTCTTGTTGTGTGTCCCATGTCTGCAGCAGAGGCCGGCCTGCAGCACCCTGTGTGTATTAACCTCAGGGTCTGAACTAACTGTGTTCTTCTTCTGTGCCCCATGATGGCCTGCAGCGGAGGCCTGCAGCACCACAGAGGATGGAGACGAGCCCCTCCACTGTCCCACAGGCTACGAGTGTCACATCATCAACCCAGGAAACGTGGCCGCTGGCATCCCCAACCGAGGACAATGCATCAAGCAGCGCGGGAACTCTGGTGAGAGAGACAGAGAGAGAGACGCTACGCTACTCGCTATGCTACGTTCTGCATGGCTATGCTTAGCTAGAAGTCTAACCCATTCTGGACGGGAACCCATTGTTGGTGCTACGAGCTTGTAGGTCTGCCATCTTTGAACCTAGAGAACAGGGGTGGGCAACTGGCGGCCCGGGGGCCAATGCTTCACTTAACCCATTCTGACCTGAGATCAGATTCATACAAGTTTTCCACTGGACACACACTGGTCTGATGAACCCATTCTGACCTGAGATCAGATTCTAAAAATGTCAGTCGCTCTTCGATTTTTCAAAAATAGCAGACCTACAAGCTCATATCGCGCCACCGAGTGGCGCGCTATGAGCTTGTAGATCTGCTATTATTCAATAGCTAAAGCATAACATGATGCCAACACCAAAATGGGTGCCCGCCCAGAATGGGTTAATGCGGCCCACATGTTAATTATTATTTAATTTTTGTTATTTAACCTTTATTTAAACCAGTAAAAACCACATTGAGACTGAAGTCTCTTTTACAAGTGTGAACTGGCCAGATCAATAGGCAAAATAAGTGACACAACTCTGCCAGTAACACAAAAATACACAACAAAAAACAGGACAGACATACAATGCTCATAAATACAGTACCCACTACCGAAGAAGCTCAAAGGGAGAACAGGAACGCGACCAATAAGGACTAATAAATAAAAACTAAGCAACGGAAATTGCTAGTTGACTAAAAAGCAAGCAGACAGTTGCTATACGTCAAAGCAGGAGCAATGTATGGGAAGTGTATCCATGGCAATCCATTTAAAGCTCACTAGGGGAATCACAGCAGCGTATATCAGAATACTGATATACTGTAGTATTGGTTTCGGCTGGATTCCAAAAAAAGTATTAAATGACTAGTATTAAATGACTAGTATTAAAATGTTATTGTCTTTTTGTCTTGTGTCCAATGCAGTTATGATAACAGTTCATAAAGTTAACGTAACTATAACTAAATGCATTTGAAATTCAATAAAAATGAAACTTTTCAGGATTCCAATTCAAAAAATAAAAAATAAAAAATTCAGGATTTCAATTCAAATATAGCAAAAATAGCAGATCTACAAGCTTTGCGTTTTGAACTTGTAAATCGGCTATTTTTGCTACGACAGTAATATGCACTGTGGAGTGAGTGTGGAAATATATTGGCCTTCGCCATCGTCAAAGTTAACCCACCTCTGTTATAGAAGTTTAACCCATTCTGGACGGGAACCCCTTTTTGGTGTTTTAACCCATTCTGACCTGAGATCAGATTCATACGAGGTTTCCACTGGACACACACTGGTCTGATTAACCCATTCTGACCTGAGATCAGATTTAAAAAATGTCAGTCGTTCTTCGATTTTTCAAAAATAGCAGACCTACAAGCTCGTAGCGCGCCACTCGGTGGCGCGCTATGAGCTTGTAGATCTGCTATTTTTCAATAGCTAAAGCATAACATGATGCTAAGTTGCTAACACCAAAATGGGTTCCCGTTCAGAATGGGTTAAAGCATTATGCTATGCTTTAGCTATTGAAAGATAGCAGACCTACAAGCTCGTTGCCGCGCAACGAGCTTGTAGGTCTGCTATCTTTGAAATATCGTGAAAATGCACGGCACAAAAACTTTAATATATATTATTTCAGAGCGAATGTTTTTAACTCAAATCTTCCCTTCTGGGGGGCTCCCCCACATCTGAAAAACACATTTTCAGATGTTGGTCGGCGGCCAATTACATATAATTTGTGGGGTCCTTGACATGAAATAGTTCACATATATATATTATATACACATATAATTACATGTGATGTTACAGTATGGGCTTGTTCAAAAGGCTGCCTGTTTGAAGACATTATTTATTGGCCATAATTATCATCATGTCTTTCTCTTTAGATGGACGCAGCCTGAGGCATAAATACTTCAAGGACTACAAGGATTACTTGGGTAAGTGAGGTAATAATAATACCCCTATCATTCTGAACCATATAATGTACGCTGATTGCTGACGTTATTATTGCGAACGCAGTGAGCACTAACTATGAGACCCTGCAGATCATGTCTGTCTGTCTGTGTGTCTGTCCCGCTGTGACATTAGCCTGGTTAATAAACCAGACCGAATCAGCCGTTGGCAAAAATAAATTGCCTGCCGGCGGATTACGGTCTGGAGAGGCTCAATTGTACGCCCATTTCCTACACCAGAGAAATGGGGCGGCCAATCAGGACACGGTATGGAATATGGGCGGGCTTTGGTACAGTGACTTTCAATGCTTGAGACCTTTGACTGACAGTAGCTCTGACCAACTGCGTCAAAGAGAAAATGTTTCCCTGGAAATGAAATCCAAGCTGAGCCTCCCCAGACTAATATCCCGCGGTCCGTGCGATATTAGTCTGGTTTATTAACCAGGCTACTGTGACACCACCCGCCCGCCACCAGAGGGCGCAGCTGTAGCACACACACACACACACACACACACACACACACACACACACACACCCTCACACACACACACACACACACACACACACACACAGTAGAAAACTTAAAAAAATTACTAACTAAAAAGAAAAAAAAGTACGTAATTCATTCTAATTGTTGTTATTGCAATTTACGAGCTGCGTTCGCTTCCCGCGTTTGCGCGTCTTACTTGTGTATTATGTATGGTAATAATTGTATCATCATTTTGCAGTGCAACCCGTTGCCAACTTGTAGACCTACTCCTGTATCTTTGGCAAAGATATTTGGTGTAGAGAGAAAACAATAAGGGGGCTTAGTATCAACCCCTGGGGAAAAAAATCACACCTGTGTGAAGTGAGGGGCGCTAATATATTAAAGTCTAACTAACAGTGCCAACACAAACATTAAATTGTCTTTATAGAGCGTCGCAGTCCCGCCCCCTTTCATGACGACGCCAGGCCCAGGAAATGAATCCCAATGCATTTTTAAAAGTATTTATTTACACAATACACAATATTTTGGACCAAACAAATAATTACAAAGAAGAAAAACAACAAAAAAAAGTGTTGTAACCTGCCGTTTTTTTTCTACTTTCGAATTCTTTGTTTGGCCCAAAAACATTGTGTCACGACAAGAGTTGTCTTTGTCCGCGGTGTAAACGTCTTTAAATAAATACTTTCTGAAAAGTCTATGAGGAAAATGAACGGGGAATTCTTTTCCGGGTCTCTCGAGGGGGCGGGGCTGCGACGCTCTATTGTTAATGGCATTTAGGGACAAGTTGCCGGAAAACTTCTCTTCATTGTCAATGGCGTTTTTTAAACAAACTAAAACTAAAAACAAACATTTAACCTAGGAGGGGCTAGCGCCCCTCGGAAAGAAAACACAGTCTTGTAACATAAAATGTCTTCTGACACTTCCCTCCTTCTAGGCAGCAGCTCTACCAACGCAGTGGGCTACGAGAAGAATCACCAGAAGCACTTGGGATGAAGTACGTTGGGGGACTCTCCATTTCAGATCATATCATATAAACTACTTAATTAAAAAAAATTGTACTTTTTTTCCACCACTGATAATATCCATACAAATAGATGTATCTCGTTTGTTTGCTTGTTTTCAGATCCACCAGACCGACCGCAGCCATAAGACATAAACACAACCTCTTCAGTCATCAGCTCTCCAACATACCAGCCTCTCCATAAGACATAACACAACCTCTACACCATACCAGCCTCTCCATAAGACATAACACAACCTCTCCACCATACCAGCCTCTCCATAAGACATAACACAACCTCTCCACCATACCAGCCTCTCCATAAGACATAACACAACCTCTCCACCATACCAGCCTCTCCATAAGACATAACACAACCTCTCCACCATACCAGCCTCTCCATAAGACATAACACAACCTCTCCACCATACCAGCCTCTCCATAAGACATGACACAACCTCTCCACCATACCAGCCTCTCCATAAGACATAACACAACCTCTCCACCATACCAGCCTCTCCATAAGACATAACACAACCTCTCCACCATACCAGCCTCTCCATAAGACATGACACAACCTCTCCACCATACCAGCCTCTCCATAAGACATAACACAACCTCTCCACCATACCAGCCTCTCCATAAGACATAACACAACCTCTACAGTCATCAGCTCTCCAACATACCAGCCTCTCCATAAAACATAACACAACCTCTCCAACATACCAGCCTCTCCATAAGACATAACACAACCTCTACACCATACCAGCCTCTCCATAAGACATAACACAACCTCTCCACCATACCAGCCTCTCCATAAGACATAACACAACCTCTCCACCATACCAGCCTCTCCATAAGACATAACACAACCTCTTCAGTTATCAGCTCTCCACCATACCAGCCTCTCCATAAGACATAACACAACCTCTCCACCATACCAGCCTCTCCATAAGACATAACACAACCTCTCCACCATACCAGCCTCTCCATAAGACATAACACAACCTCTTCAGTTATCAGCTCTCCACCATACCAGCCTCTCCATAAGACATAACACAACCTCTCCACCATACCAGCCTCTCCCGAAGTCCAGCTTGTATTTAGGATTAAAAGTCTGCTTTTATACTATTAGTCGTATATGACTGTGTTGCGCGACACAAATAGCCAATCTACAAGCTCACAATGTGTCGTGATTGCAAAACGTTGTGAGAGTAGATTGGCTACATTATGTGGGAGTATTAGAGTTGAGTTGACACACCAAATCTCTAAACTGTCTCAATGTGGCATTTTATCACTCTAGTCTCTCTCTCTCTCTTTGTCTTTATCTCTCTCTATCTCTCGGTCTCTCTCTCTCTCTCTCTCTTCTCTCTCTCTCTCTCTCTCTCTCTCTCTCTCTCAGTCTCTCTCTCTCTCAGTCTCTCTCTCTCTCTCTCTCTCTCTCTCTCTCTCTCTCTCTCTCTCTCTCTCTCTCTCTCTCTCTCTCTCTCTCACAGTAAATAAACGATACATCCTCTACCAATCGGTAGAGGATGCTGAACAATACGATAAAAATAAATTCCTAAACATCATCTTGTCGCTGTCAGGCAGAAACCTTGTACTGTATGTCCAAAAACCGTTACTAGAAAATGAACCAGAAGAATAATAAATAAAAAATAGAAATACTGTATCAGCTCTAAACCTGTCAAAGCGCGACGGGTTTGTGATCTTTTACAACGCCTATTTTTGCTACTTTTTTGTGACACTGTAGTCTGAAGAATTTGGACATTCATTAAAAAACAAAAAGAGCAACTTAATAAGGTGAAATATGGAGATACAAGGTTTCATGCCAGCAGCAACAATATGCTGATGTTTCTCCTTTGAATTAGATCGAATGTTCGCAGGCCTTGTTCGTTTAACCCATTCTGACCTGAGATCAGATTCTAAAATTGTCTTCTACATCCTGACAGTTTTCTGAAAAAGCTATGTTTATATGTCAGTCGTTCTTCGATTAAAAAAAAAATAGCAGACCTACAAGCTCATAGCAGCTTGTAGATCTGCTATTTTTCAATAGCTAAAGCATAGCATAATGCTTAAGGCATCAGTGACATGATGCGACAGCGAACAAGAGTTTTGGCTTCTTTTCCAGGCGCGTACTGTACTGTACTGTACTGTACATCCACGTCATAATTATTTCATTGACAGTCAGTATTGTCTAAATGGTGCTCATTTTAAACATTTTTAAAATGCACTTTCTTACAGAACAATAAGCTGGTCTATTATACAAAGACAGGTAATATAAGCTAGAGACATAATACCATAAGATATAACCACTGTCTGTGTGCGGAGCGAATACATGAATCCTGAATGTTATAATCTAACTGGTGCTGGAAAGCTGCCTTGTTTATTCCAAATAAACCACATCATTTAGAAATAAATAACGCTTGTTTTTTGTATCCTTTATTTACCCAGGGTATAGTATAGCTGAGCACAAGTGCTCATTTTCAGCAACGCCCTGCATATAGAAACACACAGACACGCAGACACACGCACAGTCGCACACACGCACACACACACTAAAACCTGCGGGAGCTGACCAGTACAACCACAGTCTGATACTGTTGGCCACTAAGCAGCTCCAGGGGGTGCAGTTGGGGGTTCAGTGCCTTGCTCAAGGGCACTTCAGCAGTGGTGTTGGGGGGAGTGATGACCAATCACTTCCCCACCCAGATTGTTGTCTCCACCAGGCCGAAGGCATGGGGGGAGAGTATATTTTGCACTCCGTCCGTCCGTCCGTGTGTCCGTCCGTGTGTCCGTGAGCAGCTAATCTCGGCCACCGTTAACCCGGTCGATGCCAAATTTTGCACACACACTCCCTGGATGCCAACGATGAACCTCTGCCCCAAACTTTCCAGAACGGCCTGTTATAGCGCCACCAGGAGGCCGCTTTGTGCAAAACTAGTTTTTGCACAGTACACCTACAGATTTTGTCCAAACATCACGCAAATTGGTACACAGTCTCTCTAGAGCCATTCAACGAAACGGGTCTTTCAGATTTCTCAGACTCCATCCTGATTTACTTTTGTTGCCCTTTTATCCAACCACCAGATGAAGGCAAGCTGCAATGTCCTACATTCCTATCCTGGTGGAGACCTGTGCCCAGAAGGGCACTTTTTCTAGTTTTGTTTTGTTTTACTGTTTACATGTACAAGACGTGTATCTGTGTTGGGAGCCCCTCGAAAACGAGATGGTGCATCTCAAGGGGTCTTTCCCTATAATAAAGAAACTTGAATCACCATTGTTCCCGTTCCGGGGGAATCGAACTGGCAACCTTTCGGCAACAAGGAGGGCGCTCCTCGCTCTAACCCTTAGGCCACTGCTGACCTGCACTGTGTTGTCCCTCTAACAGTCGGTGCCATAGCTATCTGACATTATTATATTATGACATTATATTTTCATGATGCTTTCAGGCCAGGGGAGGAATGCCAATGCAGAGGCTATGCCCATGAGGGCCATGAAGGAAGGCCATGGGTGCCTTAATTGGCCCCCACTGCCCATGAAGGCCACATGGGTGGGCCCCGTGCCTTGGCCCCCACTGCCCCCTCACTTTGGCTTTGTGCCCAGTCAAAAAAACGATATCCATGGCCTTGATGTCAAGCCCCCCCCCCCACACACTGCTCCAGATCATTTTTAACCTACTGTATGAAGACATACAGTACATTGCATAACCGTAATAAACAACACCGTTGATAAACAACAGAATGAGCCCCAGACCGTTGATAAACAACAGAATGAGCCCCAGACCGTTGATAAACAACAGAATGAGCCCCAGACCGTTGATAAACAACAGAATGAGCCCCCAGACCGTTGATAAACAACAGAATGAGACCCAGACCGTTGATAAACAACAGAATGAGCCCCAGACCGTTGATAAACAACAGAATGAGCCCCCAGACCGTTGATGAACAACAGAATGAGCCCCAGACCGTTGATAAACAACAGAATGAGCCCCAGACCGTTGATAAACAACAGAATGAGCCCCAGACCGTTGATAAACAACAGAATGAGCCCCAGACCGTTGATAAACAACAGAATGAGCCCCCAGACCGTTGATAAACAACAGAATGAGCCCCAGACCGTTGATAAACAACAGAATGAGCCCCCAGACCGTTGATAAACAACAGAATGAGCCCCAGACCGTTGATAAACAACAGAATGAGCCCCCAGACCGTTGATAAACAACAGAATGAGCCCCAGACCGTTGATAAACAACAGAATGAGCCCCCAGACCGTTGATAAACAACAGAATGAGACCCAGACCGTTGATAAACAACAGAATGAGCCCCAGACCGTTGATAAACAACAGAATGAGCCCCCAGACCGTTGATAAACAACAGAATGAGCCCCCAGACCGTTGATAAACAACAGAATGAGCCCCAGACCGTTGATAAACAACAGAATGAGCCCCCAGACCGTTGATAAACAACATAATGAGCCCCCAGACCGTTGATAAACAACAGAATGAGCCCCAGACCGTTGATAAACAACAGAATGAGCCCCCAGACCGTTGATAAACAACAGAATGAGCCCCAGACCGTTGATAAACAACAGAATGAGCCCCAGACCGTTGATAAACAACAGAATGAGCCCCAGACCGTTGATAAACAACAGAATGAGCCCCAGACCGTTGATAAACAACAGAATGAACCCCAGACCGTTGATAAACAACAGAATGAACCCCAGACCGTTGATAAACAACAGAATGAGCCCCAGACCGTTGATAAACAACAGAATGAGCCCCAGACCGCTGATAAACAACAGAATGAGCCCCAGACCGTTGATAAACAACAGAATGAGCCCCAGACCGTTGATAAACAACAGAATGAGCCCCAGACCGTTGATAAACAACCGAATGAGCCCCAGACCGTTGATAAACAACAGAATGAGCCCCAGACCGTTGAACTTGTGCTGATGTGCCAATTAATGCCACAAAGCTGTGCCTGAGTGATCTGATCTCACCACCACATCAAGGGTGTGTTCGTAAATGCGCCCTGAACGCACTGGTGTGCTCTCTCGTCGTTTGTTTATTCAGTGCACTCGGTGCGTTGTCGTTCGAAAATCCAGTGCGCTGCGCACCGGGTGTGCCCAGTGCACGCACTGAGCGACCCTAACCCTGAAGCTGGGGTCGTCCACTGAGCGACCCTAACCCTGAAGCTGGGGTCGTCCACTGAGCGACCCTAACCCTGAAGCTGGGGTTGTCCACTGAGCGACCCTACACTGCAACACCACAATTTATCTTCAAACCAGTCCAATTTATTATTTCACTGACTATACAGAAGTGAAATATATAAAGATTAATGAATTCTGTGGACTGTGGAAAAAAAATAATAGTTTTAGTTGATAGCCTAGCTGCCCTAGCTGGCTAATTTTGACCTTTAATTGTTCCCTCAAGAAAAAAAGAATCTAATCTAGAAAGCTATAACAGAATCAGGAAATACAAGGAAATAAGTGAACAAAAATCTGCAGATTTCACATTCCCTCTCTAGGATTCCTCTATCCATAAGTGTTTGTTTCATAAACATCCACTGTAGACATGATGTTATGAGTTACTTTCTGTCCTTGCAGGTGATTATTTTTCTAAGTGTTGCAGTTTGGAAGTGCTCGTTAGATATCACTCGACTGCCCTGCGTACCACCTGTTTTGAATTTGCACATAATGCAGGAGGCAGCAGGACGTCGCTTGACAGAAAACAAGCGCTTCCAAACTCTGATGGCAAGATGGCCGCTGTCTGCAAATGGTGTCCCGTGTTTCATTCTTACCGGCTGTTTGTTGCTGCTGTGGCAAAATCTTGTCACAGATAATGAGATAATGGTGCTTTTTAAGGGACTAAATCATCATCTGTGTGGAGGGAGATCTTGGTAAGTATTCAGACTAAATATGTGACAAATTTTGACTGAGGGACTGCCATTGGATTTTTTTTAAATTTCGTTTTTTCATGTCATATGAAAGCAGGGAATCATAGCTTCACATTGACATTGGTTGTTCAATTTGACCCACCAGTTTTGGAGATATGGCTTGTAGAGTAATGTCTGGCAGAGAAACAGCGAGTTGAGAAAACAGGCTTGAAAGGTTCACATCTGTGTTCTCTAACATTACACCTATAGCTACATGTTTAAGCATTTATTTCATATTTACATGTCTTCTGTGGTCTCTAACATTACACCTAGCTACATGTTAAAGCATTTATTTAATATTTACATGTCTTCTGTGGTCTCTAGCCGCAATTTGCAACTCTAGATTTTTTTTACAATGGGTTGAATCTAGCCCCTCTCGGAACCCTCCATAAAGCTTTTCTGAAATTTGGATGAGTTTTATGTAGGGTCCCTGTTCATAACTATATTTTCGTATGGGAATTTTGGAACGCGGACATAAATATGCTCCGTAACATCGTATCTGCGCCGTTTGACGGCCTGTTTTCCTTTGAGGGCTTCTGAATTTGTGAACTATAAGTACCTATACATTCCGCTGCGAATATCTCCTGTGGCGCGGAAGCCGTTAAGTATTTTTAATCTTTGTTTGACCGATTTGGTCGCTTTATTTCTTCTTGTTTGTTTACCGTTTATTGTACCGCCTCCCGGTGTGCGGTTGGCTTGTGCCGGCTACGTCCCTGCCTCTGATCTGCTCTGTCATAGCTATAGCCACTAGCTAGCCAGATAGGCGGTACAATGAGGTGTCAATAAACAAGGAAGGAAGAGAAGAATCAAAGCGACCAAATCGGTCAAACAAAGATTAAAAATACTTAACGGCTTCCGCGCCACAGGAGATATTCGCAGCGGTATTTATAGGTACTTAAAGTTCACACATTCAGAAGCCCTCACACGAAAAAAAAGTCCTGAAAGAGCGCAGAAGGACTTATCCGAAGTTGTTGAGGTTCTGGTTCACCACGTTTTCTGGATCAGGGCCCAAACCCGGCCCACGTTTTCTGGATCAGGGCCCAAACCTGGCCCACGTTTTCTGGATCAGGGCCCAAACCCGGCCCACGTTTTCTGGATCAGGGCCCAAACCTGGCCCATGTTTTCTGGATCAGGGCCCAAACCCGGCCCATGTTTTCTGGATCAGGGCCCAAACCCGGCCCATGTTTCTGGATCAGGGCCCAAACCCGGCCCATGTTTTCTGGATCAGGGCCCAAACCCGGCCCGTTTGAGAATGTGTTCCAAAGTGTTTCACAGGTCGCCAATCTTTTCAAAATCTTTTTATTTTCGTTTTATAACAGTATGCGTGTCAAGTCACAGATTAATAGAACAATTAAAATTAAAACATTCGATTTTAGTATCAGTGACTGTGTACAGGTCACCAATCTGCTCAGATGGGTGGACACCAATCTGCTCAGATGGGTGGACACCAATCTGCTCAGATGGGTGGACACCAATCTGCTCAGATGGGTGGGCTCAGGGCTGCAAGCATTTTGGAAACTCATTTCATTGTTCAAGGTTTTAATACTATAGAAGGGTTAATGCAGTATTTAGTTTTCTCATGCATATATAATCCCTCTGATGGACAAAAGCTGGGGATTCCATTTTCATTTGTGACAGTAGGTACAGTACAGGGCCGGTCCTGAGCAATCTGGCGACCCCAAGCAGGATTTTATAATTGGTTCCATGCTGAAAATAGCCAATCTACAAGAACACAACTGCGACACGTTGTGAGCTTGTAGATCGGCTATTTTCAGCAAGTGTAAAAACTGTCATTACGACGGCATCAAGGCCCGCCAAAATACAATTTAGTCGACTAAATCAACTGTAGATTTAGTCGATTAAAATCTTATGACATTTAGTTGACTAAAACTAGACTAACACTAAGACATTCCAGGTGACTAAAATGTAACTAAAACTGAATTAAAACTATTCAAGAGACTAAAACTAAAATATAAACGTGCTGCCAAAAACAACACTGACGCAAACCCTCAAAGCTGGACATAGGAGGGGCTATCGCCCTTAAAGGACCACTTCACCACTTTTCAACCTATCTTCATGTAATAGGTCCTCACTAATAATCATGAAAAAACAGCAAAATTGTTTTCTACTCTGTCTGCGTCTCATAGGAGGGCTGTGGGCAGTTTAGAAACCGTCTTCCAGTGACATCATCGATGGGGAATACAAGCTAATAGAAACAGCAGGCTTTCTAGTCCTGAAAAGTTGCAATGCGAAAATGGAAGCCATCGTTCTCACGATAATGAAAATCTAAACATTTTTGTAAAAAAAATCTTGTTTAGAAAATAGTCTGCCTAATGATGATGTCACTGGAAGACCGTTTATAAACTGACCACAGCCCTCCTATGAGACACAGACTTAGTAGAAAGAAATCGTGCCATTTTTTCATGATTATTAGTGAGGACCTATTATATGATCATAGGTTGACAAGTGGTGAAGTGGTCCTTTAAAAGTAGTTCAGTTCAGTTCAGTCCTGTAGGAAAAGCACTTCCTTTGAACAGTTAAAAACTGGTTTAGGTTGGCGAAAGGGCCTTTCTGTGTGGAGTTTGCATGTTCTCCCCGTGTCCCCTAGGGTAGGTACCCTCACATGTTATCCCCGTGTCCCCTAGGGTAGGTACCCTCACATGTTATCCCCGTGTCCCCTAGGGTAGGTACCCTCACATGTTCTTCCCGTGTCCCCTAGGGTAGGTACCCTCACATGTTCTCCCCGTGTCCCCTAGGGTATAGGTACCCTCATATGATCTCCCTGTGTCCCCTAGGGTAGGTACCCTCACATGTTCTCCCCGTATCCCCTAGGGTAGTTACCCTCACATGTTCTCCCTGTGTCCCCTAGGGTAGGTACCCTCACATGTTCTCCCCGTGTCCCCTAGGGTAGGTACCCTCACATGTTATCCCCGTGTCCCCTAGGGTAGGTACCCTCACATGTTATCCCTGTGTCCCCTAGGGTAGGTACCCTCACATGTTATCCCCGTGTCCCCTAGGGTAGGTACCCTCACATGTTATCCCCGTGTCCCCTAGGGTAGGTACCCTCACATGTTCTCCCCGTGTCCCCTAGGGTAGGTACCCTCACATGTTCTCCCCGTGTCCCCTAGGGTAGGTACCCTCACATGTTCTCCCCGTGTCCCCTAGGGTAGGTACCCTCACATGTTCTCCCCGTGTCCCCTAGGGTAGGTACCCTCACATGTTCTCCCCGTGTCCCCTAGGGTAGGTACCCTCATATGATCTCCCTGTGTCCCCTAGGGTAGGTACCCTCACATGTTCTCCCTGTGTCCCCTAGGGTAGGTACCCTCATATGATCTCCCCGTGTCCCCTAGGGTATAGAACCCTCACATGTTCTCCCCGTGTCCCCTAGGGTAGGTACCCTCATATGATCTCCCCGTGTCCCCTAGGGTATAGAACCCTCACATGTTCTCCCCGTGTCCCCTAGGGTATAGAACCCTCACATGTTCTCCCCGTGTCCCCTAGGGTAGGTATACCCTCACAAAAAACATGCAGTAATCCTGGTCTCTAAACTGCCTTCCCATGGCCAGTCTGGCCTAAATTATAAAAAATAAAAAAATCGTTATTTTTTCACCTAAACATCATCAGTGATGTTCATTGCAATGCCATTTCAATGCCATTGGTCATGATATTGGCATATAAATACCCCCCACAGAGGCTGAAATTCACACAAATTAAAAATTTCAAACTCCTTACGATTTTGAAAGTTTTTTAACCTAAGACTATTGACCTTTACCCTAATACAAGTAGGTATTACACATGTTTTTTTTAGTCTTAGTCTTAGTAGTACAAAGTAGTAGTAAGGTTGAAATCAATTTTTTGCAAGTAGAAATGAATGCGGGTCTTAGAGGGTTAAACGCGTCAGTGTTTAGATTATAAAGAGAAGAACATGTTTAATTGCTGATTAAAACACTTTTTAAACACAAACGTGTTTATGTGTTTTTACAATCAAAAGTGCAGTCATTTAGTGTTTCAAATTCAAACGTTATACAGTATAGGTGTTCTCGTGAGGTGTTCTCGTGTTCTTTACTGTATTTTATGACCATATAAATAAACATTTGGCATATGTAATTATTACACACATGTTCCAGAGGATTTACAGTTTGTACAAAACAGCCTTTATAGCGTCAGTGGAAGAAGAGCAGTGTTTAGGCTTTAAGCCATTTTGGGCGGGAACCCCTTTTGGTGTTATATATATAAGACTTATGTTCTATACTTTAGCTATTGAAAAATAGCAGATCTACAAGCTCGTAGCGCGGCACCGAGTGCCGCGCTACGAGCTTGTAGATCTGCTATTTTTTTTTAATCGTGAAAATGTGGCGCAAATCTTTGAATAGATAATATTCTTTTAGAGCGAACGTTTTCAACTCAAATCTTTGCCTCTGTCTCTGGAACAACATATTTTCAGATGGGGGTCGGCGGCCAATTACGTATATATTTCTGGGGGTCCTTGACATGAAACTGTTTGAGAACCACTGACACAGAAACATGAGGTTTTTCAGAAAACATTTTTTTAAATGTCGACGTCCGGCCTAAATGGGTTAAGGGGGGCTAAAGCCAGGGCTTGATTTCACAAGCCCCCCATCAAACATTCATGATGTATCCATTACAGGTATTTAGTACTTAGTGGAAGCTGAGAGGGCAGCCTTTTAGCCTAGCCGCAAATCACAGACTAAAAACGGATAGATAGATAGATAGATAGATAGATAGATAGATAGATAGATAGATGTATGCATACATAATTGTCTATTCTACTTTTTTACGTTTTGCTTGCTATTCTTGTTATGTTTAGTAAGATAAGAGCTATATGAAGCAAAGTGGGGATGAGTCATTGATGCTATAATTATCATGTTATACATTTTTTATGGTGAATTTGGTCTGATTGTTAAGCATGGCGCACGTGTGTGTCTGTGTGTGACTGAGTGTGCACGTGCAGCACGTGTGAGTGCGTGTCGGAGAGAAGAGATCTGAGGGAGAGATAATTATGAATGAGCACTTACTGTCTTGCGGTGGTGATCCGGTGGCTGCTCATACATGGTTGATGGTGTCATTGTTTTGAAAACATGCTGGATGGATTCTCGTGGTTCCATTAGTGTCGTCTCTCCTGGTTCCATTAGGGAGGTGTCGTGGGACGGTGATTTAAATTAAACCCTGTTTAATTCAGGCCATGCAGCAAGTGGAAACCTACATGTCATTGTCCCCTGGTCACCGTGCTGGCTGCAGTGGCACCGTAGACTGACTTCTGTTCATCATGAACGCATCGAAGGCAGCCACGGACAGGAGGTTAGTAGCATGTTTTACATTTATACCATATTATGGTTGTGAACAGGGTTGTTTACTTTTTGGCAGCACATTTTCATTTTAGTTTTAGTCATAGTCTCTTGAATAGTTTTTATTTAGTTTTAGTCACATTTTAGTCACCTGGAATGTCTTGGTGTTTTAGTCTAGTTTTAGTCGACTTTAATGTCATAAGATTTTAGTCGACTAAATCTACAGTTGATTTAGTCGACTAAAATGTTGCCTTGATGTTGTCTTAATGACTGATTTTACACTTGCTGAAAATAGCAGATCTACAAGCTCACAATGTGTCACTCTGCCACGCATTGTGAGCTTGTAGATCTGCTATTTTCAGCATGCAACCAAGTGTAAAATGACTGACTCATACTGGATCTCTTTGTCCACTAGTCCCTTCCTAACATTTTAGTCTAGTTTTTAGTTGTTGACAAAATTGTCAATACATTTAGTCTTATAGTTTTAGTCATCGTAGCTTAGTTTTCATTTAGTTATACCATTTAGTTTTTGTCAGTGAAAAAAGGTAGTCGACGAAACATTTTTCGTCTTAGTTTTAGTCGACGAAAACTACACTGGTTGTGAAATAATCCTGTACACGATTTTCAAATGCCCTCTTCAGCTAAATTAATTAAATGTATACAGCATCAACATTTGCTGAACCACAATATTGGCTATTTGAAAAAAAGATTAAGGTTCAAGGTTGTACTTTATTGTTATTTTTTAATGTTGTTGTTCCATATTGTGTACAGGTACATAAGAGTAGGACTTTTGGCTTCCTTACAGACATATTGCAGCAGCAAAGATAACATCAAACAGCAAACAAAGAGATAGATTAATTATGAAGTGCAAGAAAGAGTAAAATAGAGTAACATTATGATGTACGTGTCCATGTTTAGTTGTTTTCCCTGTAGTAGAGTTATACGTAAACCTTTAAAGAGTAAAACAGAGTAACATTATGATGTCCATGTTTAGTTGTTTTCCCTGTAGTAGAGTTATACGTAAACCTTTAAAGAGTAAAACAGAGTAACATTATGATGTACGTGTCCATGTTTAGTTGTTTTCCCTGTAGTAGAGTTATACGTAAACCTTTAAAGAGTAAAACAGAGTAACATTATGATGTCCATGTCCATGTTTAGTTGTTTTCCCTGTAGTAGAGTTATACGTAAACCTTTAAAGAGTAAAACAGAGTAACATTATGATGTCCATGTTTAGTTGTTTTCCCTGTAGTAGAGTTATACGTAAACCTTTAAAGAGTAAAACAGAGTAACATTATGATGTACATGTCCATGTTTAGTTGTTTTCCCTGTAGTAGAGTTATACGTAAACCTTTAAAGAGTAAAACAGAGTAACATTATGATGTACATGTCCATGTTTAGTTGTTTTCCCTGTAGTAGAGTTATACGTAAACCTTTAAAGAGTAAAACAGAGTAACATTATGATGTACATGTCCATGTTTAGTTGTTTTCCCTGTAGTAGAGTTATACGTAAACCTTTAAAGAGTAAAACAGAGTAACATTATGATGTCCATGTTTAGTTGTTTTCCCTGTAGTAGAGTTATACGTAAACCTTTAAAGAGTAAAACAGAGTAACATTATGATGTCCATGTTTAGTTGTTTTCCCTGTAGTAGAGTTATACGTAAACCTTTAAAGAGTAAAACAGAGTAACATTATGATGTACATGTCCATGTTTAGTTGTTTTCCCTGTAGTAGAGTTATACGTAAACCTTTAAAGAGTAAAACAGAGTAACATTATGATGTACATGTCCATGTTTAGTTGTTTTCCCTGTAGTAGAGTTATACGTAAACCTTTAAAGAGTAAAACAGAGTAACATTATGATGTACATGTCCATGTTTAGTTGTTTTTTTCCCGAGTTATACGTAAACCTTTTGTGAACAGCTTCACAGTACTGTACGTTACACTGAGCAAAAAGCATGGGATACGGATGTGTATATTACAGGACACTCCCGTTAAACTTTCCAACAAACTCCGGTAAACTCCCAAATTGTACCATCACACCTGTATATTACCGTATATTACTGTATAGTGTATATGCTGCTAAACTAGAGGTTTACGGGAAAATACAGTGCCCATAATTGCCCGTTAACTCTCTTTTGTTGTTCTCTTTTCATGCAGTGTTTATGTTATAACAAATTTAGTTTAAGGATCTAAGCTCACAAATGTATAATTAGTTTTATTGATCCAACACATTGGAACTCATTGGGAGCTTGTAGATCTACTATTTCAAAGAATATTAAAAAATAAATAATAATATTTTTAATTTGAACAACGCAGCCAAATGTGCTCTTTTTTGTTCCCTTTTCATGCAGTGTTACGTGTTCCTCCATATACAACTAATTTAGTTTAAGGATCTAAGCTCACAATATAATTACCAGTAGTTTTATTGATCCAACACAGCTGGAACTGGGAGCTTGTAGATCTACTATTTCAAATAATCTTAAAAAATAAATAATAATAATAATAACGCAGCCAAATTTGCGCGTCCTTGACAGGGGAAACAAAGTCTGAGAACCACTAATACATTTCAAATGGCAGGCAGGCAATAAATACATACTGTTTCAGATCAAGTTTAAAGACAGCTACAGGGCTTTAAATTAAGGGTTTGGTGTCACATAATGTGCCAGGATCTGCCTTCTGTGTGTTGTGTATGTTGTTCTTGAAACTTATTTTGAAGTAATGCTTTTGTGTTTCCTGTCCTCCTCCTGTAGTAGTTTTCTGCCTTGTCTCACCTTCCCTGATTTATTGGTTCTTTGTTCCACCTGTGTCTTGTTTTCCCCTCAGCCAATCCTTGAGTTGATTTGATTTGACTTCACCTGTGTCTTGTTTTCCCCTCAGCCAATCCTTGTGTTGATTTGATTCGACTTCACCTGTGTCCTGTTAATCTTGTTCCTATTTAAGCCCTGTGTTTGGTTGCGTTCTCTATTGTCTTGTATCCTGAGTTTCAAAGTGTGTTCGTTTGATAGTGTTGCTCTCCTGCAAACCTCTGTCTGAATAAACTTCCACTTCAAGATTCTGACTTCCTCGCATTTTGGGTCCTACTTGGAAACCACCTCCTGACATAATGTTAGTTTGTGTGTCTGTGATGTCTGTTCTGTTCTGCTCCCCTGAACTAAAACAACCAAACACATTATGTTAGTTTGTGTGTCTGTGATGTCTGTTCTGTTCTTCTTCTCCCCTGAACCAAAACAACCAAACACATAATGTTAGTTTGTGTGTCTGTGATGTCTGTTCTGTTCTGCTCCCCTGAACCAAAACAACCAAACACATAATGTTAGTTTGTGTGTCTGTGATGTCTGTTCTGTTCTGCTCCTCTGAACTAAAACAACCAAACACATAATGTTAGTTTGTGTGTCTGTGATGTCTGTTCTGTTCTGCTCCTCTGAACTAAAACAACCAAACACATAATGTTAGTTTGTGTGTCTGTGATGTCTGTTCTGTTCTGCTCCCCTGAACCAAAACAACCAAACACATAATGTTAGTTTGTGTGTCTGTGATGTCTGTTCTGTTCTGCTCACCTGAACTGAAACAACCAAACACATTATGTTAGTTTGTGTGTCTGTGATGTCTGTTCTGTTCTGCTCACCTGAACTGAAACACTCAACCTTGGCGTTTTTTATCACTGTTCTCCTTTTGGATGTTTGCTGCATGAGATGTCAGATCAAGTTTATTGCTCAATGACCAGGGAGAAGGGTCCATGTTTCCAATCCTGTGAGCTGGCTGGGACCCACTGGTGGGGTGGTGGTGGTCTAAGAATATTGGTCAAGACAAACATTAAACCTGTATATAGGAGGGTCTAGCGCCAAAGAAAACCAACTCTGTCTGTGTGTTTCCCCCAGTGCCTCCCCAATGTCCCCCCAGTGTCCCCCCAGTGCCTCCCCGGTGCCCAGTGTCCCCCCAGTGCCTCCCCAATGTCCCCCCAGTGCCTCCCCAGTGTCTCCCCGGTGCCCAGTGTCCCCCAGTGCCTCCCCAGTGTCTCCCCGGTGCCCAGTGTCCCCCCAGTGCCTCCCCAGTGCCTCCCCGGTGCCCAGTGTCCCCCCAGTGTCCCCCCAGTGCCTCCCCAGTGCCTCCCCAATGTCCCCCCCAGTGCCTCCCCAATGTCCCCCCAGTGCCTCCCCAGTGCCTCCCCAGTGTCTCCCCTGTGTCTCCCCAGTGCCTCCCCAGTGCCTCCCCAATGTCCCCCCAGTGCCTCCCCAGTGTCTCCCCAGTGCCTCCCCAGTGCCTCCCCAATTTCCCCCCAGTGCCTCCCCAGTGCCTCCCCAGTGCCTCCCCAGTGCCTCCCCGGTGCCCAGTGTCTCCCCAGTGTCTCCCCAGTGCCTCCCCAGTGCCTCCCCAATGTCCCCCCCAGTGCCTCCCCAGTGCCTCCCCAGTGCCTCCCCAATGTCCCCCCAGTGCCTCCCCAGTGCCTCCCCAATGTCCCCCCAGTGCCTCCCCAGTGCCTCCCCAGTGCCTCCCCAATGTCCCCCCAGTGCCTCCCCAGTGCCTCCCCAGTGCCTCCCCGGTGCCCAGTGTCTCCCCAGTGCCTCCCCAGTGTCTCCCCGGTGCCCAGTGTCTCCCCAGTGCCTCCCCAGTGTCTCCCCAGTGCCTCCCCAGTGTCTCCCCAGTGTCCCCCCAGTGCCTCCCCAGTGCCTCCCCAGTGTCTCCCCGGTGCCCAGTGTCCCCCCAGTGTCTCCCCAGTGTCCCCCCAGTGTCCCCCCAGTGCCTCCCCAGTGCCTCCCCAATGTCCCCCCCAGTGCCTCCCCAATGTCCCCCCAGTGCCTCCCCAGTGCCTCCCCAGTGTCTCCCCTGTCTCCCCAGTGCCTCCCCGGTGCCTCCCCAATGTCCCCCCAGTGCCTCCCCAGTGTCTCCCCAGTGCCTCCCCAGTGCCTCCCCAATTTCCCCCCAGTGCCTCCCCAGTGCCTCCCCAGTGCCTCCCCAGTGCCTCCCCAGTGCCTCCCCGGTGCCCAGTGCCTCCCCAGTGTCTCCCCAGTGCCTCCCCAGTGCCTCCCCAATGTCCCCCCCAGTGCCTCCCCAGTGCCTCCCCAGTGCCTCCCCAATGTCCCCCCAGTGCCTCCCCAGTGCCTCCCCAATGTCCCCCCAGTGCCTCCCCAGTGCCTCCCCAGTGCCTCCCCAGTGCCTCCCCAGTGCCTCCCCGGTGCCCAGTGTCTCCCCAGTGCCTCCCCAGTGTCTCCCCGGTGCCCAGTGTCTCCCCAGTGCCTCCCCAGTGTCCCCCCAGTGTCTCCCCAGTGCCTCCCCAGTGTCCCCCCCCCCCCCCCCCCAGTGCATTCCGGGTGCCCAGGCCAGGAGGTGCCAGTGTAGCTAATCTAAAGCCAGGCTGCTGCATGCCGGGTGCCCAGCAGGTGTCAGTGCAGCTCATCTAAAGCCTGCAGGCCACTGACTGCTTCACAGAAATCTGGATTGATTGAAATATTTATTTAACAGTTTGCAGAATTACAGTACATTTCAAGCACAAACTCAATACAAAGACTGTTAACTGTGAGTGGACGACCCAATTAAGCATTACACTTGCTTACAAGAGAGGGTCCACCATGTTCAATTCATCAAAAACATTTAGAGACGTACAAATAGACACTTCTATATAGTCAAAGAACAGAACAGGAATTCATCATAAAGGGAAAAGAAACGTATACAGTGAGGGGAAAAGGGTGGGGCGGTGGGGGGGGGATTCAGATTTTACGGGGGCCAGTTTCGAATTGCAGCCGTCCGTACAGGTGCCCTTTGAGAGCGGTTTTGAAGGAGTCTAGGGATTGAGAGCGGTTTTGAAGGAGTCTAGGGATTCACATGTTGAAACACACAACGTACAGTACTCTGGGAAACGGTGTTGTTTTTGGCAGCAAATTTCTATTTTAGTTTTAGTCATAGTCTTTGGACTGAAACTTCATTAAGTTTTAGTCACATTTTAGTCACCTGGAAATGTCTTAGTGTTAGTCTAGTTTTAGTCGACAAAATGTCATAAGATTTTAGTCGACTAAATCTACAGTTGATTTAGTCGACTAAAATATATTTTGGCGGGACTTGATGCCGGCGTAATGAGTGTGTTTACACTTACGCCGATCTACAAGCTCACAACGCAATGTGAGCTTGTAGATCAGCTATTTTCAGCATGCAACCAAGTGTAAAATGACTTATACTGGATCTCTTGTCCACTAGTCCCTTCCTAACATTTTAGTCTAGTTTTTATTTGTCAACGAAATTGTCAGTATATTTAGTCTTAGTTTTATTCACCATAGCTTAGTTTTAATTTAGTTTCCATTCGTTTTTGTCAGTGGAAAAAGGTAGTCGACGAACATTTTTCGCCTTAGTTTTAGTCGACGAAAACAACACTGACGTACACAACGTACCGTACTCTGGGAAAGCAGCTGTAACTCACGCTCAGACGGGGTAAAAAATACTCTTTACGACTTCCTGTCACTGGAACATAAATCCCGCCACGTCCTCGGCCAGGTTGATGTTCAACATGAGTGATGATGATGCATTAAAATAGTGTGCAGATGGCTGCCATGTGGACTATGTTTACCTGAATGACCTGCACTGGCCCGGGAGAAACAGGCCAACTGTTTAACAGAATAATATTAATATCAATATCATTATTATTATTATAAAGCTACAGTATATTAAATTCTGGTTATTCCTTTAACAGAAACGCCCCAAAGAAAAAGCTGGATAATCTCCTGAAGCAGAAGAAAGGTCCCTTTCCACTGATGATAAAGGTAGGATGATACAATATACTATATACTATATACTGTGTATATATATATATATATATATATATAGGGGCGGCTGTGGCTCAGGAGGTAGAGCAAGTCGTCCACTGATCCCTGGGTCGGCGGTTCGAATCCCGGCTCCTCCTCCTGTCCACATGTGGAAGTGTCCTTGGGCAAGACACTGAACCCTACACTTCCTCCAATGAGTCGGTCGGTGTGAGCTCGCCACCGTCGGTGTGTGAATGTGGGAAGTGAGGACGCTGGCGTCGACTGTTCGCCGCTTCACCTCCCAATGTATGAATGAATGATTGATTGAAATATGTATTAACAGTTTGTAGAATTACAGTACATTTCAAGCACAAACTCAATACAAAGACTGTTAACTGTGAGTGGACGACCCAATTAAGCATTACACTTGTTTACAAGAGGGTCCACATTGTTCAATTCGTCAAAACATTTAGAGACATACAAATAGACACTTCTATGTAGTTAAAGAACGGAACAGGCTTGTAGGTCTGCTATTTTTTTTTTATCGTGAAAAAGTGGAATATATATATATATATATTCCACTTTTTCACGATATATATATATATATATATATATATATATTATTTCAGAACATTTTTAACTCAAATCTTTGCTTCTGGGGGGGGGGGGGTCCCTGGAACAACATATTTTCAGATGGGGCCAAATACATATAATTTTTGGGGTCCTTGACATGAAATAGTTTGAGCACCACTCACTGACATACTGTAGAAACATAAGGTTATTCAGAAAACTGTCATGATTTAGAAGACATTTTGTAGAATCGATCTCAGGTCTAAATTAAAGCGATATTCTTTGTTGTGATAATAGATCAGTATTCTGATGATAGTGATCCTTTCTATAAAGTGATATTCTTTGTTGTGGTAATAGATCAGTATTCTGATGATAGTGATACTTTCTATAAAGTGATATTCTTTGTTGTGATGATAGATCAGTATTCTGATGATAGTGATCCTTTCTATAAAGTGATATTCTTTGTTGTGGTAATAGATCAGTATTCTGATGATAGTGATCCTTTCTGTAAAGTGATATTCTTTGTTGTGGTAATAGATCAGTATTCTGATGATAGTGATACTTTCTATAAAGTGATATTCTTTGTTGTGATGATAGATCAGTATTCTGATGATAGTGATCCTTTCTATAAAGTGATATTCTTTGTTGTGATAATAGATCAGTATTCTGATGATAGTGATCCTTTCTATAAAGTGATATTCTTTGTTGTGATAATAGATCAGTATTCTGATGATAGTGATCCTTTCTATAAAGTGATATTCTTTGTTGTGATAATAGATCAGTATTCTGATGATAGTGATCCTTTCTATAAAGTGATATTCTTTGTTGTGATGATAGATCAGTATTCTGATGATAGTGATCCTTTCTATAAAGTGATATTCTTTGTTGTGATAATAGGTCAGTATTCTGATGATAGTGATCCTTTCTGTAAAGTGATATTCTTTGTTGTGATAATAGGTCAGTATTCTGATGATAGTGATCCTTTCTATAAAGTGATATTCTTTGTTGTGATAATAGATCAGTATTCTGATGATAGTGATCCTTTCTATAAAGTGATATTCTTTGTTGTGATAACAGATCAGTATTCTGATGATAGTGATCCTTTCTATAAAGTGATATTCTTTGTTGTGATAATAGATCAGTATTCTGATGATAGTGATCCTTTCTGTAAAGTGATATTCTTTGTTGTGATAATAGGTCAGTATTCTGATGATAGTGATCCTTTCTATAAAGTGATATTCTTTGTTGTGATAATAGATCAGTATTCTGATGATAGTGATCCTTTCTGTAAAGTGATATTCTTTGTTGTGATAATAGATCAGTATTCTGATGATAGTGATCCTTTCTGTAAAGTGATATTCTTTGTTGTGATAATAGGTCAGTATTCTGATGATAGTGATCCTTTCTATAAAGTGATATTCTTTGTTGTGATAATAGATCAGTATTCTGATGATAGTGATCCTTTCTGTAAAGTGATATTCTTTGTTGTGATAATAGATCAGTATTCTGATGATAGTGATCCTTTCTATAAAGTGATATTCTTTGTTGTGATGATAGATCAGTATTCTGATGATAGTGATCCTTTCTGTAAAGTGATATTCTTTGTTGTGATAATAGATCAGTATTCTGATGATAGTGATCCTTTCTATAAAGTGATATTCTTTGTTGTGATAATAGGTCAGTATTCTGATGATAGTGATCCTTTCTATGAAGTGATATTCTTTGTTGTGATGATAGATCAGTATTCTGTTGATAGTGATCCTTTCTATAAAGTGATATTCTTTGTTGTGATGATAGATCAGTATTCTGATGATAGTGATCCTTTCTGTAAAGTGATATTCTTTGTTGTGATGATAGATCAGTATTCTGATGATAGTGATCCTTTCTATAAAGTGATATTCTTTGTTGTGATAATAGATCAGTATTCTGATGATAGTGATCCTTTCTATAAAGTGATATTCTTTGTTGTGATGATAGATCAGTATTCTGATGATAGTGATCCTTTCTATAAAGTGATATTCTTTGTTGTGATAATAGATCAGTATTCTGATGATAGTGATCCTTTCTATAAAGTGATATTCTTTGTTGTGATAATAGATCAGTATTCTGATGATAGTGATCCTTTCCTAAAAAGTGATATTCTTTGTTGTGATAATAGGTCAGTATTCTGATGATAGTGATCCTTTCTATAAAGTGATATTCTTTGTTGTGATGATAGATCAGTATTCTGATGATAGTGATCCTTTCTATAAAGTGTCTCCCCTCCAGCTCTGTCATAAACAAGATACAGTTTCAGCTCAGGATACCAAGTTCATCCAATCAGGAGAGAGAACTATA
>NC_139700.1:52021652-52069152 GCF_964188405.1 Protomyctophum parallelum
AAATGGCCAAAATGTATATAGGGTTGAAGTCGTTAATGTAGGTTTTCTAATACAAATGTAAAGTAACTATAGTAACTAAAACATTCAAATAATTGTATAGTGGAGTAAAACAGAGTTGTAGTGGACTAAAAGTACTGGGAATTGAAAAATACGTAAAGTAAGTAAAGTACAAATACCTCAAAATTGTACTTAAGTACAGTACTTAAGTAAAAGTACTTAGTTACTTTTCATTCTTTTCAAAATCTTTTTATTTTCGTTTTATAACAGTATAGGTGTCAAGTCACAGATTCATAGAAAAATAAATAAATCTGGTTTTAGTATCAGTGACTGGGGTAAACAAACGTACTGTATGATCGTGGGCAGACATAATGGAAAGACTGTTATTATGCAAAAACTTCAAGACAAAAGAAAAACGAAAAACATTTTCTCCCCTATTTAGTAAAGCCAATTCCCAATTCCCCAGCCTCTCTACAAGTACTCCATCTCTGCTAACCCCCACAACCAGTCATTGGGAGGGTGAAGAAAGCCTCGGGTCTCCTCTGATACCCGGGCCGTCAAGCCAACATCTTCTTTCCACCCGACAGTGTCTCACTAGGGGGGCGTAACGCATGTGGAGGTACACACTATCCCCCCCACCTCTTCCCTCCCCTGAACAGGCGCCCTAACCACTTAGTTACTTTTCACCACTGCCAGTATGTATAGTAATGGGCAGTATATAAGTGGTCAGATGGGTTTTTCAAGTCGGCCCTGATCCAGTACTGTCTCCATCTGCTCTTTGCCAAAGATTTATCAAGGCTGTAACTTGTTGTGAGATATTGTACATGTGCTGTTTTTGACAAAAGTTCGCCGCCAGAATATAGGGACTGATATGGTTCATAAATTGTTTTAGGATTCAAACACCTGGAACAACATATTTCCAGACGGGGGTCGGCGGCCAATTACAGATAATTCTGGGGGTCCTTGACATGAAAAAGGTTGAGAACCACTGACATAGAAACATGGGGTTCTTCAGAAAACTGTCAGGATTTAGAAGGCATTAGAATCGTCGTCAGGTCTAAACGGGTTAACTGTGAACACAGTTCCATCATGGGAGTGAGAACCCACCAGCAAACTGGACCGTGAGCCCATACTGTACATGTGTTCCTCTCACGTGTTGCTTAGAAAGCCATTTATTTACTGTATGCACACGCTGTGAGATCACAGCCTTAATGTATGCACACGCTGTGACATCACAGCCTTAATCTCTTGGGTATCGTGGCTGCTGTGTCAAAATCTTGTATGTCCAAAAAATCACACCTGTGTGAACTGCAGGCAACAGTGCAGCACTGTCTCTCTCTCTCTCTCTGTTTCTGGCAAACAGCGCCCCTACTGGTACTCAGTCATACCGGTGCTCATTAACGTCACATACATAGGTGAACCAACACATAGGTGAACACGGACATTGCTGTTCTATGTGAGTGGTTGCACCACTCAAAAAAGAAAATCCTATCATTCTCATGGATCCAATGTATAGTTGAGACACACCCGACCACTTTTACAAGATAGCGAAAACAGCCAGTCCTGTTTTCACCAACATTGTGAATGACACATGTTGTTGTAATTGTCTCTGTCAACAAAATACCTAAAATAATGAAACGCGGTCGACGTGGCCCCTGACGTGGCCCCTGACGTGGCCCCTGAACAAAAACACTACAGAGATACAAAGTCTCTGTCAGACTAGGATATTCCCTGATCAGCCCAGCACTGGCGTAGCATAAGGGGGTGCAGCCAGTGCAGTGCACTGGGGCCCAGCGCCCCCTAGGGGCCCATGAGGGGAAGGGGAAAAAAGAAAAGAAACAGCTGACGGGCCGCTGTTTTGTGAATGAAATAGCTGTGGGCTGTGGCCGGTCGGTATAAGGGGTTAAACTTCTGTGTGATGTATCCTTCCAAGCCCACTATACCATGTAATATACATCCTGCGTCTACTACATCCTGTAGTTCACTTAAGAAATAAAAGTATTGATACAAGTAGCTTTTATTTTGAAGAGGAAGAGGAAGTTGTTTCGGTTGTAGGGTAGCTACCATGACAGTGGTAGTGCCGGACCGGGGTGGTAGTGGAATAATACAAACAACATGCTTTTAGCCAAAACCGCATGCGTCTATGACTTAAACAATGTAGGCTAAACACTTTGGAATTACGTTAAACATGGTATATCCTCCGTGGCGGCGTCATTAGGTGAGTACTAGTAAATTAATTGTTAAGTTTCATAGTATCATTCATCATCAACAGGCTGTTGTTGATGCCCCCCAAAATGAACAGGTTACACAGCCTACAGGATTCTCATTATGTTACTCACTGCCTGCAAGGATGGCCGCCGTGCCATTTCTTATAAACTATCTAATTCATACGTGGGTCGTCGTGGGTACACGTGGAGTTGTTGTTGTTGTTCATGCGCAACGGTGCGCGGTGTGGAGAGGGCATCAGAGCACAGCGCAACAGCCTTATGGTATTGTCTGAATGTCTGTACTATCTCTGCACTAGCTCTTTCTGTCCAGTCCTACGTGTATAGGCTGGCGATTGTGGCGACTTATATTCGTTAATAAAGAGAGAGCTGTAAAGGGGATATATTGTCTATGGTCAGTTCATGGTGTGTATCATTCTCGTTTTTAAAAAAATGGGTTTTAATTGTCTGGTAACGGAAAATAACGGAAAATAATCTAACTTGTTACTTTTCTCAGAAGGTAATCTGTAACGGCAAGGGATTATTTTTATGGGCAGTAATCCAGTAACCTAACGACGTTACTTTAGAAAGTAACGATGCCCAACACTGCATATAATGAGGAAATGAGCTGTGTTTTTATTTATTTATGTTTGATAGTTTGGAGACATCAGGCTGTGGTAGTTTTGTTTTTGTGCCCAAGTCAGGGCAGGTTGTTTATTGATGAATATATGGACACTGAGCTTGGAAGCTGGTGCTGTCTGCATGTGGTGCTGAAAGGCTGGTTTTAATGAGTGATTGAAATATTTTTGCAGAATTACAGTACATTTCAAGCACAAACTCAATACAAAGACTGTTAACTGTGAGTGGACGAGTTTACTCAATGCTGTACCATATGTTCTCATGCCAATAAAGGCCCTTTGAATGTAATTGAATAATTTAATTGTGTGGCCGGTCACCTCACCTGTAATGTTAGTCTATACCTAGTGTGTGTGTGTGTGTGTGTGTGTGTGTGTGTGTGTGTGTGTGTGTGTGTGTGTGTGTGTGTGTGTGTGTGTGTGTGTGTGTGTGTGTGTGTGTGTGTGTGTGTGTGTGTGTGTGTGTGTGTGTGTGTGTGTGTGTGTGCGTGTGCATGGGCGCGCGCACGCACACTTGTTTATGGCGGTGGTGGGGGGCCTACAAAATATTCTCGCACCGGGGCCCACCATGACCTCCCTACGCCACTGCAGCCCAGTATACCCAGAGCCTTAGATATAGACAGAGTTACACAAACTGATCCCTGATCAGCCCAGTATACTCAGAGCCTTAGACAGTTACGCAAACTGCGTTCACTTCATGGGGCTTCAGTCCAATGGCGGCTCTCCTACATAGACTTCTATTGGCCACTTCATGGGGCTTCAGTCCAATGGAGGCTCTCCTACATAGACTTCTATTGGCCACTTCATGGGGCTTCAGTCCAATGGCGGCTCTCCTACATGGACTTCTATTGGTCACTTCATGGGGCTTCAGTCCAATGGAGGCTCTCCTACATAGACTTCTATTGGTCACTTCATGGGGCTTTCAGTCCAATGGAGGCTCTCCTACATAGACTTCTATTGGTCACTTCATGGGGCTTTCAGTCCAATGGAGGCTCTCCTACATAGACTTCTAATGAGCACGGGAACAACCAACTGGGACAAGTCCTGGTCCGGAAGAAGGCAGAAATGCATTGGACTCAGGGCAACAGCCCAGCTTTAATGACCTTAAATGCCTTTATTTTAGATTGTTTTGTAGTAATAGTACAACATAAACATTAAAGAGACTTTAGTTGTTTACGGTACAATACTTTAAAACAGTTGTCATGTTGCACAACATGCTTTAAATGGCTCTTATTTGCGTCGCCCTCGTTGAAAACAATGCATTTCCAACTCCAGCTTGTCTCATTTTTTGATGAATTGAACAATGTGGACCCTGTTGTAAACAAGTGTAATGCTTAATTGGGTCGTCCACTCACAGTTGACAGTCTTTGTATTGAGTTTGTGCTTAAAATGTACTGTAAATTCTACAAACTGTTAATAAATATTTCAATCAATCAATCAATCAATCTCAGTTCAGGCTGCATTATAGAACAGCGCCCGAGCGCTCGGTTTCTGCCCCCTCAATGTCGCAATTCTTCCATTAGCCCATTTTGGTCGGGAACCCCTTTTGGTGTTATAGCATTTATGTCATGCTTTAGCTATTGAAAAATAGCAGATCTACAAGCTCATAGCGCGCCACCGAGTGGCGCGCTACGAGCTTGTAGGTCTGCTATTTTTGAAAAAAACGACTGACATAGAAACATAGCTTTTTCAGAAAACTGTCCGGATGTAGAAGACATTTTTAGAATCTGATCTCCGGTCAAAATGGCTCTTATTTGCGCCGGCCCTCGTTGAAAACAATGTATATCTCCAACTCCAGCTCGTCTCAGTTCAGGCTGCATTATAGAACAGTGCCTGAGCGCTGGGTTTCTGCCCCCTCAATGTCGCAACTCTTCTATTAGCCCATTTTGGTGTTAGCATTATGCTATGCTTTAGCTATAGAAAAATAGCAGATCTACAAGCTCATAGCGCGCCACCGAGTGGCGCGCTACGAGCTTGTAGGTCTGCTATTTTTGAAAAATCGACTGACATAAGAAACATAGCTTTTTCAGAAAACTGTCCGGATGTAGAAGACATTTTTAGAATCTGATCTCAGGTCAAAATAGCTCTTATTTGCGCCGGCCCTCGTTGAAAACAATGTATATCTCCAACTCCAGCTCGTCTCAGTTCAGGCTGCATTATCCCATTCTGACCTGAGATCAGATTCATACGAGGTTTCCACTGGACACACACTGGTCTGATTAACCCATTCTGACCTGAGATCAGATTCTAAAAATGTCAGTCGTTCTTCGATTTTTCAAAAATAGCAGACCTACAAGCTCGTATCGCGCCACTCGGTGGCGCGCTATGAGCTTGTAGATCTGCTATTTTTCAATAGCTAAAGCATAACATGATGCTAACACCAAAATGGGTGCCCGGTCAGAATGGGTTATAGAACAGTGCCTGAGCGCTGGGTTTCTGCCCCCTCAATGTCGCTCAAAACTCTTCTATTAGATGGCTAACTATACACTGACCTGTCCTCGACCCCCCAGGACGTCCCCATTATTGAGATGAGGCCCTGCCTGGCCGGGCCGGGCCGGGCCCTGATAGGGTTTCTGCTCACAGCTTTGTCCCGGGCCGGCCGGGTGACACCGGAACCCCCCCCCCCCTGAATTAACGCTGGGCCATTTAGAGAGAGCTCACCTCTCACTGAATTACACCCTATATCGATGTCACACATGGAGCACTGGGTTCACACACTGCCTGTGTGTGTGTGTGTGTGTGTGTGTGTGTGTGTGTGTGTGTGTGTGTGTGTGTGTGTGTGTGTGTGTGTGTGTGTGTGTGTGTGTGTGTGTGTGTGTGTGTGTGTGTGTGTGTGTGTGTGTGTGCGTGTGCGCGCGTGTTTGAGAACCACTGGCATATAGAAGCATGAGGTTTTTCAGAAAACTGTCAGGATTTAGAAGGCATTTGTAGAATCGTCCCCTCGGGTCTAAATGGGTTAAAATAAGTGTCACGTAGGTTCTATAATGATCCTGATAGTAATTATTCAAGGTACAGAGTAATGTGTTCACAGCGGTCTGCCGTGTCTCCAGGGTTCAGCTCTTTTGAGTATTTTCAAGGTCGGAATGCTTAAAAGAGTGTTTATCCCATTTTGGGCAGGAACCCCCTTTTGGTGTTTTAAGCATTATGTTATAGCCTACTTTAGCTATTGAAAAATAGCAGATCTACAAGCTCATACCTCATATACCAGCGCAACACAGTCTCCTCGGAAAAACAGGAAGTGTTGATCAAATAGAATACGTTGGTGCATTCATTCATTGTCTATTTCTCGCTTTGAATGTTTTCAGAAACATTCTTGCAGAGCAAAACATTTTCAACAATTCACAAAACATTTCAAAAATAAAGTTTTGAAAATACTGATCTATAAAGCTCCCAAAGCATATCGATATTTCCACGTGTGACAGTGCCGTGCGAGTAATACAACAGATGTGGCTTAATCCATTCTGACCTGAGATCAGATTCATATGAGGTTTCCACTGGACACACACTGGTCTGATGAACCCATTCTGACCCAAGATCAGATTCTAGAAATGTCAGTCGTTCTTCGATTTTTCAAAAATAGCAGACCTACAAGCTCGTATCGCGCCACTCGGTGGCGCGATATGAGCTTGTAGATCTGCTATTTTTCAATAGCTAAAGCATAACATGATGCCAACACCAAAATTGGTGCACGGTCAGAATGGGTTAATTCAGATACGAACGAGCCAGAGCGTGTCAGTATAAGACCTGTGAATACATTCAGAGGCTTAGTTTGAATACCAACATACTGGGTTACACTTAAACCTCCTTTATGCTGTTTCTATTCTGTGCTACGGGATCTCCTTCAAAGCCTCGTCTATCTTTCCACGATGTTAGGATTACCCGTCACAGCGCCTTGTACTTGGCACCCAAAAACAACGTAAGTTGTTCCATCATGGCCTCCATTGTCCAACATCAGCAGCGACACATGTTGTCACATCAAACCCTGCCGCCGCACGCCGCACAGTAATTTGCGGCTAATCTTGGCGGTTTAACGGCGGTGGGTATTGTAACCGCGGCTTTGGACATCTGTCCCTTTGTGTGTGGTCGATTGACCAGAGGGGGATCGTCTTGCGATGTTGTTGTTGAGGAAGGTGACAGCTGGGTGTTGTTGGCCCTTCTCGGGTCTCATCTTACCAGCTGGACAGAGCCCTTACTTCACCTTTCGCCCCTCCAGTACCAGAGAGCCCTCTTTCACCTGTCTGTCTGTCGCCCCTCCAGTACCAGAGAGCCCTCTTTCACCTGTCTGTCTGTTGCCCCTCCAGTACCAGAGGACAGAGCCCTCTTCCACCTGTCTGTCTGTCGCCCCTCCAGTACCAGAGAGCCCTCTTTCACCTGTCTGTCTGTCGCCCCTCCAGTACCAGAGAGCCCTCTTCCACCTGTCTGTCTGTCGCCCCTCCAGTACCAGAGAGCCCTCTTTCACCTGTCTGTCTGTCGCCCCTCCAGTACCAGAGAGCCCTCTTTCACCTGTCTGTCTGTCGCCCCTCCAGTACCAGAGAGCCCTCTTCCACCTGTCTGTCTGTCGCCCCTCCAGTACCAGAGGACAGAGCCCTCTTTCACCTGTCTGTCTGTCGCCCCTCCAGTACCAGAGAGCCCTCTTCCACCTGTCTGTCTGTCGCCCCTCCAGTACCAGAGAGCCCTCTTCCACCTGTCTGTCTGTCGCCCCTCCAGTACCAGAGAGCCCTCTTTCACCTGTCTTGTCTGTCGCCCCTCCAGTACCAGAGAGCCCTCTTTCACCTGTCTGTCTGTCGCCCCTCCAGTACCAGAGAGCCCTCTTTCACCTGTCTGTCTGTTGCCCCTCCAGTACCAGAGAGCCCTCTTTCACCTGTCTGTCTGTCGCCCCTCCAGTACCAGAGGACAGAGCCCTCTTTCACCTGTCTGTCTGTTGCCCCTCCAGTACCAGAGGACAGAGCCCTCTTTCACCTGTCTGTCTGTTGCCCCTCCAGTACCAGAGGACAGATCCCTCTTTCACCTGTCTGTTGCCCCTCCAGTACAAGAGGGCAGAGCCCCAGGTGCATGCTGGGGGCAGGTTTCAGAGGGCAGAACCCAGGTGCATGCTGGGGGCAGGTTTCAGAGGGCAGAGCCCAGGTGCATGCTGGGGGCAGGTTTCAGAGGGCAGAGCCCAGGTGCATGCTGGGGGCAGGTTTCAGAGGGCAGAGCCCAGGTGCATGCTGGGGGCAGGTTTCAGAGGGCAGAACCCAGGTGCATGCTGGGGGCAGGTTTCAGAGGGCAGAGCCCAGGTGCATGCTGGGGGCAGGTTTCAGAGGGCAGAGCCCAGGTGCATGCTGGGGGCAGGTTTCAGAGGGCAGAGCCCAGGTGCATGCTGGGGGCAGGTTTCAGAGGGCAGAACCCAGGTGCATGCTGGGGGCAGGTTTCAGAGGGCAGAGCCCAGGTGCATGCTGGGGGCAGGTTTCAGAGGGCAGAGGGCAGCATGTTGGGGGCAGGTTTCAGAGGGCAGAGCCCAGGTGCATGCTGGGGGCAGGTTTCAGAGGGCAGAGCCCAGGTGCATGCTGGGGGCAGGTTTCAGAGGGCAGAGCCCCAGGTGCATGTTGGGGGCAGGTTTCAGAGGGCAGAGCCCAGGTGCATGCTGGGGGCAGGTTTCAGAGGGCAGAGCCCAGGTGCATGCTGGGGGCAGGTTTCAGAGGGCAGAGCCCAGGTGCATGCTGGGGGCAGGTTTCAGAGGGCAGAACCCAGGTGCATGCTGGGGGCAGGTTTCAGAGGGCAGAGCCCAGGTGCATGCTGGGGGCAGGTTTCAGAGGGCAGAACCCAGGTGCATGCTGGGGGCAGGTTTCAGAGGGCAGAACCCAGGGGCATGCTGGGGGCAGGTTTCAGAGGGCAGAGCCCCAGGTGCATGCTGGGGGCAGGTTTCAGAGGGCAGAGCCCAGGTGCATGCTGGGGGCAGGTTTCAGAGGGCAGAGCCCCAGGTGCATGCTGGGGGCAGGTTTCAGAGGGCAGAGCCCAGGTGCATGCTGGGGGCAGGTTTCAGAGGGCAGAGCCTTCATGCTGGGGGCAGGTTTCAGAGGGCAGAGCCCAGGTGCATGCTGGGGGCAGGTTTCAGAGGGCAGAACCCAGGTGCATGTTGGGGGCAGGTTTCAGAGGACAGAGCCCCAGGTGCATGCTGGGGGCAGGTTTCAGAGGGCAGAACCCAGGTGCATGCTGGGGGGCAGGTTTCAGAGGGCAGAACCCAGGTGCATGTTGGGGGCAGGTTTCAGAGGGCAGAGCCCCAGGTGCATGTTGGGGGCAGGTTTCAGAGGACAGAGCCCCAGGTGCATGCTGGGGGGCAGGTTTCAGAGGGCAGAACCCAGGTGCATGCTGGGGGCAGGTTTCAGAGGGCAGAACCCAGGTGCATGCTGGGGGCAGGTTTCAGAGGGCAGAGCCCCAGGTGCATGCTGGGGGCAGGTTTCAGAGGGCAGAACCCAGGTGCATGCTGGGGGCAGGTTTCAGAGGGCAGAGCCCCAGGTGCATGCTGGGGGCAGGTTTCAGAGGGCAGAGGGCAGCATGTTGGGGGCAGGTTTCAGAGGGCAGAGCCCAGGTGCATGCTGGGGGCAGGTTTCAGAGGGCAGAGGGCAGCATGTTGGGGGCAGGTTTCAGAGGGCAGAGCCCAGGTGCATGCTGGGGGCAGGTTTCAGAGGGCAGAGCCCCAGGTGCATGTTGGGGGCAGGTTTCAGAGGGCAGAGCCCCAGGTGCATGCTGGGGGGAAGGTTTCAGAGGGCAGAACCCAGGTGCATGCTGGGGGCAGGTTTCAGAGGGCAGAGCCCAGGTGCATGCTGGGGGCAGGTTTCAGAGGGCAGAACCCAGGTGCATGCTGGGGGCAGGTTTCAGAGGGCAGAGCCCAGGTGCATGCTGGGGGCAGGTTTCAGAGGGCAGAGCCCAGGTGCATGCTGGGGGCAGGATTCAGAGGGCAGAACCCAGGTGCATGCTGGGGGCAGGTTTCAGAGGGCAGAGCCCAGGTGCATGCTGGGGGCAGGTTTCAGAGGGCAGAGCCCAGGTGCATGCTGGGGGCAGGTTTCAGAGGGCAGAGCCCCCAGGTGCATGCTGGGGGCAGGTTTCAGAGGGCAGAGCCCAGGTGCATGCTGGGGGCAGGTTTCAGAGGGCAGAGCCCAGGTGCATGTTGGGGGCAGGTTTCAGAGGGCAGAGCCCCCAGGTGCATGCTGGGGGCAGGTTTCAGAGGGCAGAGCCCAGGTGCATGCTGGGGGCAGGTTTCAGAGGGCAGAGCCCAGGTGCATGCTGGGGGCAGGTTTCAGAGGGCAGAGCCCCCAGGTGCATGCTGGGGGCAGGTTTCAGAGGGCAGAACCCAGGTGCATGCTGGGGGCAGGTTTCAGAGGGCAGAGCCCAGGTGCATGCTGGGGGGAAGGTTTCAGAGGGCAGAACCCAGGTGCATGCTGGGGGCAGGTTTCAGAGGGCAGAGCCCCCAGGTGCATGCTGGGGGCAGGTTTCAGAGGGCAGAACCCAGGTGCATGCTGGGGGCAGGTTTCAGAGGGCAGAGGGCAGGTGCATGCTGGGGGGCAGGTTTCAGAGGGCAGAGCCCCAGGTGCATGCTGGGGGCAGGTTTCAGAGGGCAGAGCCCAGGTGCATGCTGGGGGCAGGTTTCAGAGGGCAGAGCCCAGGTGCATGCTGGGGGCAGGTTTCAGAGGGCAGAGCCCAGGTGCATGCTGGGGGGAGGTTTCAGAGGGCAGAGCCCCAGGTGCATGCTGGGGGCAGGTTTCAGAGGGCAGAGCCCAGGTGCATGCTGGGGGCAGGTTTCAGAGGGCAGAGCCCAGGTGCATGCTGGGGGCAGGTTTCAGAGGGCAGAGGGCAGCATGCTGGGGGCAGGTTTCAGAGGGCAGAGCCCCAGGTGCATGCTGGGGGCAGGTTTCAGAGGGCAGAGCCCAGGTGCATGCTGGGGGCAGGTTTCAGAGGGCAGAACCCAGGTGCATGCTGGGGGCAGGTTTCAGAGGGCAGAGCCCCAGGTGCATGCTGGGGGCAGGTTTCAGAGGGCAGAGCCCCCAGGTGCATGTTGGGGGCAGGTTTCAGAGGGCAGAACCCAGGTGCATGCTGGGGGCAGGTTTCAGAGGGCAGAACCCCAGGTGCATGTTGGGGGCAGGTTTCAGAGGGCAGAGCCCCCAGGTGCATGTTGGGGGCAGGTTTCAGAGGGCAGAGCCCCAGGTGCATGCTGGGGGCAGGTTTCAGAGGGCAGAGCCCAGGTGCATGCTGGGGGCAGGTTTCAGAGGGCAGAACCCCAGGTGCATGCTGGGGGCAGGTTTCAGAGGGCAGGGCCCCAGGTGCATGCTGGGGGCAGGTTTCAGAGGACAGAGCCCCCAGGTGCATGCTGGGGGCAGGTTTCAGAGGGCAGAGCCCCCAGGTGCATGCTGGGGGCAGGTTTCAGAGGGCAGAACCCAGGTGCATGCTGGGGGGCAGGTTTCAGAGGGCAGAGCCCAGGTGCATGCTGGGGGCAGGTTTCAGAGGGCAGAGCCCAGGTGCATGCTGGGGGCAGGTTTCAGAGGGCAGAGCCCAGGTGCATGCTGGGGGCAGGTTTCAGAGGGCAGAACCCAGGTGCATGCTGGGGGGCAGGTTTCAGAGGGCAGAACCCAGGTGCATGTTGGGGGCAGGTTTCAGAGGGCAGAACCCAGGTGCATGCTGGGGGCAGGTTTCAGAGGGCAGAGCCCAGGTGCATGCTGGGGGCAGGTTTCAGAGGGCAGAACCCAGGTGCATGCTGGGGGCAGGTTTCAGAGGGCAGAACCCAGGTGCATGCTGGGGGCAGGTTTCAGAGGGCAGAGGGCAGGTGCATGCTGGGGGGCAGGTTTCAGAGGGCAGAGGGCAGCATGCTGGGGGCAGGTTTCAGAGGGCAGAGCCCAGGTGCATGTTGGGGGCAGGTTTCAGAGGGCAGAACCCAGGTGCATGCTGGGGGCAGGTTTCAGAGGGCAGAGCCCCAGGTGCATGCTGGGGGCAGGTTTCAGAGTGCAGAACCCAGGTGCATGCTGGGGGCAGGTTTCAGAGGGCAGAACCCAGGTGCATGCTGGGGGCAGGTTTCAGAGGGCAGAGGGCAGCATGTTGGGGGCAGGTTTCAGAGGGCAGAGCCCCAGGTGCATGCTGGGGGCAGGTTTCAGAGGGCAGAGCCCCAGGTGCATGCTGGGGGGCAGGTTTCAGAGGGCAGAGCCCCAGGTGCATGCTGGGGGCAGGTTTCAGAGGGCAGAGCCCCAGGTGCATGCTGGGGGCAGGTTTCAGAGGGCAGAGGGCAGGTGCATGTTGGGGGCAGGTTTCAGAGGGCAGAGGGCAGGTGCATGTTGGGGGCAGGTTTCAGAGGGCAGAACCCAGGTGCATGCTGGGGGCAGGTTTCAGAGGGCAGAACCCAGGTGCATGTTGGGGGCAGGTTTCAGAGGGCAGAGGGCAGGTGCATGTTGGGGGCAGGTTTCAGAGGGCAGAGGGCAGGTGCATGTTGGGGGCAGGTTTCAGAGGGCAGAACTCAGGTGCATGCTGGGGGCAGGTTTCAGAGGGCAGAGCCCAGGTGCATGTTGGGGGCAGGTTTCAGAGGGCAGAACCCAGGTGCATGCTGGGGGCAGGTTTCAGAGGGCAGAGCCCAGGTGCATGCTGGGGGGCAGGTTTCAGAGGGCAGAGGGCAGGTGCATGTTGGGGGCAGGTTTCAGAGGGCAGAGGGCAGGTGCATGTTGGGGGCAGGTTTCAGAGGGCAGAACCCAGGTGCATGCTGGGGGCAGGTTTCAGAGGGCAGAACCCAGGTGCATGCTGGGGGCAGGTTTCAGAGGGCAGAACCCAGGTGCATGCTGGGGGCAGGTTTCAGAGGGCAGAGCCCAGGTGCATGCTGGGGGCAGGTTTCAGAGGGCAGAGCCCAGGTGCATGTTGGGGGCAGGTTTCAGAGGGCAGAACCCAGGTGCATGCTGGGGGCAGGTTTCAGAGGGCAGAACCCAGGTGCATGCTGGGGGCAGGTTTCAGAGGGCAGAACCCAGGTGCATGCTGGGGGCAGGTTTCAGAGGGCAGAGCCCAGGTGCATGCTGGGGGCAGGTTTCAGAGTGCAGAACCCAGGTGCATGCTGGGGGGCAGGTTTCAGAGGGCAGAGCCCCAGGTGCATGCTGGGGGGCAGGTTTCAGAGGGCAGAACCCAGGTGCATGCTGGGGGGCAGGTTTCAGAGGGCAGAGCCCCAGGTGCATGCTGGGGGCAGGTTTCAGAGGGCAGAGGGCAGCATGTTGGGGGCAGGTTTCAGAGGGCAGAGCCCAGGTGCATGCTGGGGGCAGGTTTCAGAGTGCAGAACCCAGGTGCATGCTGGGGGCAGGTTTCAGAGGGCAGAGGGCAGCATGTTGGGGGCAGGTTTCAGAGGGCAGAGCCCCAGGTGCATGCTGGGGGCAGGTTTCAGAGGGCAGAGGGCAGCATGCTGGGGGCAGGTTTCAGAGGGCAGAGCCCCAGGTGCATGTTGGGGGGCAGGTTTCAGAGGGCAGAGCCCAGGTGCATGCTGGGGGCAGGTTTCAGAGGGCAGAACCCAGGTGCATGCTGGGGGCAGGTTTCAGAGGGCAGAACCCAGGTGCATGCTGGGGGCAGGTTTCAGAGGGCAGAACCCAGGTGCATGCTGGGGGCAGGTTTCAGAGGGCAGAGCCCCAGGTGCATGCTGGGGGGAAGGTTTCAGAGGGCAGAACCCAGGTGCATGCTGGGGGGAAGGTTTCAGAGGGCAGAACCCAGGTGCATGCTGGGGGGAAGGTTTCAGAGGGCAGAACCCCAGGGGCATGCTGGGGGCAGGTTTCAGAGGGCAGAGCCCCAGGTGCATGCTGGGGGCAGGTTTCAGAGGGCAGAGCCCCAGGTGCATGCTGGGGGCAGGTTTCAGAGGGCAGAGCCCCAGGTGCATGCTGGGGGCAGGTTTCAGAGGGCAGAGCCCAGGTGCATGCTGGGGGCAGGTTTCAGAGGGCAGAACCCAGGTGCATGCTGGGGGCAGGTTTCAGAGGGCAGAGCCCCAGGTGCATGCTGGGGGCAGGTTTCAGAGGGCAGAGCCCCAGGTGCATGCTGGGGGCAGGTTTCAGAGGGCAGAACCCAGGTGCATGCTGGGGGCAGGTTTCAGAGGGCAGAGCCCCAGGTGCATGCTGGGGGCAGGTTTCAGAGTGCAGAACCCAGGTGCATGTTGGGGGCAGGTTTCAGAGGGCAGAGCCCAGGTGCATGTTGGGGGGCAGGTTTCAGAGGGCAGAGCCCAGGTGCATGCTGGGGGCAGGTTTCAGAGGGCAGAGCCCAGGTGCATGCTGGGGGCAGGTTTCAGAGGGCAGAGCCCCAGGTGCATGCTGGGGGGCAGGTTTCAGAGGGCAGAGCCCCAGGTGCATGCTGGGGGCAGGTTTCAGAGGGCAGAGCCCCAGGTGCATGTTGGGGGCAGGTTTCAGAGGGCAGAGCCCAGGTGCATGCTGGGGGCAGGTTTCAGAGGGCAGAGCCCAGGTGCATGCTGGGGGCAGGTTTCAGAGGGCAGAACCCAGGTGCATGCTGGGGGGCAGGTTTCAGAGGGCAGAGCCCCAGGTGCATGCTGGGGGGCAGGTTTCAGAGGGCAGAGCCCCAGGTGCATGCTGGGGGCAGGTTTCAGAGGGCAGAGCCCCAGGTGCATGTTGGGGGCAGGTTTCAGAGGGCAGAGCCCAGGTGCATGCTGGGGGCAGGTTTCAGAGGGCAGAGCCCAGGTGCATGCTGGGGGCAGGTTTCAGAGGGCAGAACCCAGGTGCATGCTGGGGGGCAGGTTTCAGAGGGCAGAGCCCCAGGTGCATGCTGGGGGCAGGTTTCAGAGGGCAGAACCCAGGTGCATGCTGGGGGCAGGTTTCAGAGGGCAGAGCCCAGGTGCATGCTGGGGGCAGGTTTCAGAGGGCAGAGCCCCAGGTGCATGCTGGGGGCAGGTTTCAGAGGGCAGAGCCCAGGTGCATGCTGGGGGCAGGTTTCAGAGGGCAGAGCCCAGGTGCATGTTGGGGGGCAGGTTTCAGAGGGCAGAGCCCAGGTGCATGCTGGGGGCAGGTTTCAGAGGGCAGAGCCCCAGGTGCATGCTGGGGGGCAGGTTTCAGAGGGCAGAGCCCCAGGTGCATGCTGGGGGCAGGTTTCAGAGGGCAGAGCCCCAGGTGCATGTTGGGGGCAGGTTTCAGAGGGCAGAGCCCAGGTGCATGCTGGGGGCAGGTTTCAGAGGGCAGAGCCCAGGTGCATGCTGGGGGCAGGTTTCAGAGGGCAGAACCCAGGTGCATGCTGGGGGGCAGGTTTCAGAGGGCAGAGCCCCAGGTGCATGCTGGGGGGCAGGTTTCAGAGGGCAGAGCCCCAGGTGCATGCTGGGGGCAGGTTTCAGAGGGCAGAGCCCCAGGTGCATGTTGGGGGCAGGTTTCAGAGGGCAGAGCCCCAGGTGCATGCTGGGGGCAGGTTTCAGAGGGCAGAGCCCCAGGTGCATGCTGGGGGCAGGTTTCAGAGGGCAGAGCCCAGGTGCATGTTGGGGGCAGGTTTCAGAGGGCAGAGCCCCAGGTGCATGCTGGGGGCAGGTTTCAGAGGGCAGAACCCAGGTGCATGCTGGGGGGCAGGTTTCAGAGGGCAGAGCCCCAGGTGCATGCTGGGGGCAGGTTTCAGAGGGCAGAACCCAGGTGCATGCTGGGGGCAGGTTTCAGAGGGCAGAGCTCAGGGGCATGCTGGGGGCAGGTTTCAGAGGGCAGAGCCCAGGTGCATGCTGGGGGCAGGTTTCAGAGGGCAGAGCTCAGGGGCATGTTGGGGGCAGGTTTCAGAGGGCAGAGCCCAGGTGCATGCTGGGGGCAGGTTTCAGAGGGCAGAGCCCCAGGTGCATGCTGGGGGCAGGTTTCAGAGGGCAGAGGGCAGGTGCATGCTGGGGGCAGGTTTCAGAGGGCAGAGCCCCAGGTGCATGCTGGGGGCAGGTTTCAGAGGGCAGAGCCCAGGTGCATGCTGGGGGCAGGTTTCAGAGGGCAGAACCCAGGTGCATGCTGGGGGCAGGTTTCAGAGGGCAGAGCCCAGGTGCATGCTGGGGGCAGGTTTCAGAGGGCAGAGCCCCAGGTGCATGTTGGGGGCAGGTTTCAGAGGGCAGAACCCAGGTGCATGCTGGGGGCAGGTTTCAGAGGGCAGAGCCCCAGGTGCATGCTGGGGGCAGGTTTCAGAGGGCAGAGCTCAGGTGCATGCTGGGGGCAGGTTTCAGAGGGCAGAGCCCCAGGTGCATGCTGGGGGCAGGTTTCAGAGGGCAGAGCTCAGGGGCATGCTGGGGGCAGGTTTCAGAGGGCAGAGCCCAGGTGCATGCTGGGGGCAGGTTTCAGAGGGCAGAGCTCAGGGGCATGTTGGGGGCAGGTTTCAGAGGGCAGAGCCCAGGTGCATGCTGGGGGCAGGTTTCAGAGGGCAGAGCCCCAGGTGCATGCTGGGGGCAGGTTTCAGAGGGCAGAGGGCAGGTGCATGCTGGGGGCAGGTTTCAGAGGGCAGAGCCCCAGGTGCATGCTGGGGGCAGGTTTCAGAGGGCAGAGCCCCAGGTGCATGCTGGGGGCAGGTTTCAGAGGGCAGAGCCCCAGGTGCATGCTGGGGGCAGGTTTCAGAGGGCAGAGCCCAGGTGCATGCTGGGGGCAGGTTTCAGAGGGCAGAGCCCAGGTGCATGCTGGGGGCAGGTTTCAGAGGGCAGAGCCCCAGGTGCATGTTGGGGGCAGGTTTCAGAGGGCAGAGCCCAGGTGCATGCTGGGGGCAGGTTTCAGAGGGCAGAGCCCAGGTGCATGCTGGGGGCAGGTTTCAGAGGGCAGAGCCCAGGTGCATGTTGGGGGCAGGTTTCAGAGGGCAGAGCCCCAGGTGCATGCTGGGGGCAGGTTTCAGAGGGCAGAGCTCAGGTGCATGCTGGGGGCAGGTTTCAGAGGGCAGAGCCCAGGTGCATGTTGGGGGCAGGTTTCAGAGGGCAGAGCCCCCAGGTGCATGCTGGGGGCAGGTTTCAGAGGGCAGAACCCAGGTGCATGCTGGGGGCAGGTTTCAGAGGGCAGAGCCCCAGGTGCATGCTGGGGGCAGGTTTCAGAGGGCAGAGCTCAGGTGCATGCTGGGGGCAGGTTTCAGAGGGCAGAGCCCAGGTGCATGTTGGGGGCAGGTTTCAGAGGGCAGAGCCCCCAGGTGCATGCTGGGGGCAGGTTTCAGAGGGCAGAACCCAGGTGCATGCTGGGGGCAGGTTTCAGAGGGCAGAACCCAGGTGCATGCTGGGGGCAGGTTTCAGAGGGCAGAGCCCCAGGTGCATGCTGGGGGCAGGTTTCAGAGGGCAGAGCCCCAGGTGCATGCTGAGGGCAGGTTTCAGAGGGCAGAGCCCCAGGTGCATGCTGGGGGCAGGTTTCAGAGGGCAGAGCCCCAGGTGCATGCTGAGGGCAGGTTTCAGAGGGCAGAGCCCCAGGTGCATGCTGGGGGCAGGTTTCAGAGGGCAGAGCCCAGGTGCATGCTGGGGGCAGGTTTCAGAGGGCAGAGCCCAGGTGCATGCTGGGGGCAGGTTTCAGAGGGCAGAGCCCCAGGTGCATGCTGGGGGCAGGTTTCAGAGGGCAGAGCCCAGGTGCATGCTGGGGGCAGGTTTCAGAGGGCAGAGCCCCAGGTGCATGCTGGGGGCAGGTTTCAGAGGGCAGAGCCCCAGGTGCATGCTGGGGGCAGGTTTCAGAGGGCAGAGCCCCAGGTGCATGCTGAGGGCAGGTTTCAGAGGGCAGAGCCCCAGGTGCATGCTGGGGGCAGGTTTCAGAGGGCAGAGCCCAGGTGCATGCTGGGGGCAGGTTTCAGAGGGCAGAGCCCAGGTGCATGCTGGGGGCAGGTTTCAGAGGGCAGAACCCAGGTGCATGCTGGGGGCAGGTTTCAGAGGGCAGAGCCCAGGTGCATGCTGGGGGCAGGTTTCAGAGGGCAGAGCCCCAGGTGCATGTTGGGGGCAGGTTTCAGAGGGCAGAACCCAGGTGCATGCTGGGGGCAGGTTTCAGAGGGCAGAGCCCAGGTGCATGTTGGGGGTAGGTTTCAGAGGGCAGAACCCAGGTGCATGCTGGGGGCAGGTTTCAGAGGGCAGAGCCCAGGTGCATGCTGGGGGCAGGTTTCAGAGGGCAGAGCCCCAGGTGCATGCTGGGGGCAGGTTTCAGAGGGCAGAACCCAGGTGCATGCTGGGGGCAGGTTTCAGAGGGCAGAGCCCAGGTGCATGCTGGGGGCAGGTTTCAGAGGGCAGAGCCCCAGGTGCATGTTGGGGGCAGGTTTCAGAGGGCAGAGCCCAGGTGCATGCTGGGGGCAGGTTTCAGAGGGCAGAACCCAGGTGCATGCTGGGGGAAGGTTTCAGAGGGCAGAGGGCAGCATGTTGGGGGCAGGTTTCAGAGGGCAGAACGCAGGTGCATGCTGGGGGCAGGTTTCAGAGGGCAGAGCCCAGGTGCATGCTGGGGGCAGGTTTCAGAGGGCAGAGCCCAGGTGCATGCTGGGGGCAGGTTTCAGAGGGCAGAGCCCAGGTGCATGCTGGGGGCAGGTTTCAGAGGGCAGAGCCCAGGTGCATGCTGGGGGCAGGTTTCAGAGGGCAGAGCCCCAGGTGCATGCTGGGGGCAGGTTTCAGAGGGCAGAGCCCAGGTGCATGTTGGGGGCAGGTTTCAGAGGGCAGAGCCCCAGGTGCATGCTGGGGGCAGGTTTCAGAGGGCAGAGCCCCAGGTGCATGCTGGGGGCAGGTTTCAGAGGGCAGAGCCCAGGTGCATGTTGGGGGCAGGTTTCAGAGGGCAGAGCCCAGGTGCATGCTGGGGGCAGGTTTCAGAGGGCAGAACCCCAGGTGCATGCTGGGGGCAGGTTTCAGAGGGCAGAACCCAGGTGCATGCTGGGGGGAAGGTTTCAGAGGGCAGAACCCAGGTGCATGCTGGGGGCAGGTTTCAGAGGGCAGAGCCCAGGGGCATGCTGGGGGCAGGTTTCAGAGGGCAGAGCCCAGGGGCATGTTGGGGGCAGGTTTCAGAGGGCAGAGCCCAGGTGCATGCTGGGGGCAGGTTTCAGAGGGCAGAGCCCCAGGTGCATGCTGGGGGCAGGTTTCAGAGGGCAGAGCCCCAGGTGCATGCTGGGGGGCAGGTTTCAGAGGGCAGAGCCCAGGTGCATGCTGGGGGCAGGTTTCAGAGGGCAGAGCCCAGGTGCATGCTGGGGGCAGGTTTCAGAGGGCAGAGCCCAGGTGCATGCTGGGGGCAGGTTTCAGAGGGCAGAGCCCAGGTGCATGCTGGGGGCAGCGTGCAGTGCTGTCACCACAAGGACGGCGTGAAGGGAGGACGGAATACTTGACATCCCGGCCGACCTTAAGCATGCCAATGATGCCATAGATTGATTGATTTCTTGAGGAAGCTATTGGCTGATAAAACATCCAATGGCTTTGCCAACTTCAGTTTTGCCAACTGAATGCCATCACGTATAGTTATTTAGGTATAGTTTGTCGTCCAGGGCCCCCAGAATAGGGACACTAGTGTAAGTGGTTAACCAAATGACGCCCTATTTTATACTTCACCGTGTGCGAAAATAGCTGAGCTTATGTGGATCAGCTATATGTTTTTGCTAATTTAGACGGAATGCTGACACGATTTTCTCAATCGTGTCAGCATTCCGTCATCATCGATCATGTCGCTGCATGCCAACACAGTCTATGATGAGATGAGATGAGATATACTTTATTATTCCCAGAGGGGAAATTGAAGCGTCTATACTCTATCGGACTGCCATGCCGCCCGCGTTGACAAAATGCCACTAAGTATAGGCCTCCCTCCCAGCGCGCTGACCCAGTGACACCTCAGGGGTTCCGTATATGATGAGTGAGGTGTCGGGGCACGCTGACCCATTAATGCTGAGTTGACCGCGCGGCTTCGGTTCTGTTGCTCGCTGAGTCAGAGAGAGAGAGGTGCCAGAGATACCGGGCCTGTCAGCACTCACACGCTGCTGCTGCTGCTGCTGCTGCTGCTGGCGGTTCCTCGCCCGCGGGCTGTCCTCAGTCCTCGGGTTCTCAGAAACTGGCAGGCCAGAGTCTGGGCCGGGGCACCGTCGGGTCAACCAACGGCGGAGCGCCGGAGAGCCACGCGTGACAGTGAGAGGCCGGGAGCTGCAGCGTTGTTGTCGTCGGCAATGTTTTTTAGACAAATCTCTTTACTGTCACGTGTGTATACCACACGCATGTTTGAGTTATACAGAGACACAACGAGCTCATTGGCTTGTGCGGTCTCTCTCTCTCTCTCTCCCTCTCTCTCTCTCTCTCGCACACACACACACACACGCACACGCACGCACAAAAATAAATGCACAGCACACCTTTTGTCTCTGTCCAATCGCCACCTGTACACCTGTGGTAGCGTCTGGGACCATGCAGGGCTCCACCTGGGCTGCTTCATGCCTGTGAGTGATAGACGGTGACCTTTTCTCCTTCTCTGGGACGAGGGGGCCGGGCGGACATGCAGGGTCACATCCCCCAAGATCTGATCTCTGGGAGGACGAGGGGGACGAACATACAGGGCCTCGGGGCTGGGTCACATCCCCCAAGATCTGATCTCTGGGAGGACGAGGGGGACGAACATACAGGGCCTCGGGGCTGGGTCACATCCCCCAAGATCTGATCTCTGGGAGGACGAGGGGGACGAACATACAGGGCCTCGGGGCTGGGTCACATCCCCAATATCTGATCTCTGGGAGGACGAGGGGGACGAACATACAGGGCCTCGGGGCTCATGGGTCACATCCCCAATATCTGACGCGACCGACTGGGAATGAAGGGATGGCTGAAGAGGTAAGACCTCAGATAGTACCAGTGTTTGTTTTCGTCGACTAATACTAAATTGGAAAAAGGGCTTCGTTAAGACCTCCATATTATTATGGTCAATGCCTGTGTGAAAAGTGGGAGCGATTTGGTGCAGGCGGTGAGGAGATACGGCAGTGTTTCTGACAGACAGACAGACAGACAGACAGACAGACAGACAGACAGACAGACAGACACACATTCTGACAGACATTGACTGAATTATAGTATGATACTGTATGATGATGACAATTTTTTTTATCGACTACCTTTTTTCACTTTCAACTATGACTAAATATACTGTTGATGTTGTCAACAAATGAAAACTAAAATGTTAGGAAGGGACTAATGGAGAAGAGATCCAGTATAAGTCATTTTACAATTGGTTGCATGCTGAAAATAGCAGATCAAGTTGTGAGCTTGTAGATCGGCTATTTTCAGTAAAAAACAGCCATTACGACGGCATCAAGGCCTGCCAAAATACATTTTAGTCGACTAAATCAACTGTAGATTTAGTCGACTAAAATCATATGATATAAAATGTGACTGAAACTAAATGAAAACTATTCAAGAGACCATGACTAAAATTAGAAATGTGCTGCCAAAAACAACACTGGACAGTACTACAACTACAGTAGGTTATTATGTTATTCTTCAAAGTCAGAGATTAAAGGTATATTCAGTGATTTCACTTAATTAAAATATCACTTATTTCTTTGTTTTGTTGTGATAATCCTCCCTACTATAGAGTGTGCTGACCATATAAGGAGTTCCTCCCTGTCCCCAGTTAACCCCTGGGGGTCAAAAAACCTTAGGTTTCGTTTTTGACTCTCTATCCTGATTGGACGAAAGGCTGGGTCCCACAGCCAAAAACGAAACCTAAGGTTTTTTTGAGTGAAATCACTGAATAAACCTTTAAAATATACCTGTAGTAATTGCAGTAACAGATTGTGGGCTGTTCCTCCTGTTTGCTTCACTGTCACCTCAGAGGTGTATGCAGGTGTAAAGAAGTTACTGTCACCTCAGAGGTGTATGCAGACGTTAAGAAGTCACTGTCACCTCAGAGGTGTATGCAGACGTTAAGAAGTCAATGTCACCTCAGAGGTGTATGCAGACGTTAAGAAGTCACTGTCACCTCAGAGGTGTATGCAGGGCTAAAGAAGTCACTGTCACCTCAGAGGTGTATGCAGACGTAAAGAAGTCACTGTCACCTCAGAGGTGTATGCAGACGTTAAGAAGTCACTGTCACCTCAGAGGTGTATGCAGACGTTAAGAAGTCACTGTCGGCCCAGGCCGTAGCGTAACGGTCTGGGCACCGGACTGGTGATCCAGTCGCGGTGTGCCGCGGGTTCGACTCCCGGACCCGACACGGCCTTTACCGCATGTCATCCCCCCATCTCTCTCCCGTTTCCTGTCAGCCTACTTTCTATCCCTTAAAAAATCAATAAAGGCGTAAGCCGCAAAAAAAAAAAATCTTAAAAAAAAAAAAAAAGAAGTCACTGTCACCTCAGAGGTGTATGCAGGTGTTAAGAAGTCACTGTCACCTCAGAGGTGTATGCAGGTGTTAAGAAGTCACTGTCACCTCAGAGGTGTATGCAGGCGTCAAGAAGTCACTGTCACGTCAGAGGTGTATGCAGGTGTTAAGAAGTCACTGTCACCTCAGAGGTGCAGACGTAATAAAGAAGTCACTGTCACCTCAGAGGTGTATGCAGGCGTTAAGAAGTCACTGTCACCTCAGAGGTGTATGCAGGCGTTAAGAAGTCACTGTCACCTCAGAGGTGTATGCAGGGCTAAAGAAGTCACTGTCACCTCAGAGGTGTATGCAGGGCTAAAGAAGTCACTGTCACCTCAGAGGTGTATGCAGACGTTAAGAAGTCACTGTCACCTCAGAGGTGTATGCAGGTGTTAAGAAGTCACTGTCACCTCAGAGGTGTATGCAGACGTTAAGAAGTCACTGTCACCTCAGAGGTGTATGCAGGTGTTAAGAAGTCACTGTCACCTCAGAGGTGTATGCAGACGTTAAGAAGTCACTGTCACCTCAGAGGTGTATGCAGACGTTAAGAAGTCACTGTCACCTCAGAGGTGTATGCAGGCGTTAAGAAGTCACTGTCACCTCAGAGGTGTATGCAGACGTTAAGAAGTCACTGTCACCTCAGAGGTGTATGCAGACGTTAAGAAGTCACTGTCACCTCAGAGGTGTATGCAGGTGTTAAGAAGTCACTGTCACCTCAGAGGTGTATGCAGGGCTAAATAAGTCACTGTCACCTCAGAGGTGTATGCAGACGTTAAGAAGTCACTGTCACCTCAGAGGTGTATGCAGGGGTAAAGAAGTCACTGTCACCTCAGAGGTGTATGCAGGTGTTAAGAAGTCACTGTCACCTCAGAGGTGTATGCAGGGCTAAATAAGTCACTGTCACCTCAGAGGTGTATGCAGACGTTAAGAAGTCACTGTCACCTCAGAGGTGTATGCAGACGTTAAGAAGTCACTGTCACCTCAGAGGTGTATGCAGACGTAAAGAAGTCACTGTCACCTCAGAGGTGTATGCAGGTGTTAAGAAGTCACTGTCACCTCAGAGGTGTATGCAGACGTTAAGAAGTCACTGTCACCTCAGAGGTGTATGCAGACGTTAAGAAGTCACTGTCACCTCAGAGGTGTATGCAGGTGTTAAGAAGTCACTGTCACCTCAGAGGTGTATGCAGGGCTAAAGAAGTCACTGTCACCTCAGAGGTGTATGCAGACGTTAAGAAGTCACTGTCACCTCAGAGGTGTATGCAGGTGTAAAGAAGTCACTGTCACCTCAGAGGTGTATGCAGGCGTTAAGAAGTCACTGTCACCTCAGAGGTGTATGCAGACGTTAAGAAGTCACTGTCACCTCAGAGGTGTATGCAGACGTTAAGAAGTCACTGTCACCTCAGAGGTGTATGCAGGCGTAATAAAGAAGTCACTGTCACCTCAGAGGTGTATGCAGGGGTAAAGAAGTCACTGTCACCTCAGAGGTGTATGCAGGTGTTAAGAAGTCACTGTCACCTCAGAGGTGTATGCAGGGGTAAAGAAGTCACTGTCACCTCAGAGGTGTATGCAGGGCTAAATAAGTCACTGTCACCTCAGAGGTGTATGCAGGTGTTAAGAAGTCACTGTCACCTCAGAGGTGTATGCAGGTGTTAAGAAGTCACTGTCACCTCAGAGGTGTATGCAGGTGTTAAGAAGTCACTGTCACCTCAGAGGTGTATGCAGGTGTTAAGAAGTCACTGTCACCTCAGAGGTGTATGCAGGTGTTAAGAAGTCACTGTCACCTCAGAGGTGTATGCAGGTGTTAAGAAGTCACTGTCACCTCAGAGGTGTATGCAGGTGTTAAGAAGTCACTGTCACCTCAGAGGTGTATGCAGGTGTTAAGAAGTCACTGTCACCTCAGAGGTGTATGCAGGTGTTAAGAAGTCACTGTCACCTCAGAGGTGTATGCAGGGCTAAAGAAGTCACTGTCACCTCAGAGGTGTATGCAGGCCTAAAGAAGTCACTGTCACCTCAGAGGTGTATGCAGGGCTAAAGAAGTCACTGTCACCTCAGAGGTGTATGCAGGGCTAAAGAAGTCACTGTCACCTCAGAGGTGTATGCAGGTGTTAAGAAGTCACTGTCACCTCAGAGGTGTATGCAGACGTTAAGAAGTCACTGTCACCTCAGAGGTGTATGCAGGTGTTAAGAAGTCACTGTCACCTCAGAGGTGTATGCAGACGTTAAGAAGTCACTGTCACCTCAGAGGTGTATGCAGGTGTTAAGAAGTCACTGTCACCTCAGAGGTGTATGCAGACGTTAAGAAGTCACTGTCACCTCAGAGGTGTATGCAGGCGTAAAGAAGTCACTGTCACCTCAGAGGTGTATGCAGGTGTTAAGAAGTCACTGTCACCTCAGAGGTGTATGCAGGTGTTAAGAAGTCACTGTCACCTCAGAGGTGTATGCAGGTGTTAAGAAGTCACTGTCACCTCAGAGGTGTATGCAGGCGTAATAAAGAAGTCACTGTCACCTCAGAGGTGTATGCAGGTGTTAAGAAGTCACTGTCACCTCAGAGGTGTATGCAGACGTTAAGAAGTCACTGTCACCTCAGAGGTGTATGCAGACGTTAAGAAGTCACTGTCACCTCAGAGGTGTATGCAGACGTAAAGAAGTCACTGTCACCTCAGAGGTGTATGCAGACGTTAAGAAGTCACTGTCACCTCAGAGGTGTATGCAGACGTAAAGAAGTCACTGTCACCTCAGAGGTGTATGCAGGCGTTAAGAAGTCACTGTCACCTCAGAGGTGTATGCAGACGTTAAGAAGTCACTGTCACCTCAGAGGTGTATGCAGACGTTAAGAAGTCACTGTCACCTCAGAGGTGTATGCAGACGTAAAGAAGTCACTGTCACCTCAGAGGTGTATGCAGGGCTAAAGAAGTCACTGTCACCTCAGAGGTGTATGCAGGTGTTAAGAAGTCACTGTCACCTCAGAGGTGTATGCAGACGTTAAGAAGTCACTGTCACCTCAGAGGTGTATGCAGACGTTAAGAAGTCACTGTCACCTCAGAGGTGTATGCAGACGTTAAGAAGTCACTGTCACCTCAGAGGTGTATGCAGACGTTAAGAAGTCACTGTCACCTCAGAGGTGTATGCAGACGTTAAGAAGTCACTGTCACCTCAGAGGTGTATGCAGGGCTAAAGAAGTCACTGTCACCTCAGAGGTGTATGCAGGTGTTAAGAAGTCACTGTCACCTCAGAGGTGTATGCAGGTGTTAAGAAGTCACTGTCACCTCAGACGTGTATGCAGGTGTTAAGAAGTCACTGTCACCTCAGAGGTGTATGCAGACGTTAAGAAGTCACTGTCACCTCAGAGGTGTATGCAGGTGTTAAGAAGTCACTGTCACCTCAGAGGTGCAGGCGTAAATAAGCTCTCTATTGTCTCTAATGTGGTGGTTCTCAAGTTGGGATCCGTCCGCGGAGACCCCAGAGGTTCTAGGCAGTGTTGTTTTTGGCAGCAAATTTTGATTTTAGTTTTTAGTCATAGTCTTTTGAAGAGTTTTCATTTAGTTTTAGTCACCTGGAATGTGTTGGTGTTAGTCTAGTTTTAGTCGACTAAATGTCATGAGATTTTAGTCGACTAAATCTACAGTTGATTTAGTCGACTAAAATGTATTTTGGTGGGTATTGATGCCGTCGTAAGGACTGTTTTTACACTTGCTGAAAATAGCCGATCTACAAGCTCACGCTGCGACGCGTTATGAGCTTGTAGATCGGCTTGAAAACGGCTTGAAACCAAGTGTAAAATAACGTGTGTCTTATACTCTTGTCCACTAGTCCCTTCCTAACATTTTAGTCTAGTTTTTATGTGTTGACGAAATTGTCAATATATTTAGTCTTAGTTTTAGTCATCATAGCTTTAATTTTAGAGAAGGTAAAAAAAGTACTGCCGTATAGCAGACAAACCCGCAGCACTCCAGATTAAAACAAAATCCTTCTAGCTGCAAGGCTCGAGGATATTTAAGTTGAGGTGAAGAAAATGCCAGCACTAAAAATAAACTAAAATAAAAATCATGCAAAAGGACATACAATGACTGCTGGCATTTTCTTCACCTCAAGGTATAAGAATGACTGTTCGGATTCAGATACCTAAACATTAAGGCTAAACGTTCACATCTAACTGTGTGTCTGCAGTGCACGTGTGACAGTCTTTTTGGTCAATGGTTTTCAATGGGTTTTCACATGGAAAGCTGCACAAAAAGCATGCAGCACAAAATGTGTTACTGTCACAAAGGCAACAACACATCACTCTGTTTTCATTGAAGACCATTACAAAAAGACAGCCCACACATATAGGTAGAATCAAAGGTAGGTGTGAACGTATACCCTTAAGCCCTATATTGACTATTCATAAATGTTTGAATTTCTTGGAAAATCTTGGAAAATGTCTGTGACAACGGTGACATATAGGGTTAGGAGAAAAAGTGGCACTGTTGTGCTAGAAACAGAGAGAGAGATAGTGTTGCACTGTTGCCTGCTAATGAGAGGGAGAAAGTGAGAGAGAGAGAGAGAGAGAGAGAGGTCTGCTAAATGCTAATTCACTAAGTCATTTCTAGACTGTTTCGGACACGGGGTGGCTCGCCGGAACCGGGCCGGCACCCTGGGCGTGTTCCTGTGGGTCTGGAAGTTCCGGGTACCCCCACACGGAGTTGCACCACTCAGTTCACACAGGTGTGATTTTTTTCCCCCATAGAGAGCGCTTTTGCAGGGGTATTGTAATAATAATGCAACCTTAACAAAAACTTTCTGCTGTGTCATTCACAACGGAGCAGCCATTGTATTGATCAGCTGTGATGATGATGATGATGATGATGATGATGATGTATCATCTCTGATGAAGGAATGGGAGATGCAGGGCAGACTGGTGGAGGATACAGTTACTGACCACTTGACCACTGTCTCTCTCTGTCTGTTTGAGGAGAGGTGATGTCATCAGTCATGACCACTGTCTCTGGGGGCAGGGGCGGCCTTAGGAATCTGGAGGCCCGTTTCAAGACCAAATATGAGGCCCCCACATACCTATGACATCATTATTTTGTTTGATACAGCCGTATATTGATACGAATAGTTTGACTGTTCAATATCAAACGCAGCCATTACTCTCGACAATTAGCAACAACACCTTTCCTCATCCTGTCGTCCCTTCACAATTAAAGTGTCTCCCCTTTACCCCCCAATGCTGTGTTGAGGTTCTTAATCCACTGTTTTCTATTAAAACGTCTTTGTCCTATACTGTCCAGTTGGGATTGTGTTGAAGTCCAGATACTTTTAGAGCTTCAATGCCATGTGCCATGTAATGTTGAACAATCCTTTTAGTTGTCTTTTTTGCATTGTTAATATTGTATTTGTGTTGTCTCAGCCTTGCAGCTATTGTTTTACTCGTTTCTCCGACATATTGTAAGCCACATTTTTCACATGTGATTAAATAAACACAGTTGCTGGTGCTGGCTGTTATCTGTTGTTTAATCTCCAACGCACGTTTTGTAGTTTTATTTTTAACTATTTGTTTGGGTTTGAAGTATTCTAGTCTCTGGCGTGCTGGTGTGTTGATTCCTTTTAGCTTGCTGTGTACCAGATAGTCTAAGATTATTTTTTTCTGTAGGCCGAGTTTCGCGATTATTATTTTTTTGGCAAAAGGAGAAGGAAAAAAATCTAACAATAACAATAAAGGACCAAGTCCTTTCAGGACTGTCCTTTAAATAAAAAAAGATCATAGAAATAAATATACAATAAAGAGAGTTCCACCGTGTTCAGTTTGGAACATACAGACACAGGTTTGTGTTTGCACCGCATTGTGTTGGACGGAACAATTGTCATTGTTTGATGCCTAGCTGAATGGTTAGAGAGCCTGTCTGGAGAGAAGGAGTCTCCTGAGGTTTGAATCTCAGTAAGTGATGCTGAGAGGTGGCTCACCATCAGGTGGGATGAGATGTTGATCCATCATTTCTTGATCTTTCTGCTGTTCCTTCGTCTGGAATGTGGTCTTGGTTGTTGTTATTGTTGTTGTCGTCTGTTGTCGTTGGTTGCCATGGCTGCCAGTTCCCACCTGATGTCGTGTGGGAGTTCTGATTGGTCCAGAGCGTACTGAATAACTTCTAGCTTACATAACATCTTAAGACAAGGACTCAAGTCTAAGATGAACAGCTCATCAGAGATAGTGTGATCTCCTTTGTATCCTCCAAAGAAGATGATACGATCTCCCACAATGCAACGGCACATACCACGCATTAATGGACCTTGTCCTTTCCCCTTGGGCTCAACCTTCTTCCAGGAGAAGGTCTCTGGACTGAATTTCCACACATCATTGAAGTTCTGGTTACCGTTCCAGCCACCACATATGTACAGCTCTCCATTGTAGATAAATGCTGAATGACACCAGCGTCCTTCTGGTAGAAGTTGAGCAGAAGGTGTGTCCAGCCAGGCGTTTGTCTCTGTGTCAAACACTCTGATGCTGTTGTAGACCTCCTGGTCCCCAAGGCCCCCAAATACAAACATCTTGGTACCAATGATGGTGGCAGAGTGAGCTGATGAAGCAGGAGGTGGAGTTCCTCTGGTGTTAATTAAAGTCCAGACCATTGTGCTGGTGTCCAACTTGTACATGTCATTAGTGTATCCAGGCGTGTATCCTCCATGGATAAACATGACCGTCTCCAACACACAGGCTGAGTGGCAGCTCCTCCCCTCTGGAACAGTCCCAGAAACCCTGGGTTGGAACCATCTGTGGGCGTCAACATCAAATGCATAAAGCACATTGCCGTAAGGAACACCTCCCCAGATGTAGACTGTATCTTCAACCAACACAGCTGTGTTGCCGTAGCACATGGATGGAACCTCAAGGTGACCGTCTCCTCTTCCTGGTTCCACTGGAGGTAACTTCTTCCAGCATAAAGACACTGTGTTGAAGACATGGACATCCATCTTTCCCATGTTGTTGAAGGTCCCTCCGTCACAGTAGCCTCCAAAGGAATACAGTTTGTTCCTCACTGCTACAGCAGCATGAGAGGATCGCTTTGGTCCTTCTGCTTTGGAAACGGTCCAAGACAACATCACTCTGTCTGTCTGTCTGTCTGTCTGTCTGTCTGTCTGTCTGTCTGTCTGTCTGTCTGTCTGTCTGTCTGTCTGTCTGTCTGTCTGTCTGTCTCTCTTCTCTCTCTCGACGTCTACAGTCATTTTCAACATGGTGCATCATCTTATATCTTCTCGTGTGAAATCACACGACACACAAACTGTTGCCATGCACGCCTTACCGACGCCAATTAGTGCAACCTTTGAACTATATTGCGGCTACCTTGGGGTCTATGGATCTATGGGGCTACCACACGTATAGCATAGTATAGTATATATGTATAGTTTATAATATAGTTTCATTATATAGATTTTCCACTGTTACGTTCTTAGCTTACGCATGTTTCATGATAAATGCTTTTCATGTGATGCATTCCCATGCTTTTTTGTTCTTGCTTAATGTCACTCTGGATTAATAGCGTCTGCTAAATGCCTAAATTGTAAATTGTGACAGCGTTCCCTAACACTGAGCTGTGTTGTATTTTGAGGGTGTGTGTGTGTGTGTGTGTGTGTGTGTGTGTGTGTGTGTGTGTGTGTGTGTGTGTGTGTGTGTGTGTGTGTGTGTGTGTGTGTGTGTGTGTGTGTGTGTGTGTGTGTGTGTGTGTGTGTGTGTGTGTGTGTGTGTGTGTGCGCGTGTGCGCGGAATGTGCTCAAGCTGACTGGCTGAGCACGGAATGTGATGTATGGTGATAACAGTGCCGCTCACGTCACGCGGGTGTGATATTTTTCTCCATATCGCTGTGTGAGAGACAGTCCACTGAGCAACTCAAAGTGAGGCTGAATGACAAGCATTATGCATTCTGGCTCTTTGAGGGGAGATAGCGCCCCCTATGGCCAGCTTGGTGTGTTTGTGTGTTCTTAGGGGCGGCCTTAGGAATCTGGAGGCCTGTTTCAAGACCAAATATGAGGCCCCTATATACCTATGACATTGAGGCCCCCCTGAGGGTGGAGGCCCGTTTCAATTGAAACTGGTGAAAGGCCTCCTATGTCTGGGGGCACACCTTAGCGCACAGCCGCGGACAGAGGAAACTGACGTCGTTCCGGCTGTTTAGACAGCTGGTGGATGGAAAAGAAGCTCCACCTCCTCCGCGTCAGTCAGCCGCGGGGGTGGAGCTTCTTTTCCATCCACCAGCTGTCTAAAAAAGCCGAAATGACGTCAGCTTCCTCTGTCCGCGGCTGTGCGCTAAGGTGTGCCTGCGCTGTCCGCCTGTCTGATTGAGAAGAGGTGATGTCGCTCTCTGTCTGTCTGTTTGAGGAGAGGTGATGTCATGACCTCTGTCTCTCTGTCTGTCTGTCTGTCTGTTTGAGGAGAGGTGATGTCGCTCTCTGTCTGTCTGTTTGAGGAGAGGTGATGTCATGACCTCTGTCTCTCTGTCTGTCTGTCTGTTTGAGGAGAGGTGATGTCATGACCTCTGTCTCTCTGTCTGTCTGTTTGAGGTGAGGTGAGGTGAGGTGAGGTGAGGTGAGGTGAGGTGATATGAGGTGATGTCATGTCATGACCACTGTGTCTGTTTGTTTGAGGAGAGATGAGGACATGACCTCTGTCTGTCTGTCTGTCTGTCTGTCTGTTTGATGAGAGGTGATGTCATCAGTCATGACCACTGTCTCTCTTTCTGTCTGTTTGAGGAGAGGTGATGTCATATAAATACAAAAGGGTGGAGTGATATCCTCAGCATCATACACAGTGATATCCTGACTGTTCTAATGCACACATTGTGAGCTTGTATAGATCGGCTATTTTACTAAATTGATTGATTTATGAGATGTATACGCTTTTTTTTATACATTTTGAACCTGTGAAATGGGACATAGCACAATGAGTTACTGTTGGTAACTCATTGTTGGTACTGTTAACACATTGAGTACGCCGACTGCCTTCAAAATATAGGCTATAGAATACCGGAGGTGTCTGATCGCTTTTACTTTGAAAGCCATGAACCGGAAACACTTTCCTAAAAAAGTTGACTTTACAAAGTGACCTCAACATCCCCGATCATCTTAATATATTGTTTTACGCTCCAAAAAGCGTTCATATTTTGCGGGAGAGACGGATGAGGAGCAGAAAATAAGCGCCAGCATATCGCTCTATTCATCACCACGGAGAGCGCCCTGGATTAGAAGCTACGAGTCATTCTTTCCGTCTCGCTAACGTGGGAGTCAAATAGTCAATAATAAGCTAATAGTTGCACTGAGCGTTAGCATACGGCAAGCGAAAAGCGAAATGCCAAAAAAATAAATAGGAAAAATTCGGAATATTAATATCTCGCCCCGCATCGCTGGGATGTCGCTAGGACGTCCTCAGACGTCCTTAGAACTCTACTCTACTCTACTCTATGACGTTCTCAGGCGTCCTACGTGCTGTAAGTGGTACTAGCGAGAGTACAGTAGCTGACGTGCTTCTGGGAACACACTGAACAGCGTTCCCTATCCACCTGTTTCCCCGCCAAGGAACAGGCGCTCCTTGTGTGTGTGCTCTGCTTCCTTCAGGCAGTGTTGCCATGTCTGCTTATTATAAGCAACCTTTGACTTGTTTTTTTTGTGTAAAATCACTTGCAAATATATGATTGGTAGTTGCAACTTGCTGCATGGTTGATGTTTTTTGCGGCTTGATTCTAGAGTGTACAGTAGTTGCTTATTTGGGCTTGCTTCCTAATGTTGTTTAAACCAGTGGTTCTCACATGTCTTCACGTCAAGGAACCCTGGATTAATATGTAATTGTCCACAGACATCCATCTGAAAATATTTTGTTCCTTTTTAATTTCCACATTACATAACAGTTGTACAATGTGTCGCTGTGAGCTTGTAGATCAGCTATTTTCATTTGTGCTTGTTTTCATGGACCTGGCCACTTGTTTCCCTTGCAAAACTGGCAACACAGCAAGAGAATAGAGAGGAACTTCCACGCACAAACGCAAAGACTTTTAAAAGTCTTTTAAAAGGGTTACAGGAAAAAGGTGGATAGGTTTAATTCTGACAGCAGGTTCACCTGTTGCAGATGACATGAGAAGTCTGGATGTTCATGTATTTAACCCATTTAGAACGGGTTACAAAATGTCTCACATTTTCACGATTTTCCAAAAATAGCAGATCTGCAAGATCTTGTAGATCTGCTATTTTTCAATAGCTATAAAGCATAACATAATGCTTAAAACACCAAAAGGGGTTCCCGCGAATCCCGCCCCAGAATGTGTTGAGCATGCTCAGGAGGAGAAAGGCTGTACTTCCTATATATTTCCTTGGCATCATATTGATGACGTCCTTCTGAAAACTGGCCACAGCCCATAACCCAGATAGACATTGGGCCAACTCATAATGAGCATCGGATGGAGGACCAATTATACTGTAACGAGGGAACTTCCATCCTGTGCCTTGCTACTGTAAGCCTATATGTGTGTAGTTACTAAGTCTAATGTGTTCTGATTGGATAGCCTCAGAGGGTTCTGGGTAGTTTCTGTGGAGCCCGCCAGTTTAGTGTGTTGTTTTCCGGTTTTCTATGTGTATGGACGTCTGAGTGATTCCTCCTCCGTCTCTGCCTGAGAACCACGGAGAACCACGGACCGACAACAACCAAAGAGAGACTTATGCAAAGAGTGTGACTTTAACTATACTTGCCGTTATTCGTGGCAAGTTCTGTCAACATTATCTGCAACAGTTCTGTAACTCTGCCGACGTTCTGACAAGTAAACATCCTATGGAAACCCTTGTTGTTGTGGCATCATTACCACTCGCCTCCCAATGCACCACACAATTAAGTCCACAACAATACGAAGAATATGTCTGAAAATGGAGAAGTGGTCCCTCAAGGCATGTGCGTGGCGTGCCAGAACGACAACGCCTGGCCCTGACAGTACAAACCATGTGTCCCTCCCTGAGTGTGTGCACTCTTATGAGAAGGTGGGGGCACTGGGGGAGGGGGGGGGGGGTATTATTAAACACACACATAGAGTTACCATTTGAAACTACAGAAAGAAAAGGCCTTTTTGCCACCGGAGACTTTTCTCCCCAATATTAGTCATTATACGATTCCTCCCGCACAGACATTGTGTCGATAGATAATGCCTCAGCTATAGTGCAGGTCTTTAACAAAGGATATAACCTCAGGCTTTAGTCTGACCTTTTGATTATAATTATGCCGTTAAGCACGTGAATTATAGCCTGAAAGGAGTGTTTGTTTCATTTTTGTCTGAGGCCTACATTAGCAGATTAGCCTATATTCCCAGGGTGTCAATGTCGCGGCGCCTGGTGACCCACAACCATATATATACACAATAACATTGACGCAGGTGTCGGTACAGTAGGGGCTTTACTGTAGCTGTTAACCCATTTAGACCTGGGAACGATTCTAATGTCTTCTAAATTCTGTTTTCAGTGGTTCTCAAACATTTTTTATGTCAAGTAGGCTATACCCTAAAAATATAGATAATTGGCCGCCGACCGCCATCTGAAAACGTGTTCTTCCAGGGACAGAAGCAACGATTTGAATTAAGACGTTTGCTCTGAAAGAATATAATTTTCAAAGATTTGCACAACATTGTGCAAAAAACACAAGACTTTTCAAAAAGTAGCAGATCTACAAGCTCATAGCGCGGCACTCGGTGGCGCGCTATGAGCTTGTAGATTTGCTATATTTTTCAATAGCTAAAGTATAACATAATGCTTAAAACACCAAAAGGGGTTCCCGCCCAGGATGGATTAATGACAAACAGGATTATTATGTAGGCCAGACGGTCGGCACGCGGCACAATACACGTGTTTTGAACTTGACACACATAAGTAAGTCATGTTTTACTTTCTGCAGGTGTAATAGTTAGCGTGTTATATTATTTAAAATATCTGTTGCAAAACCAAAGAGCTTGATTTGAAGTGAATCACTTGATTTCCGGTTGTTTTTAGGATTGATTTTAAAATTATTTTACTTGTGTATAAAGCTTTCAATGGTCTCGCACCTTCCTACCTACATGACTGCCTGCCTAAATATGTCCCAAACCGCCCCCTAAGGTCTTCCACTGCTGGCCTGCTCACTTTGCCTAAAAAAATGGCAACTAAAAAATACGGGGAAGCAGCTTTTTGCTTCTACGGGCCGTCGGCATGGAACAAGCTCCCACTGTACCTTCGTCAGGCAGCCTCTGTAGACATTTTTAAAGCACAGCTTTTTTGTTATTCATGTCCTCACTGTATTGCATTACTGCTTGTTTTTTAATGTCGTTGCCTTGCTTTTCTTTTTTCTACATTGTTCTGTAAAGCACTTTAAGCTGCATTTCATGTCATGAAAGGTGCTATAGAAATAAAGTTTTATTATTGTTATTATTATTTGTAAAACATTAACCCATTTAGGCCTGACGTCGATATATTTTAAAGAAAAGTATTTTATTTTTCTATATCAGTGGTTCTCAATATTTCATGTCAAGGACCCCAAAAATGTTGAATTGATTGAATCAATCAAATAAGAAGTCTGTTTTATATGTTTTATATAAGCACCATGAATGAAAGACTTTCCTCTGTCATGCACAGAAGGTCCTTCTGTCATGGTGCTTATAGAAGGTCCTTCTGCCAAGCTCCCCACATAATTATGGCTAATGGGATTCGGCTTGTCTTGAGCCTGCTTACTCCTGAGTGTAAGTACTTGCACGCACGCACGCACGCACAGACACACACACACACACACACACACACACACTAGTGTGCGTGCGTGTGTGCACGTCAGCAAACTGCTCAGTCCCGTTGCCAGAGGTTAAGGTCAATCAGGCTAGTTGATTTAGTGAATTTGATTTGATTGTAATGGCGTTGCTTCGGTGATGAATATGATGATGGCTTAATGACGGCGCTGCTTCTCCTGTTGTGAGGGCTCATCAGAAACCTATTGTTCCTGTAATAACACACTGGTTGACATCTGATTGTCCTTCAGAAGAGGACTTTGTTTGTGCGTCGTACTAAAGCTGTTTGACTGCAGCGAAATATATATGTTCAATGTAAGAAATAAGCTATAGGTCATTATAGTCTTTTACTGTAGTTGTTTGATTTGTATTTCATATTTTATTCCAGGCAAGAAATGTACGTGTCCAAGACATGGTTGGAGTTGAATCAAATCAATAGATTTGTATCACCCTAAAGTGGTTTATTTATCAATAATGAACGTATATCTGCATTGATTGTCTGCCTTATTACGGTTATTATGGTTACTTAACTCAGTGGTTCCCAAACCTTTTCATACAAAGGACCCCCAAATTGACACTAATCAACCCACGGACCCCCATTTGAAAACGTATGCCAGGGACCCCCCAATAAGAAAGGATTGTTACGGCTCTAGCAGTGATTCTCAACCAGTTTAATTTCAACATATCCATCAAAGCTGTGTTCAGAACTTCAGACACAAGTCAGGTGTCGGGCACAGTCGGGCACAGCCCAGTGAGGTCATATGTCGGCCCCGCCCGCTCACCTCCGCCCCACCCCCTCCTGGTGCTGCGGCCATCTTGGATCCTAAACGCAACATAAACAATATGGGAGAGGGGCGGGGCCGAGAAAGGCCCTTATTGGCGGCCGGCACCGGGGAAAGGTCGCGGACGGTGTTGTCTGTCGGTTCGTATCATTTATGTTGTTCTGTAAAAGTGGTCACTGGGAGGAGACCCCGGGGCAGGCCTTGGAATGTCTCGGGGACCCCCAGGAGGAAGTCACTAATGTTGCTCTGGAGAGGGAAGACTGGAGCACTCTGGTGGAGCTGTTGCCCCCGCGACCCGACTACGGATAAGCGGTTGAAGATGGATGGATGGATGTAAAAGTGGTGGTATTGGGGCTTGTTTGTTTGTTTGTGTGTGTGTGCCTCGACGGAGCGGGCGGTAGAGTTTCTGCTATATCTGCACGCTGCAGGTTGTGGTGGTGGGCCCGTGGGGCCGCAACCAGACCGGGGCCCTGCAGGGCCGGATTAACACCTCTGAGGGCCCCTGCATGGGCACTGAAGCTCCAAGGGCCCATACCTTCGCGCATTTTTGCTGTTTTGTGGCGGTTTTATGCCGTTATATTGGCCTATTTCCGGGTCGCCTACCCCCCCCCCCCCCCCCCAGGCAGAGTGACAGGCCCCTTGGTGCCCAAGGGCCCCCCTGGGCACGTGCCCAAAGTGCCCATAATTATGGTAGATCCGGCCCTGTCCCAGTCCAGCCATGCTACCGTCGGGGGAAGAGCAACAAACCAACAAAAAGTACATGCATACAAGCACAAGCTCATGAAAGATTTAGTGTGTGATGAAACCGTATGCCGTATGGCTGTCTGTGCGCATGTACAGTATGTTTCTGGGTGTTGCCTGTGTGCGGATGTCTGTGTGCAGGTCCTGTTTCTCAGTGCATGTCGAAGATGCGTGCACGGCCTGGTGAACCTGAGCTCGTACGTCTCGCACGGCCCTCGCTGTCACGGAGAGGCCAGCGCTGCCACTCTTAAAGTGCACATGCTGCTTGTTTGCCTGCCAGTCGGGTCAAACTACCCACAAGTCCCTCCCTGCCAAATGTCAGCGGACACCGATCTGCTCTGTATTGGCTGGCAGCAGTTCGCCCTCGCCTCACACCTGGCTTAGACTGATTAATGATGCCAGGGTGCAACGGGAGATCAAGCACTAGGTTAAGGATGGTGTTTTGTTTTTTTAAGCATGACAACGGTGTTGGTTTTCGTCGACTACCTTTTTTCACTGAGGAAAACTAAATGGTAACTACATGAAAACCAAGCTATGGCGACTAAAACTAAGACTAAATGTATTGGCAATTTCATCGACCAATATAAACTAAACTAAAATGTTAGGAAGGAACTAGTGGACAAGAGATCCAGTATAAGTCATTTTACACTTTGTTGCATGTTGAAAATAGCCGATCTAAAAGTAGATCGGCTATTTTCAGCAAGTGTAAAATCAGTCATTTCGACGGCATCAAGGCCCGCCAAAATACATTTTAGTCGACTAAATCACCTGCAGATAAAAATGTGCTGCCAAAATCAACACTGCATTATATTTTAGTGATGCACCGAATATTCGTCCGCAGAAAATATTCGGCAGAAAATGGCTAAAAATGCATTTTCGGCCTGTTCGGTTTTCGGCCCAAATAGGCAGATAATATATCACAGAATAGTGTATGCAATTAACGCATTTTCTGGACCCATAATAGTGATTATTATTTAAGTTAAGTTTTGCCATAACCATTTATTTTGCCATAAATCAGGTAGCTTTAAGGTACTGCCATGACAGCAATGATAGGAAAAATATATATATATATATATATTAATCATATTCGGATGTGCGGTATTCGGTTTTCGGCCAACTGTTTCCTATATTCGGTATTCGGTTTTGGCCAAGAATTTCCCTTTCGGTGCATCCCTAAGCAGATTGGTCCAATTACTAGTCATTGTCTCACCTGGTATATAAGGGAGGCTTGTGGAAAAATCCTGAGTGGAAAATGATCAGTTTGGCTTGAGACTAACAAAGCAGACAACTCCAGGGGAGAGCTGGCAGGCAGGGCCTTCCAGGAAGGCATATAGCCTGTTTTCAGTTTCTTAAGTTCTTGGTTTGTTGTTTGTTTCCTTAGTTTAGTTGTCAAGTGTTCAGTTCTTACTTTCTGTTATTTGAAAGTCTATAAGTCTTTATTCTGGAAGTAATTGTTTTTGCCTGCACAGTCAAATCCAGCATGGGTCGTTCACTTGCACTCTGTGTTTTGAGGTGAATAAAATACAAAAAAAAAAGACCTACATTCTTGGGACTGTCGATTCTTGGAGCCCTTGGTCGTTCGGGCAAACTTTACATGGACATTTGACATTCTCTTTTTCATTTTTAGCCCCCACTAATAAGGGCAAACGGCTTACAGATCTAAGGACATCACTGCTTCTTCTTCTGACTCTATATTGCAGCCAGAGGTGCCCTGCCGCAACGCAATGCCCCCTATGAGCTGAGAAGCCACTAAGCTAGGTGTCTTATTTGAAGTTTCCCTCTTAACGGGAGGTCAGTGTCACAGATTAAATTCTGACCTGAGATCAGATTCATACGAGGTTTCCGCCGGGGACACACTGGTCTGATGAATCCATTCTGACCTGAGATCAGATTCTAAAAATGGCAGTCGCTCTTCGATTTTTCAAAAAATAGCAGACCTACAAGCTCGTAGCGCGCCACTCGGTGGCGCGCTATGAGCTTGTAGATCTGCTATTTTTCAATAGCTAAAGCATAACATGATGCCGACACCAAATTGGGTGCCCGGTCAGAATGGGTTAAACATTGTCGGAGTCAAATAGCCGATCTACAAGCTCACAGATCCAGATCCAGGGCTTGTAGATCGGCTATTTTCAGCAAGTGGAGACGGCATCAAGGCCCGCGAAAACACATTTTGTTCGACTAGAATCAACTGTAGATTTAGTCGACTAAAACCGTATGATACTTTATAGTCGACTAAAACTAGACTAACAACTAAGACATTCCAGGTGACTATAAAATGTGACTAAAACTAAATGAAAACTATTCGAGAGACTATGACTAAAAACTAAAATCTAAATTTTCTGCACAAACAAACAACTACAGCTCTGTAGTGTTGTTGCAGTGCCCCCCTAATTATAATCTGAGAAGCCAGGTTTTTTAATCGACCCATTTTGTCGATTAAAAAAATGTCTTCTAAATCCTAACCTTTTTCTGAAAAACCCATGTTTCTATGTCAGTGGTGCTCAACCTTTTTCATGTCAAGGACCCCCAGAATTATCTCTATTGGGCCACGGACCCCCATCTCAAAATATGTAGTTCCAGGGACCCCCCAGAAGCCAATATTTTAGTTAAAAATGTTCGCTCTGAAATATATATATTCAAAGACTTGTGCCATATTTTCAAGATTTTTCAAAAATAGCAGACCTACAAGCTCATAGCTATGAGCTACAAGCTATGACCTACAAGCTCATAGCTCATAGCTCATAGCTATGAGCTTGTAGATCTGCTATTTCTCAAGGGCTAAATTATAACAATGTTTAAAACACCCGAAACGGGTTCCCGTCTAAAATGGATTAAACATTGTCGGAGTCAACGCCAGCTGAATGTAGGACACCAGGGTGTCGGGGCTCGCTCTAAAAGCCGTGCGGCCCCGACACCCGGCCAGCTGACGGAGCGGTAATTAAATACAGTACACTCCATGCCGCCGCTTCACCAGGACAGGAATAGTAACATTTCTCCCTGTCACCAAAACAAGGTAAATTATAGTATTCCTTTCCCCAGTTGCCGGGCAGAAGAACATGTGACGCATGTATTATCTAAGCCGGGAAACCATGCAAACGCTTCTTTAACCACTTCTGACCGGACACCCATTTTGGTGTCAGCATCATGTTATGCTTTAGCTATTTAAAAATAGCAGATCTACAAGCTCATATCGCGCCACCGAGTGGCGCGATACGAGCTTGTAGGTCTGCTATTTTTTGAAAAATCGAAGAACGACTGACATTTTTAGAATCTGATCTCAGGTCAGAATGGGTTCATCAGGACCAGTGTGTGTCCGGCGGAAACCTCGTATGAATCTGATCTCAGGTCAGAATGGGTTAACCACTTCTGGGCTGGAACCCCTTTTTGGTGTTTTATAAGCATTATGTATGTGTTATGCTTTAGCTGTTGAAAAATAGCAGATCTACAAGCAACATGAACTTGTAGGTCTGTTATTTTTGAAAAATCGTGAAAATATGCCTCAAATCATAATATATATTATTCAAAGATTTGAGGCATATTTTCAAGATTTGAGTTAAAATGTGCACTGTAATACTGTTATTACAGAGTGAACATTTTAACTCAAATCTTTGAATATACAGTATATTATTACAGAGTGAACATTTTAACTCAAATCTTTGAATATACAGTATATTATTACAGAGTGAACATTTTAACTCAAATCTTTGAATATACAGTATATTATTACAGAGTGAACATTTTAACTCAAATCTTTGCTCCTTGGGGACGGCCCTGAAACATATTTTCAGATGGTGGGGGGGGGGGGGGGGGCGGAGGCATATTACATATCATTTTTGGGGGTCCTTGACATGAAATATTGAGCACCACTGATACAGAAACATGAGGTATTTCAGAAAAATGTCAGGATTTAGAAGACGATTTTTAAATTTTGACGTCAGGTCTAAATGGGTTAAAATGGGTTAAAATGTCGGCCCCGCCCGCTCACCTCCGCCCCACCCCCTCCTGGTGCTGCGGCCATCTTGGATCCTAAACGCAACATAAACAATATGGGAGAGGGGCGGGGCCTAGAAATATACGTATCCTCCTCTTTCTGAACTCCTGGAGTATACTGTACTGTATATACTGTTATATAAGATGCATTGCAAGCGTGTAGATCAGCTAAAAAGTCCCCCCCCCCCAGTAGGGTTCAAGTTACGTGAAATGTCGAGACTCTACCAATGTACCTAAATTTGGCTCGTATACAAAAAAAAGAAAAGACAATATTCAGTACGTTTCAGTACTAATACAATGATGTTTAGTCACTTCCAGTGGAGCAATTAAAGGGGTCTTAATAGCTAATTAATTATACTCCCCCGTCCTCCTCATAACTACCTTAAAGCCCATGGTTATTTTGTGTGTGTGTGTGTGTGTGTGTGTGTGTGTGTGTGTGTGTGTGTGTGTGTGTGTGTGTGTGTGTGTGTGTGTGTGTGTGTGTGTGTGTGTGTGTGTGTGTGTGTGTGTGTGTGTGTGTGTGTGTGTGTCCGCCTGCCCGCGCTGCACTGCTGTGAGCGCTGCTTGCCTGGGCAGCCTGCCTGCTGCAGTGGGCCGGCCGGGGTTCAGCCATAAGGGCGCGGCTGGATAGGATATAAGATTTCATCTCTGCACTGTTTGTCAGCAAGGATGGCTGCGTCCCATGGGGGGGGGGTGTGTCGCGGCACAGTAACGGTACAGCAGGTGGAGGATGGAGGGAGGAGGAGGAGGAGGAGGAGGAGGTGGTGAAGAGGATGATATGACTGATCCTGCGGCGGCTTTGTCTTTAGGAAACGGTGTCACAGCGGGGGAGCCATGCGGGGAACTGCATGCGGGGGTGTCTGCTGCGCCCACCTGAGACCCCCCCCCCCCCCCCCCCCCCCACGTTGCGAGTCACGTCTCTCCGCCCCCGCCTAACTTCCTCAGCTCTGCGTGGTGAAGAAGAAGAGGAGTCCACCTGGGAGGAAGAGCGAGGCTCTGTCGTCTGCATCCTCCTCCTCTATCTCTCCTCCTCTTCCTCCTCCTCTATCTCTCCTCCTCCTCCTGCAGCCCAAATCCCCCCCCCCCCCCCCCCCCCCCCGAGGCCTTTCTCGCAGGAAGTCAGTCGCCTGGAGGTGGGAGGGGTGGGGGCGGGGTTTGGGGGGGGGGGGGGGGGATCACCGCCGCCGCTGTGTCTCCGGGCTCGAGATGGGTCCCTGGTCGCGTAGCGCCCACACGTCAGAGGCTGCCTCTCCCTCCTCCCCTCTCTAGTACCAGCAGCACAAACACTCAGCATCCTCCTTCTGTCTCTGCCGGCAGGCTGCATCCCCTCGCAACGCTCCGATGTCTGTATCCTGGAGGAGCAGAGAGAAGTATAGCCACGATCAGCCTCTAATAGAAGACGAAGACGAAGACGAAGAAATAAATACATTCAGGAGGCTTTGAGTTCTGGCTGGAAGAGGAGGCCTTATAGATGATTTAAATGATGCGATGAATCTCCCTGCTCAAGTCCAACAAAGTTCTCTGAGACTTTAGATGTGGAGGAGCGCCACACAGTGAAGCGCGCTGCGTCAACTTTTAGGTAGTTTGCGGCATTTATAGCAGAGCCTCGTATATCCAGAGCCACTTATACAGAGCGTGCCGGACGGGGGAAACTGTGTCTGGAATTCTGACTGCAGGGAAAACGTGGCGGAAATGGAATGGTCTGTTAGTTGGTGTTTTTTTATACAGGGATACATTAACATAAAGAAGACGTCAACAGACGTAAGGAAGCGGGACGTCGGTCTTGTTCTACGCTAAACAAACCGCGGAGGGAGGCTATATATTATAGCCTCAGCATCCATTCCAGCTTCCAGTGTTCCAAAAGTGGCCGCTGTTGTTGTGTGGTTGGTTATCTCCGATCGCCCGAGGGAGGAGGTTCTGTGGAGACGACTATAGAGGCTCCGATCGCCCCGAGGAGGAGGTATACTGTCTGTGGAAGACGACTAGAGGCTGAGCTGGTGCTTTGTGACAGCATGGACGAGGAGGACCATGGGAGGAGACAGGACTAGTTGTGACAGCATGGACGAGGAGGACCATGGGAGGAGACGAGACTAGTTGTGACAGCATGGACGAGGAGGACCATCATGGGAGGAGACGGGACCACCTCATCCGCCTTCTGTGGCTTTAACCTCCTCCAGGGCTGCTGCTGGAGCCGCCATAGGAGGGTCCAGCCTGAGGTGAGAGAGAGAGAGAGAGACCCCCTGATCCACATCCCCATCATCAGCATATAGCATCTTTCTGCTCTTTTTTTTTTCCTACCCCTTTTTTTTTGCAACATTGTGAGCTTGTTTTTTTATGTTGTATTTTTTTGCTTTAGTCTTTATTTTATATTTTTATGGAGGGACAGACAGTAGGCTGACAGGAAATGGGGAGAGTAATGGGGGGATGACATGCAGTAAAGGTCCGTCGGGATCGGGAGTCGAACCCGCGGCACACTGCCAGAATGGATTACCAGTCAAGGTGCCTGGACCGCTGAGCCACGGTCCAGGCCATTGTGAGCTTGTTTTTTTTGGGAGAAACCTGAGACCCATTTATTATGGGGAATTATTAAAAAAAAAAAAAAAAAAGTCAGAAAAGAAAAATAAATTTCATAAAAATGTTCAAAGAATTTTCAAGAATTCTATAAATAAATAAAATATTAAAAAATAAAACTTATAAAAGTAGTATTTCACAGAAACTTCGGATTTGTCTGGAGCTAAAACGTTGTGCGAACCACCACTGTTGTAGATCCTCTATTTCAGTGGTTCCCAGAGTGGGGTCCGGGACCCCTAGGGGTACTTGAGGCAGTTCCAGGGGGTACCTAGCTCAATTAGAGATATAAGGAACCAAATGGACCCTTATGGGTCTGTAACTCAGAGTGTGTACAAATGGACCCTTATGGGTCTGTAACTCAGAGTGTGTACAAATGGACCCTTATGGGTCTGTAACTCAGAGTGTGTACAAATGTACCCTTATGGGTCTGTAACTCAGAGTGTGTACAAATGGACCCTTATGGGTCTGTAACTCAGAGTGTGTACAAATGGACCCTTATGGGTCTGTAACTCAGAGTGTGTACAAATGGACCCTTATGGGTCTGTAACTCAGAGTGTACAAATGGAACCAAATCAACCAAACCATTTGGTTCCATTTGTACACTCTGAGAGTTAAATGAACAGTGGTTTTACAATATAAATGGTGGTACCAGAGATAGAAATGCCATTAAATCGGGGATCCGCATAGCATAATGCGTGTGAAACTGGGGGTCCATGAAATTAATGTTTCGGAATCACTGCTAGAGCCGTAAAAATCCTCCCTTATCGGGGTCACTGGCATGTGTTTTCAAATGGGGGTCCGTGGCCTAATAAATGTCGATTTGGGGGTCCTTGACCTTGACACGAAAGAGTGTGGGAACCACTGGTCTATTTGCCACACGGGACAGCGTCCCCCACGACCGGTACAAGGTTAAAATGGTTAATGGTCCACGTTGGTTCTGGCTGTCCAGTCCCATGGCTCCATGTGGAGAATGGTTCAGTTGCTTTGGGCCTCGTTGGTTCTGGCTGTTCTGGGCCCCATATAGAGTATCAGGGGGTTATATTATCCGTCAGCTATCCTCACAGGCTGCTCATTTAAGGGAACGGAAGTGTAAAAATGGACCTGTTAACTGTCACGAATTAACACTAGGTTTAGGGTACTGTGTGCTGTTTGTTCGTCACCTGGGTGATAGAAGCCATGCGGGCATAATGAGTCCTCCATGTGCACTCCAGCCTCCAGTAGAGAGAGGGGGGTATTTATGGTTTAATTCATTGCACCTGACAATGTGCCGGCCTTCTTCTCTTTAGCACTCTTCTGATTATATCTGTGAAACATTCAATCTATTACTGTAGTGTGCCTGCATGGGTTGTTCTCACAGTCAACGCCAAAATAGAAGCTTGAGGTGCTGGGAAGATATGGCCGCTTTTACTTTGTTAGTTATGAAGTTCCCACACGTTGTACGGTCTAAATGGGTTAAAGGAGAATTCCATACTAAAATAATTTCTTACCTTTCTTTGTAGTTGTTACGTCCCCACCAAAGAGGTCCAGGTGTTATTTTGTGCAAAAGCTCCTTATTGGCTATTTCCCCTACCATAAGCCCTAAATTAATTGCATTGAATTTAATAGGAATTTAATGGGGCTATGGGGTGTTGTGCTAATTCGCTTATTTCCATTGCTCAAAATTATTTAATTTTTTGTATATATCCTCTCTTCATAATGTAAATAATATCCCAAGCGGCACACTTTACTACTTATTTTGATGGAAATAAGCGAATTAGCACAACACCCCATAGCCCCATTCAATTCCCATTCAATCCAATGCAATTCATTGAGAGCTTATGGTATAGGGGAAATAACCAATAAGGAGTTTTTGCACAAAAAAACACCTGGACCACTTTGGTGGGGATGTAACGACTACAAAGAAAGTTAAGAAAGGTAAAAAAGTATTCTAGCATGGAATTCTCCTTTAATACAGTGGATCTCAAAGTGGGGCCGGCGGCCCCACATGGGTCATTGAGGGGCGTCCAGGATTCGAGCCATGGAGTGAAACAGGCTGAGTGTCAGGCTATAGAACAAAATATGCTCAGCCAACATAACCTGAATTAATGGTGCATTCAATTAATTGATATGGCAATATATCGATCGACAATCCGGACGATATAGGTGCATCGATCGAGAGGCTGCTGTATCGATACGGCAATAAACGACATTAGTTATCTGGGTGACGCCGTGTTGCCCCCATTGTCGAATACCCCTGATGTAAGGCACTGTGGCCCTCACACCTATAGTCTCGCGTTACGTTACTAGACTACATGTTGACTCTCACAGTTTCCAAATGCTTCATCATACGGTCTGGAGCAACGGAAGAGCTGTCGTGAGTAAGCGATAAAGTGGAAGTGGAGCCTCCTCCCCACTTCCGTTTCGTCTTTACAGTCGTGCACATTTATAAATAGAAATCATCTAAGCATAAATATAGCTTGTTGCTTAGCAGAAAAGAAAATATTTTTTTTTAAATATATTTTTGTGAACGGAAATGGCAGCTTCCTCACTCAGCTCATGGGGCTATAGTTCCAGACTCTATATAGCATTCCTTACTCAGCTCATGGGGCTATAGTTCCAGACTCTATATAGCATTCCTTACTCAGCTCATGGAGGCTATAGTTCCAGACTCTATATAGCATTCCTTACTCAGCTCATGGGGCTATAGTTCCAGACTCTATATAGCATTCCTTACTCAGCTCATGGGGCTATAGTTCCAGACTCTATATAGCATTCCTTACTCAGCTCATGGGGCTATAGTTCCAGACTCTATATAGCATTCCTTACTCAGCTCATGGGGGCTATAGTTCCAGATATAGCATTCCTTACTCAGCTCATGGGGCTATAGTTCCAGACTCTATATAGCATTCCTTACTCAGCTCATGGGGGCTGTAGTTCCAGACTCTATATAGCATTCCTTACTCAGCTCATGGGGCTATAGTTCCAGACTCTATATAGCATTCCTTACTCAGCTCATGGGGCTATAGTTCCAGACTCTATATAGCATTCCTTACTCAGCTCATGGGGCTATAGTTCCAGACTCTATATAGCATTCCTTACTCAGCTCATGGGGCTATAGTTCCAGACTCTATATAGCATTCCTTACTCAGCTCATGGGGCTATAGTTCCAGACTCTATATAGCATTCCTCACTCAGCTCGTGGAGCTATAGTTCCAGACTCTATATAGCATTCCTTACTCAGCTCATGGGGCTATAGTTCCAGACTCTATATACCATTCCTTACTCAGCTCATGGGGGCTATAGTTCCAGACTCTATATAGCATTCCTTACTCAGCTCATGGGGCTATAGTTCCAGACTCTATATAGCATTCCTTACTCAGCTCATGGGGCTATAGTTCCAGACTCTATATAGCATTCCTTACTCAGCTCATGGGGGCTATAGTTCCAGACTCTATATAGCATTCCTTACTCAGCTCATGGGGCTATAGTTCCAGACTCTATATAGCATTCCTCACTCAGCTCATGGGGCTATAGTTCCAGACTCTAAATAGCATTCCTTACTCAGCTCATGGGGGCTATAGTTCCAGACTCTAAATACCATTCCTTACTCAGCTCATGGGGCTATAGTTCCAGACTCTAAATAGCATTCCTTACTCAGCTCATGGGGGCTATAGTTCCAGACTCTAAATACCATTCCTTACTCAGCTCATGGGGCTATAGTTCCAGACTCTATATAGCATTCCTTACTCAGCTCATGGGGCTATAGTTCCAGACTCTATATAGCATTCCTTACTCAGCTCATGGGGCTATAGTTCCAGACTCTATAGCATTCCTTACTCAGCTCATGGGGCTATAGTTCCAGACTCTATATAGCATTCCTTACTCAGCTCATGGGGCTATAGTTCCAGACTCTATATAGCATTCCTTACTCAGCTCATGGGGCTATAGTTCCAGACTCTATATAGCATTCCTTACTCAGCTCATGGGGCTATAGTTCCAGACTCTATATAGCATTCCTTACTCAGCTCATGGGGGCTATAGTTCCAGACTCTATATAGCATTCCTTACTCAGCTCATGGGGCTATAGTTCCAGACTCTATATAGCATTCCTCACTCAGCTCATGGGGCTATAGTTCCAGACTCTAAATAGCATTCCTTACTCAGCTCATGGGGGCTATAGTTCCAGACTCTAAATACCATTCCTTACTCAGCTCATGGGGCTATAGTTCCAGACTCTAAATAGCATTCCTTACTCAGCTCATGGGGGCTATAGTTCCAGACTCTAAATACCATTCCTTACTCAGCTCATGGGGCTATAGTTCCAGACTCTATATAGCATTCCTTACTCAGCTCATGGGGCTATAGTTCCAGACTCTATATAGCATTCCTTACTCAGCTCATGGGGCTATAGTTCCAGACTCTATAGCATTCCTTACTCAGCTCATGGGGCTATAGTTCCAGACTCTATATAGCATTCCTTACTCAGCTCATGGGGCTATAGTTCCAGACTCTATAGCATTCCTTACTCAGCTCATGGGGCTATAGTTCCAGACTCTATATAGCATTCCTTACTCAGCTCATGGGGCTATAGTTCCAGACTCTATATAG
>NC_139700.1:52074152-52102358 GCF_964188405.1 Protomyctophum parallelum
TGAAAAAGTCTCTTTTACACAGTGTGAACTGGCCCAGAGAAGTAAGGGGCGACATCAGTAACACAGCTCTGCCAGTATAACAATAACTACGAGACAATAACAGGACAGACATGTACAGTAACATTCATAAACACGTACAGTACACACTAACCAAGAAGCTCAGAGGATGAACAGAAACGTCTAATATTAACCAATAAGGGCTAATATATAAAACTATAAGCAACAGAATTTGCTAATAAACTAAAAAGCAATAAAGAACACCAACATTTGCTATTATATGTCAAAGCAGGAGCAACGTCTGGGAAGTGTGTCCATTAACCCATTCTGACCTGAGATCAGATTCATACGAGGTTTCCGCCGGACACACACTGGTCTGATGAACCCATTCTGACCTGAGATCAGATTCATACGAGGTTTCCACTGGACACACACTGGTCTGATGAACCCATTCTGACCTGAGATCAGATTCTAAAAATGTCAGTCGCTCTTCGATTTTTCAAAAATAGCAGACCTACAAGCTCGTATCGCGCCACTCGGTGGCGCGATATGAGCTTGTAGATCTGCTATTTTTCAATAGCTAAAGCATAACATGATGCTGACACCAAAATGGATGCCCGTTCAGAATGGGTTAATATTGAATATTGTCTCTATAAGGTGGAAACCTCATAATGTCAAACTGTTACTTTTCAGGATTCTAATTATCAATAGAAAACTAGAAAAAAGTGCCTCTCGGGGCACAGGCCTGCAGGTCAGGTGGTGGCCTCCTGGTGGCGCTATAACAGGCCAATGTGAAAAGGGGTGCCATTTGTTCTTACGCCTTGTATGGCCAATTGGATGATTTGAGGCATTTTGTTCCAAAAAAATGTGTGTTTGCAAAAATCCACCTGTTGGTGGCGCTATATAACAGGCCAATGTGAAAAGGGTGGGATCTACAAGATTGTATACAGATCTGCTACTTTTTATTATTTCCGTGTGATGCTGTATAGTATAGGCCTATAATAGGCATAATATACAGGGCATTATTTTATCTTTGTGTTATTATCTGACAATGGCGTGTGAGTTGAGTTTACACACATGTTGTTGTTTAGCAGTTTGTTGTTGTTTTTGTCTTATATGACCTTTTGACCAACTGGCCCCTTAAACCATTTAGACCTGAGGACGATTCTACAAAATGTCGTCTAAGTTTTCTGATAAACCTCATGTTTCTATGTCAGTCGTTCCCAAACATTTTCATGTCAAGGACCCCCAAAAATATATGTAATTGGCCGCCGACCCCCATCTGAAAACATGTTGTTCCAGGGACCCCCCCAGAAGCAAAGATTTGAGTTAAAAACATTCGCTCTGAAAGAATATATATTCAACGATTTGCACCACATTTTCACGAATTTTCCAAAAAATAGCAGACCTACAAGCTCGTAGCGCGGCACTCGGTGCCGCGCTATGAGCTTGTAGATCTGCTATTTTTCAATAGCTAAAGCATTTAATGCTTAAATCAACCCAAAAGGTTTTCCCGTACAGAATGGATTAAACTGTAAGGCTTATACAGAACCTGATGGAGGCCATATAAAGCTGATCTCCACACACACACGTGCAGAGATGATCCCTCCCTCCCCCCTGGCCCCTCTCAGGGAAAAGCCCTTATTCCCACTCTAAATATGCGTCATCACACACACGTGTACACGTGCACGGTGCACGTCACACGTGCACTAGTGCACAAACCTCAGTGGGGGGTAGTTAGTTATACAGAAATAACAGAGGTGGAACAAGTACTCACATTCTTTACTTAAGTAAAAGTATAGGGGCTATCGATACTATATGTAGAAATACTCTGTTACAAGTAAAAAGTTCAGAATTCAAAATGTAGGCATATACACAGTGCTTGAGTAAAAGTACTGGCATCAACATGTACTTGAACTTGTACTTAAAGTATCGGCATGTCTGTGAAGTTCAAAATGTATACAAATGGCCGATCTACAAGCTCACAATGAGCTTGTTGATCTGCTATTTTCAAATAGGGGAGTTGAAGTGGTTAGTGTGTTGTTTTGTAATAGATTAAGCAGAATCTACAAAGTAACTAGTAACTGATGTTTTCATATGATTGTAGTGGAGTAAAAAGTACGATATTTTCCTCTGAGATGTTGTGGAGTAGAAGTGAACGTATTGGAAATACTTAAAGTAAAGTACAAATATCTCAAAATTGTACTTAAGTACAGTAGGCTACTTAAGTAAATGTACTTCCCGCCACTGGCAAAAACAGTCGCATCGCATTGCCTTTACTCTTCTGCGACCTTTTGCCTCTAAACATGATTCAGTCCTGTTTCAAAATTAGCAGAAATACAAGCTCACACAAGCTTTGTATTATATATGTTGTATGAAATGGTTTGAACTTTTTCAACAATAATGACAGTCTGGTTGAAAGTGAAGCCACTTAAACCCTATGATAATACTCAGTTGACCGGATTCTCAAGGGCTCTGTACTAGGGGCCCCCCTTTGCATGTTGTGTGAGGTTGTAGATCTGTTATTTTGAATTGGACGGAATGGAGGAATATGGATTGCGATATAAGGTTCAAGTGGTTCACCCATTCAACCCCTTTTGGTGTTTTAAGCATTATGTTACACTTTAGCTATTGAAATCAGATCTACAAGCTCGTAGTGCGGCACCGGTTGCTGCGCTAAGAGCTTGTAGATCTGCTATTTTAGAAAAAGGGTTTTTCAGAAAACTGTCAGGGTTCAGAAGACATTTGTAGAATCGTCTTCAGGTCTAACTGGGTTTTAAAGCATGATTAGCGGTATGTGTCCTTTACGTGTCCGGTGCTGCAAACCTACTGACTACTGTCTAAAAGTGTCGAGAGGTGTCGAGAGGTGCAGATCAACTGACACTCTATTACTCAGACAGAACCTACTGACTACAGTGTAAGTGTAGAGAGGTGGATCAACTGATACTCAGACAGAATTCATGACACACAAGACACAATAAGACGGCTTATTTTGAGCTTACAAAGCGATGACTGACATGGAGACAAGGAGGCTTCCTCCTCTTCTCCATTCAGTCCAGCAACGTGAGGGTCTATCTTTGGCCTTATATGTGTGGGCTCGCACGCACGCACGCACGCACGCACACACGGACCCACGCACGCACGCACGCACGCACGGACGCACGCACGCACACACGCACACACATGCTGCAGTCACTGCTTGTTCCATTGGCACATGCAGTGACAATGACATCACCTTCACAGGTGACCCACATTAAGTGGACAGCGTTCTCCTGAGAATCACATCATGGGATCACGTTGTTATGCATCGCTTCTCAAACTCGTGTTCATTTCAAGGACCCTCAGAGTCCTTGAAAGTGTACAAATAGAGAGTGTATAGAGCGTCGCAGTCCCGCCCCCTACCAGGGACCAGGAAATGATTCCCCGTTCATTTTCCTCATAGACATTTCAAAAAGTATTTATTTACTGACCTTTTAAGCGTCGTACAAAGCCAACTGGAGTTGTGACAAATCATGACAACAAACAAATAATTAGAAAGAAAAACGGCAGGTTACAACACTTTATTTTGTTGTTTTTCTTCTTTGTAATTATTTGTTTGGTCCAAAATATTGTGTTTATTGATATTGTCATGATTTGTCACGACTCGAGTTGGCTCATAGCGAGCTTGTAGGTCTGCTATTTTTGAAAAATTGTCAAAATTGCGGCACTAATCTTGCATATATATTCTTTCAGAGCGAACGTTTTTAACTCAAATCTTTGCTTCTGAGGGGTTCCTGGAACAACATATTTTCAGATGGGGGACGGTGGCCAAATACATATCATTTTTCGGGGTCCTTGACATGAAATACTGAGCACCACTGATACAGAAACATACACTGTAGGTATTTCAGAAAACTGTCAGGATTTAGAAGACTTTTGTTTTTAAATAATTTCGACGTCAGGCCTAAATGGGTTGAAAGTGCTCAGGGTGGGAATCAGTCAATCAGTGTGATATGATGATAATACTGTAATGTGAGTTTATTTCTATTTTCAATAACCAGTGGAACCCTTTAATTGCATCCCTATTCTATCTGGGGTTGAACATTCAGCAGAAATAATGGATCTCGTGAGCTTGAAAGACCTGCTATTTTCGGTGGAGATATTTAAGTGTGCAGCTAAAACAGGAGAGGGCCTAGTAGCCTCTGGTCAACCACCAATAGGAGAGGGCCTAGTATAGAGCCTCCGGTCAACCACCAATAGGAATCTCTCTCTCTCTACAGTCGAGTCATGGTTGGTTGAATTATGCATTTTGACCTGATTGATGAGGCCGTTTGACTTCAGTGAATTCAGAAGCCATTGGAGCATGCTGTATATTAGCATTGAAGTTATTTCCTTGCACGCACACAGGACAGCATCGTTACATACAGTACAGCTGACATGTCGGACACAGGACGGCATCGTTACATACAGTACAGCTGACATGTCAGACACAGGACAGCATCGTTACATACAGTACAGCTGACATGTCGGACACAGGACGGCATCGTTACATACAGTACAGCTGACATGTCGGACACAGGACAGCATCGTTACATACAGTACAGCTGACATGTCAGACTCAGGACAGCATCGTTACATACAGTACAGCTGACATGTCGGACACAGGACAGCATCGTTACATACAGTACAGCTGACATGTCGGACACAGGACAGCATCGTTACATACAGTACAGCTGACATGTCCGACACAGGACAGCATCGTTACATACAGTACAGCTGACATGTCGGACACAGGACAGCATCGTTACATACAGTACAGCTGACATGTCGGACACAGGACAGCATCGTTACATACAGTACAGCTGACATGTCGGACACAGGACAGCATCGTTACATACAGTACAGCTGACATGTCGGACACAGGACAGCATCGTTACATACAGTACAGCTGACATGTCGGACACAGGACAGCATCGTTACACACAGTACAGCTGACATGTCAGACACAGGACAGCATCGTTACATACAGTACAGCTGACATGTCGGACACAGGACAGCATTGTTACATACAGTACAGCTGACATGTCGGACACAGGACAGCATCGTTACATACAGTACAGCTGACATGTCAGACACAGGACAGCATCGTTACATACAGTACAGCTGACATGTCAGACACAGGACAGCATCGTTACATACAGTACAGCTGACATGTCGGACACAGGACAGCATCGTTACATACAGTACAGCTGACATGTCGGACACAGGACAGCATCGTTACATACAGTACAGCTGACATGTCAGACACAGGACAGCATCGTTACATACAGTACAGCTGACATGTCGGACACAGGACAGCATCGTTACATACAGTACAGCTGACATGTCGGACACAGGACAGCATCGTTACATACAGTACAGCTGACATGTCGGACACAGGACAGCATCGTTACATACAGTACAGCTGACATGTCGGACACAGGACAGCATCGTTACATACAGTACAGCTGACATGTCGGACACAGGACAGCATCGTTACATACAGTACAGCTGACATGTCGGACACAGGACAGCATCGTTACATACAGTACAGCTGACATGTCGGACACAGGACAGCATCGTTACATACAGTACAGCTGACATGTCAGACACAGGACAGCATCGTCACATACAGTACAGCTGACATGTCAGACACAGGACAGCAGACATAACGGATAAAGGAAACAACGCTTCCTCCAAATTGAGCGGCTTCCTATAATGGCTGAAACTGAGCAGTACCTCGCTAACTGCTGTAACCCTCACAACCAACTTATGCACATGCCATAGGCTGCCAAAGTTGCCAAATTGCAGAAAATGAACATATAGAGTTCGCCAGGAGAACTTTACACAGTGATCTGTTGAAAAAAGAATATGCCTTCTTTACTAATGCATCACTCTGCAAAGTTTAGCTGACCCACTATATCAGCTATATGTGTTTATTCAGCAACATCAGCATCTGTGTAGATGTCACCAGCTCAGAGCGTCAGCTCATTTATATACTCCATCGTACAGCCATGTCCTGCCGCGAAAATACAAAATAGCTGATCTACAAGCTCACAGGATTCCTTGTAGATCAGCTATTTTCACTGTTGTTCATATTTTCTGAACATTGTGGACAATCTGATTTCGAGAGTCAAGATTTTATGCAGGAATGCATTGATCTTAAAAAGAAAATGTACGTTGCAATTTGTACCTTTTGAATTCTTAAGCATGAACTTAATTGTCTCCACCAGGCCGAAGGCAGGCATGGGGAGAGAGTAGGTTTTGCACTCCGTCCGTCTGTGAACGGCTAATCTCCGGCACCGTTAACCCGGTCGATGCCATATTTTGCACACACACTCCCTGGATGCCAACAATGAACCTCTGCCCCAACCTTTCCAGAACGGCCTGTTATAGCGCCACCAGGAGGCTGACTTTGTTAAAAAAGAAAATGATATTACTCCTCCAGATTTTGTCCAAACATTCCGCAAATCGTTACACAGTATCTCTATAGTCATGTGTTCAAGACGGATCTGTCCGATATTTCATATTCCATCCTACTTGGTTAACATTGGCTTTCAAAGTTTGGAGGATTGGCCCGTTTTGAACAAAAAGCCTCAAATCATGAACGCAGCGTTCAAATGTACGTGAAATCTTTCACAGACTTTCCTACTAGGCTATATCCCCACCCCTTTTTCACATTGACCTGTTATAGCGCCACCAACAGGTGGGCACCCCCTTTTCACATTGGCCTATTATAGCACCACCAGGAGGCCACAGCCTGACCTGCCCTGGTGATAAAGTGCCGAGGGGCACAATTATCTAGTTAGTGAAGTACTAATTTGACAGAGCAACTTTCACTTGCAATTGGATCTGTCTGTGTTCTTCACACATGTACAGCCCTGGCCTGAATGCACATGTGTGAACACCCCCCCCCCCCCCCCCCCCCCCCCCCACACACACACACACACACACACACACACACACACACGCAAGCTGGCGTAACGGACCCTCTGGGACTTTTCCACATGGCTCTATTTAATCTGCACCTTCCTGCCAAAAATAAACATTTATGAGCTATAGGGCATTTTAAACTTGCACAGTTGCATGTTTTCAAATGATATTCAAATCCAATATGTTCCATTATGATATGTGTCGTCGTCGTCATCATCTTGGTATCGACCCCAATACCAATGACACCAATAAGCTGACCAATATATCATCCGTACCTAAAATGTTAACAATCACACCCGTGTGAAGTGAGGGGCGTTCTTATCATCATGACGTAGAGAAATAGACTAGAAATAGAAATAGAATTTTCACTTGTACCAGTGCAAGTGAAATGTTTGTGACCAGTAATGTACCCGCACCTTTCATGCTGTACTGAGGAATTGTATGTTTAGATTCATGTGTAGACTGAGGGAATCAAAGAATGTATTAATTATGGCCTTAACAGGGATCACACAGAGTGATACTGTCTTCTCCTCATGTTTCTGGAAACACTGGAGGCATTGATTATATGTTTTTAATTAAGACTGCCTGGAGTGAAAATCTCTGTGGTGGTGTTCTGTATTTACTGTCATTTTTCTCCCTGTTGTTTGTATATTGACCCATTGTGTCTGAAATAAAGTTTTCAATCAATCAATATAAGTCTATTTGCTCAGACACTATGATGTAAAATTCTCCATTCATTGTCAATGGGAATGTAATGTCTGTGTAGGACAAAGTGTGTGGACAGACAGACCAAAAGCTCAAGCCCTAAAGAAACAAAAACAGACCTCCTGTATAGCATTGTATTCATCCATCTCTGTGATTGGTTCCACAGGCAACGCGACCAGAGGCCTTCCCCCACCCCCACCCCCACAGACTGCCCATAGACGGCAGCCGTATCGTGTCCAACCGAACAACCTACTCTCAGGTCAGTCCCAACACTGTGCGTTTTGATCAAAACCATGTAGAGCTCCATAGATTTAGAGTTGTTCAGCAGCAGAAGTGACCGGCAGAGCGCATCATGCGCGAAACCGGTCTAGGATCGCTGAAGAAGGATATGCCAAGCGGGAGGAAAGAAATCACACCTGTGTGAACTGAGTGGTGCAACTCCCCTCTCTCCCCCTCCTCTCCTATCCTCTCTCTCTCTCTCTCTCATTAGCAGGCAACAGTGCAGCACTAATACTATCTCTCTCTCTCTCTCTCTCTCTCTCTCTCTGTTTCTGGCACAACAGCGCCCCTACTGGTAGTCATAGTCATACTGGTGCTCATGGCCACATAGGTATAGGTGAACACGGACATTGCTGTTCCTTGGAGTGGTTGCACCACTCAAAAAAAGAAAAGAAAACAGCGATCCCGTTTGATATCAATAATAAAGCTTACACGACGAAATGTTCCGTCAGGAGCAGTTGTTGTGTTAAAGAGAGTGTTAGAGAGGCAGGGGCTGAAATCTCGTAAGGGCACTTTTGAACAAAAAATAGCAGATCTACAAGCTCACAACGCGTCACGCTGCGACGCGTTGAGAGCTTGTAGATCTAAGCTATTTTTCGAGGCGCAACCCAGCACTCTGTATCTACTGGAGATGCGGTGTGTAACGACATGGATTTCGAAACAAGTCTGTTCAACGCAAAATGGTGGGTTCCAGGTTCAGGAGACTTCGGGAAAAAAGCAATTCTCCTGAATGCTGCCTTCCTTCCGGTATTCATGGCATGGAAAGGAAAGGAGGGGCATTTTGCATTTCTTTCACCGTGTAGTAAACGCTGCATTCGTGGTCTGGAGAGGGCAGTTGTTTAGATGTGTTTTGTTGTCTATGTAAGTAAGTAAGTACATTTTATTTATAAAGCACCTTTCGAAGCAAAGCTACAAGGTGCTGAACAATTGACAGAGTAAAAAAATAGAAGCACAGAACATATACAGTTGTGACAAATATAAATGAGCATAACAAAAACAAACAAGGCAGAACAAAGACACAGGGCTATAAAAATGAATCAGGTCAAATTAAGGTACATGGGACGAAATATTTACACAATAAATGAGTCTTTAGGAATCTCTTAAAACCATCAACTAACTGACTCAGCATTTTTCAATGCCAGAGGCAAGGCCTTCCATAGGGTATCTAGGAGCTACCACAGCGAAAGCCCCGGGCGGTCACCCTTAGTTTTCAGCTTGGACGCAGGTATTTCTAGCAGACCTTTTGTTGGAGGACCTGAGAGGTCTGAATGTGTGCACGTGCACGTGCCTGTACTGTACTGTACTGTACTGTACTGTGCTGTACTGTACTGTACTGTACTGTACTGTACTGTACTGTACTGTACTGTACTGTACTGTACTGTACTGTACTGTACTGTACTGCACACCACAACATGCGTGCCTGTCGTGGCAGTGCCAGGTGCTACGGACTATATTTAGCCCTATCTCTATGCATCGGGGTGGAAAATGACGCATGTGGACTTTACACATGAGATGAAATATCAGCGCTATCTCTGTATAGACTCACTGGGTGCATGTGTGGGTTTTTTATTCATGGATGCAGAACAAAAGAAAGAGAATCCCGGAAGGCTAATGCTGGCATTCCGTGTCAGGCATACATTACATACAGTGAGTATACATACAGTATACGTACATATACAGTACCGCAGTTCAGTATGCCTGATTATTATATAGCATAGATTATCTTTAAGGAGAAGATCCTATGAATTATTCAGAATTAATTTAGTTCAGGTATTGGAATGCAATAGAAATTATTTAAATCCCTATATATATATATATATATATATATATGGCAAACATTGCAAACATTTCAGATCTACAATCTCACAACGTTTGGTGATGCGACTCATTGGGAGCTTGTAGATCTGCTACGTTTCCTATTCTAGAAAGCAATGGAGCGTCGCAGTCCCGCCCCCCCCGGAAAATAATTCCCCGTTAATTTTCCTCATAGACTTTTCAGAATGTATTCATTTAAAGACGTTCACGCCGCGGACAAAGCCAACTCTTGTCGTGACAAATCATGACAATATAAACACAATGTTTTCGGGCCAAACAAATAATTAGAAAGAGGAAAAAAACGGCAGGTTACAACAGGTTGTTTTTCTTCTTTGTAATTATTTGTTTGCTCCAAAATATTGTGTTTGTCATGATTTGTTCACGACTCGAGTTGGCTTCGTACGACGCATAAAAGGTATTTCAATAAATAAGTTTTGAAATGTCTATGGGGAAAAATGCATTGGGAATTATTTCCTGGGCCTGGCGTCGTCATGAAAGGCGGCGGGACTGCGACGCTCTATAACAGATGCAATATAGAGCGTCGCTGTCCCACCCCCTTTCAGAACGACGAGTGGCCCAGGAAATGAATCCCAATGCATTCTGACCATAGGATTTTCTTAAAGTATTTATTTAAAGACGGTTACGCCGCGGACAAAGCCAACTCGGATCGTGACAAATCATGACAATGAACACAATATTTTGGGCCGATCAAATCATTAGAAAGAAGAAAAGAAAGGCAGGAGACAACACTATTTGTTTTGTTTTTCTTCTTATAAATGATTTGATCGGCCCCAAAACATAGTGTTCATTGTCATGATTTGTCACAATCCGAGTTGGCTTTGTCCGCGGCGTAACCGCCTTTACATAAAAAAGGGTGTTCTGAAAGGGGGTGGGGTGAATGCGACGCTCTATACATTGACACGAAACAAGACAGAAACGCCCAAAAACGTCACAGCCGGTTTTTTAACAAGACAGGAACGCCCAAAAACATCACATCCGGTTTTTTACCCTGGGCAGAATTTTCTATGGCTGCCAATGCAACTTTTTCCAATCCTTAATCACATACGGACAAACATCCATGCCGATAATATCTAACTTGCGGAGGTAACGTGCCTTGTCCGCGGGCAACAGATCTTTCAACGTATGGCATTGCAAATACGTTTGATAATCGCTACTCTGCGCAATATTGTTTTGAAAATGCCGCAAATTGCATTGCAGTGAACGAGAGCAAATCACAAATCACAAATCTTACCCTGGGGGGTGGGCGGAGCCGCGGAGTCGCAGCTGACGCCCCTCCCCCCGCTCTGATGACGCGTTGTTATGTCAATGTATATAGCCGGGGCAACAGAAAGACTCTAACGGTATAACAGTAATTCATCTTGACACACATACACACTAAACCCAAGCGTTTAGGTTATAAACTGTTTTAAACACATATTTGTAACACTTTTTAAACGTGTCACAGTGTTTAGATTATAAACAGAAGAACATGTTTAATCGCCTGTAACACTTTTTAAACACATAAACGTGTTTAGTTTTTACAATCAAAGTCAGTCATATTATAGGTGTTTAGAATTTGAACACTAGGTGTTCTCGTGAGGTGTTTGAGTGAACTCGTGTTCTACTGTATTTTATGACCATTAATAAACACTTTATTTTATTTTATTTATTTTATTATTACACACATGGTGTTTAGGTTTAAACGCGTCACATGTTCCAGGGATTTACAGTGTACAGTATAGAGTAATTGGCCTTCAGGACTTCCAGTCGACTACCATAGTGAACTTGGCTCGGGACAGATGGAGGTCTAATTCCGCCCGTCGTTAAGAGCGGCGCTGTGGCTCGCCAGACGGACGGACGGAGGTACACGTGTAATCGTGCTCCCTGAAACAAGCAGGATGTCAGGCGGAGAAAGGCCGTCTATCCCGTTCAGGTCTGACGTTGACATTTAAGAAATGTTTTGTCAGTTTTCTGAAATACCTCATGTTTCTATCTCAGTGCTTCTCAAATATTTTCATGTATCAAGGACCCCCAAAAAATATATGTAATTGGCCGCCGACCCCCCCCCCCCCCCCCCATCTGAAAATATGTTGTTCCATGCAGGGACCCCTTTCAAAAGATAGCAGATCTACAAGCCGCTACGAGCTTGTAGATCTGCTATTTTTCAACAGCTAAAGCATAACATAATGCTTTAAAACACCAAAAGGGGTTCCCGTTCAGAACGGGCTATATATTCATCTCCCCCCCCCCCACACAGAAGCCTCAGTGACAGACTCTGTCAGGTGGTCATTGGGGGGGGGGGGGGGGGGGGTCTTTTGTTCTCATCTCAGCGTCACCCAGGTCAGTAATTCCAGTCTGTTGGCCGTGGCGTGCATGGCGGGGGGTCCTCAGGTCACCTGAGCCTCCTGTTGGCTGACCAGCCTACACTGGACAGACATGCAGCAATGTAAGTGCAGTGTCTCTCAAAGTGGGGTCCGGGGGAAACATTTTGTTAATACAGTATAGAGGGTATGCGCATGCATGCTTAAAGTGAATGGCAAATCGAGTGGCAAAGCAACAGGCAAAGTGAGTTTAATTGTTTAATGTTGTTTAATGCGATCGGAGTAGTAGTAAGAGGCATGATTATTCCCCAGGGACCATAATGCCTCCCAGGGCGGTCCCTAGAGGGGGTGGGCGTGGCATTTTAGCATTTTCCGATGACGTCATTATATTGATTGTGCTGATTGGAGCTTTCGGTATCTGATGATCTCATCGTATTGATCCTGATAATGGCATTTTCATCTTTGGCAGTTTGGCAATCTGGTTTAAACTAATTCGCCGTCAAGATTATCTAGTATATATGTTTATTCATTAACCAGTGGTAGTGTGTACAAGCCAATGAAAGTAATTTTAAACCGATCTCTGTGTGGCAGTTGGTTTTGCACAGACTGTGTGGGTGTGTGTGTGTGTGTGTGTGTGTGTGGGAATTGATTTTGCATGGTTGGATCCAAATGAGCTGATCGTATTGGTTTCACCTGTGGTGGTAGACTCTCTCTCTCTCTCTCTCTCTCTCTCTCTCTCTCTCTCTCTCTCTCTCTCTCTCTCTCTCTCTCTCTCTCTCTCTCTCTCTCTCTCTCTGACAAATATTGTCATGTATTCTGGCTCTCACCATCAACTCTGGAGTCACTGAACTAAAGGACTTACAGCTTAGATTATTTCCAATATGCTTATAAAAAGTCAGGGAGGAATTGATGATGCAGCTAACAGCCTACTTAATCCATTATCAAACCATCTCCAACTCTCCAGCTTACTATGCTAGGGTGATTTTTATTGACATATGGGTACATGGTGGCTTTGTCCATCTTGTCAGAGACTTCCTCTCTGACCGTCCTCATCATGTCAGTGTTAATGATACTCTGTCCGACATCATAGTGGTTAACAGTGGTGCTTCACAGGGGACTATCTTATTCCCCTTACTTTTCTCATTATATACAATTGTATTCACTTATACCAGGGTTTTTCAACTGTTTTTGATCCACAGACCATCATTCTTCTGACTAAGAGCAGTCTGGAGACCACCACTATTGTCTCAGGTGGGCTGACCAGCCGTCCCGCATCTCTTGGGGCAGTCGTGAAATACCAGATTTCACTCAGTTCAAGTCATCCCCCAAATCAAAAGATGTGGGAAACTAATTTTCGCATCCTCTGTGTGTGTGTGTGTGTGTGTGTGTGTGTGTGTGTGTGTGTGTGTGTGTGTGTGTGTGTGTGTGTGTGTGTGTGTGTGTGTGTGTGTGTGTGTGTGCAGGGGGTATGCGTTTGCATGCATGCAGACCTGCCTCATCCATTCTACCAGTGATCCTTATCTTTATGATTCAGTCGGCATGGTGATATTGATTCTATGGCTGTGTGGGACCATGCATAGCATATGTAGCCATAGTGCCCCTCCCTTCTTCTTCTGAACAGCTGTTGATGAAAGTTGCCAGCAATTAGATAGATCATTTCAAAGTCTTTAGGGTGGTCCTTCATATTGGACTTTCACAGTAGTGTTGCAATACAAGCCCTTATATATTTAGCTAGTAATGCTTATTTATTGATATTTCCAGATAATTGAAAATAGATACATGAATTATCTACTGATAATTCAATTAATGAGATGTTGCGATGATTTGTTTTCTCAGTATGGTGCATCTGATTTGTCTTTAAGAGCATGACAAGGACAGGGCAAATACAAAATACCAATGATGTTACTGGCAAATCCATGCCTGAGCTGTATTGATTAAAATCAAATATAGCAGACACCATCAGAAGAGACATTCATCATCTTTTTCAAATGTAGATATGTCTGACCATCTTGTAAAATATCTTTCAAATAATCTTAAATTGCTTTGCACATTCCATATTTACCAATGTGGTTATTTATTTAGTTTATTTATTGGGTTTTTATCTTAGACCATTGGATTTAGTTAAGTAGAGTTCAATACAGATCTTTGGACGTGACTAGGTTCTAAACTTTGAAAGTATGACGGTGTGTTAAGGCATAATGATGCAAAAGTAGCAGATCTGCAATTCTCACAATATGTCACTCGTAACAGTCTCCACATCTATGTCCAATACTAATATTTCAATAGAGCTCCACCCACAGCCCTGTGTTTCTGTATCTTTCACTTGGTATTGCGCCAGGTTGAGTAGGATAGATACCTACCATTTTATAAATGGTTCTGTCTACCTTCATTGGTTTGGTCGTCGATATGCCTGTATCAACTTGGGGTCCTATGAACTCTGTAAATCAGAGAGTTAAATCACTAAAAGACGTTTGAATGTTGAGTGATTCCAGACATTTATACGTGAGGTACTAATAAATATGCTAGTAAACACATGAATATACTGGTTCTGTATCCATGATTTACTATCAATGTCAGTAATATGACAGAATCAAATACTGTTTACTGAGAATAAGTTCATGTGGTGAATATATTCTTTACATTTAGGGGTTGTTTGGACTCATGCACTGAGACACATTATGATTCGGGGGTATATGGTGTACGATGTTTATGTGTACATGTGTATGTGTATGTGGGTATGTAGTGTATCTGATATTCGTGTATGGATGTCTGGGTGAATGTGTGTGTGTGTGTGTGTGTGTGTGTGTGTGTAGTGTATCTGATGTTCGTGTATGGATGTCTGGGTGAATGTGTGTGTGTGTGTGTGTGTGTGTGTGTGTGTGTGTGTGTGTGTACTGTATCTGATGTTCGTGTATGGTGTCTGGGTGTCTGGATGTGTGTAGTGTATCTGATGTTCGTGTATGGATGTCTGGGTGAATGTGTGTGTGTGTGTGTGTGTGTGTGTGTGTGTGTGTACTGTATCTGATGTTCGTGTATGGTGTCTGGGTGTCTGGGTGTGTGTGTGTGTGTGTGTGTGTGTGTGTGTGTGTGTGTGTGTGTGTGTGTGTGTGTGTGTGTGTGTGTGTGTGTGTGTGTGTGTGTGTGTGTGTGTGTGTGTGTGTGTGTGTGTGTGTGAAGGTTGATGTTCAGGTATGGTCAGACATGTTTGATCAATTTGAGCTCTGATGGTGGCTATAATATCGAATGGTACACGATTACTTAGATTGATGTATACACTATGTAATATAGTACATACATACATAGACTAGTCAGGTAGATTTTGTTACCATCTCACAATATTCGACTATTGATCCGGATATAATCTCATTAACTGGAGACATGCGTGATGGAATCGTAAACGCTGCATATCTATATACCACTATAGGGGGGACTGTCCATGTTTGACACCTGTTTAAAGTAATCATGTATACCATATTGACGTAACGTGTATATTCATGTGTATATTTTCTTGTCAGCCATCACTAGCAAACACTCGTACTAGTTTAATGTACAACCTGTATTATTTTTGGTATCTGGTGATGGGTTTTGTGTGGTTCACGTTGTCTTAATGATTTGTTTAACGTATGAGATGTATTATTTTGGCAAGTGATTGTATGTTTTGTGGCGTTTGGATGGTTCATGTTGGCTTAATGGTTTGTTTTAATGTATGAGTTGGTTTATTTTTTTTTGGTACATGGGGGGTGTATTTTGTGGCGTTTACATTGTGCATGGTTCAGGCATGCCGCGGGCATGTCTGTGGTCGTTTGAGCTGTGAGGTTGGGGGTTAATACTTAGTAATGTACGGTTAGTTCATGCTAGTAGGGTACATGTTTAAAGTAATCATGTATATCATACTGGCGTAACTAAATTTGAAATGAGCTGAGTGGACTATGTATTTTTAGATGAACACACTATGTTGTTCACCTACAATTATAGGGCTCGATGACTAGAGTAGATTGACGGCATTTTACAATAGCTACTATTACGTATTATTGACATTTAAAGTTAGATAGACTATAGTCTATACATGGTGGTATAGGCATCCATGGATTTCCAGGGAATTCAACCTGAATCTGTAGACGGGGTCTGTACACAATACACATTGTTTTGTGTTGACAATAACTACGAGGCTATAACAGCCATCATACTAGTAAATATTATGTATACTAGTTAAATTATCTAAACTCTATGATGTGGCATAGACATTTTTCACGACACATAGGAAGAGTCTAAACTACATGCATAATAATAAAATATGGTTGAATGTTTCAAATAGTGATTAGTTAGATTGGGTCATGCATGTTTTTAATACAAACACCTTAACATCACCATGTCTGATGGTGCAATGTGTAAATGTAACAGGTTATCTACATGGTGTATACTAAAGCATGTAACGCCGATGTACCGATGTTTTTCCAAGAGTTCAGATTGTATAGTTTAGAAAATTGTGTAAGTCTATACCATACCAACTCTTTAGATCATGGTCAGCACCAAATATCATACCATAAGTCTGTATCGTATGTTTATCAGGTTTTATTTTGATCAGAAAATAGACAATTATGCAGATGAACATACAGTGTAGCACAACATGGAGCAAAATGTACAAGACAATGAATTCACTAGGACATCAAATATACTCAGTCATCAACTATTTCTAATGTATGTATATATATATATTTATATATATATATATATATATATATATATATAGATATATATTCAACGGTGCAATCAGGTCAATCATAGTGGCATTAGTTATGTCTTTGATTATTATTATTATTATTTTTTGGGTCATATCAGGGTAAATCCTTCCAGTAATGCAAATAAGATGTACATAGCCTATGGATTCTTGACATTGGCAGTGGTCCTATCTCAATACCGCTAGTTCTCAATACCTTAATAACCCCCCGGTATAAAATCATCAGTCCACAACTTGTTCATTAAATCTTTAAAATGATTGTAGAAGTAATATCGGGGCGTAATATTCAAACACGTGTGCTCGGTTTGACTAGAATGGGCTATACGGCAGCCGTTGCAATCATCGTTCAGCTGTGCGGTTATGGCCTCTGCGAGTAGTTGCGCAACATGTATTTTCAGAATATCTGTAAGTTTTGTGAGGGTTTGTGTCTCCTCATGGTGGTAGTTGTTTAACATTACATGTCGTATACCGCAGAAACACACAACTACGATCAATATATATATATATATATATATATATATATATATATATATATATATATAAATAATGTGTCTCTACGCTAGGGAAATACAGCGGTGTCCATGTGAAGTGTTTCGTGGGCTTTTAAATTATCTAGGCGGGCGAACTGACGTGTACAGTAACCACATCCATACGCCCTCTCTCCTGTATGAATACGATTATGCCTCTGAAGACTGGACAGCTGGGTGTGTCTACTCCCACATTCAATACAGATGTACGGCTTTTTGGTAGTATGAATTTGTTGGTGTTTTTTTAGGCTCGACATCTGTGAAAATTTTCGTCCACACTGTGTGCATTGATGTGGCTTCTCTCCAGTGTGAATGCGTATATGCCTGGTTAGAGTAGTGCTATCAGCAAATGATTTATCACAGGCGAGATGAGTACACGCATAAGGTTTCTCTCCGGTATGAATACGCATGTGCCGCTTAAGACCCGATCTGGTGCGAAGATACGTTCCACATTCAACACATGGATGTCGGGTCTGTACACCCCGGGGTTGCGATTCAGGCTCCAGCGTCATTGGTAATGTGTCTGTATCAACATCCGCCACTGAAATAGAAACACCAGGAGAGTTACGGATTAGACTGGATCTGTGTGTAAATTATTATGAAGTTATAATAATGTTAGAACTGTTGATGACGCATCATATTACATGATAAATGTAGCTGTATTAAAAATAATATTAATTAGTCTTTAGTGATGAGAATTAAGGACTACACATGAACGCACATCATCATGTGACACTCACTAACCCATCAGGAACGTCACACAACCTAAACAACATTTGCACATTTAATGGGGACACAATACTAACGGGCATCATAATACAACTTTTAATCAGTGTGTTTGGTTAGTGGTTAGTTATATTATATATTATCTACGTTTCTCAGTCATTCTTATTCACGTTTTATTCAAGGGGTTGGGCATGCTGATCCGACGTACCGGCGTCCCCCTCATGGCTGCAATGCCCCCGAATTAATTTGTTTTCGTTATTTTCCAAGCCAATTTTTACGCCAGTTTTCAACAACGTAAGGATGGATGTCAGAATGCTTTACGGCATGTGCTTACATTCCGCAGTCCCCCTTGGGGATCAGCAGATGGTGTTGTTATACAGATTATTAATTAGAAACATGGATTCAGTGTGTAAGCGTACTGGCCTTCTTAACACACATACACAGACACACAGAGTTTCCATGCTAAAGTATAATTATCTTATCACCTAACACAAGCGATGACAAGCACTATGGCTGCATCCGAATTGCTAGGGTTGTTCCCTAATCCGTACCCCCCATATGGGGATCCAGACTCTAGTGGACTCTATGTGATGATTTCGGACAATACTCCCTGCATGGGGATCACCGACTCTGACGTCAATATCGGTAGAGGGCGCTGTAGGTCCGTGGGTTCATGTACATTTTATTTGCATGAAATCCCCATTAGGTTAGTCGATCTATAAGCAACGCGACGTCCGTGTTGTGAGCTTGTATCGAGTAGGCCTACTTTTGGTAAAGAATTACCAAAAGTAAAGAATTACCAAAAGTAGCCGATCTACAAGCTCTGCTCACAATAATAATACGGACGTTTGGTGTTAACAGAAACAGCAGTCCAATAAATGACTGCCTACATAATGAAGTTTTAATGTATTTATCACAATTCAATGAAATAATGTTAGATAGCACTTTTCTTTTTTTTTTTTCATGGCAGGAATTAACGAATATTAATAAAACATATGTTCGGACACAATTAATCTGTCTCACATGCATGCATTTAGCCTACGTTTGTGATAAAGAATCTCACAAATATATTCTACAGCAAGCAACTGATTCCTCTCCTAACGTCATGCGCTGGGCTTGGGTGATACAATGGATCAGTAATACTATTGCAAATGAGTAATTTATTATAAATAAAATAAAACAACTTCAAATAAATGCACAGATAATTTGTCTCGAGATATGTACTAATATAATCTTGCCCACCAGGCTACATACCTTGATTAGATTCCAGGTCTGCAGCAGTCATTAGCGAGGATAGATTAGCCTCACCAGGCATTATTTCCAAGTAATTTACCAAATAATTGATAGCTTCATCTGTCTCGATATTAGCGAGCCCTGGTTCACGGATCATGTCCATATAATCATCGCCATGATAAGAATTAATGTCGGTCTCGTCGAGCATCGTGAATGGAACATCCTCGAGCAACAGTAAAGTTGACATATCTATCAACTCATCAGCCATTATGGCCTGTAAGTAGAGTATTCTCCGCTCTGGTCAGAACATCGAGGACTATGCTACCCCCATGTTATATTTATATATATATATATATATATACTGTTAGTCAACCCCCCCCCCCTATCCGACAATGCTTGTCTCTTATTCTGATAGGCCTAGACCAAACTCCCATCCCAGTTTGGTGAAATATTTACTCAAACTAGTCGTAAAATTGATTTGTATTCATGTATGTAAAAGCAGAGATAGCGATGAATGAATTTTTTACGATGTTACAGTACGTACGACCATATGGTGTAAATCCATTCTATTTGATCATTACAAACCCATATGGCCCATTGAGAAATATGCAATGCTTAAGATGGATTTTCCTGGCGACTGTCACACCACAAAGTATGGATGGGGTGGGGGAATCAGATGGACCCTGGTTCATATATCGCGGCCCTCCTCCTTGCCCCCCGAACCATCTTGTGAAGATGCCGCAGGCTCACCTCATAAACTACCCCCCCAGACTGAGCTGAAACTCGTCTACAAAGGCCATCATTGCTGCGTTCGTGAAGTCTTTAGGCCTATAGACCACGTTGAATATTATCATAGTCTATTTTTTTATTTATTTTATTTCTCACTTTTTGTTCACATGGCTAATCAAACTGGTGTAGATATTTCAAATAGCCAGGTGGCTACGGAATCACGGGAGCGTAATGCAATTTCCAGTGAATATGCCAGAGAAAATGATAGTGATGAGGATTTACAGTACGGGGCGACAAATTATATGGAATACGACGATAATTCTGTCATCAGTGATTCAGAATATTTTCAATATATTTATTACCTAAACCGTGAAGACAACAACGAACCGACTTCAGAATATGATGAATTACCTGAAGAATGGCAGTACAACTATCACGAATTGTTGGTTGAATATCAAATACGAAATCCTCCATCACCCGATCCCTATGGTTACAATGAGGACGACGACCAGCGTTGGGAAATTGATTATTGGGACAGAATTTGTGCGAGCCAGGATGCAGGTAATGAATATCAATATTTCATATTCGCGTTAATATAACAAACAATATCAACGCTATTCCATATTTTATATATGTATTTGTAAATATTCTGTGTGTGTGTGTGTGTGTGTGTGTGTGTGTGTGTGTGTGTGTGTGTGTGTGTGTGTGTGTGTGTGTGTGTGTGTGTGTGCGTGTGTGTGTGTGTGTGTGTGTGAGGGTGGTGTGTCTGTGTGTGTGTGTGTGCGTGTGTGTGTGTCTGTGTGTGTGTGTGTGTGTGTGTGTGTGTGTGTGTGTGTGTGTGTGTGTGTGTGTGTGTGTGTGTGTGTGTGTGTGTGTGTGTGTGTGTGTGTGTGTGTGTGCGTCTGTTCTAATATTATTATTATCATTACAGTCGGGGAATGCAGACCTTCAACGGATGCTCCACCATGGCCTCTCCAGTTCGACCTGACGAGATTGAATACAGATATCGATGGTCTACAGCGTGATCTTCAAGCTAAACGTCAAGACATTATAGACATTACCGATGCTTTATCTGAGAAGTTGGACGACCGTGAATTTATCATTCAGGTTGACAACATTCTGATGTAAATATTTAAAAGCCCACGAAACACTTCACATGGACACCGCTGTATTTCCCTAGCGTAGAGACACATTATTTATATATATATATATATATATATATATATATATATATATATATATATATATATATATATATATTGATCGTAGTTGTGTGTTTCTGCGGTATACGACATGTAATGTTAAACAACTACCACCATGAGGAGACACAAACCCTCACAAAACTTACAGATATTCTGAAAATACATGTTGCGCAACTACTCGCAGAGGCCATAACCGCACAGCTGAACGATGATTGCAACGGCTGCCGTATAGCCCATTCTAGTCAAACCGAGCACACGTGTTTGAATATTACGCCCCGATATTACTTCTACAATCATTTTAAAGATTTAATGAACAAGTTGTGGACTGATGATTTTATACCGGGGGGTTATTAAGGTATTGAGAACTAGCGGTATTGAGATAGGACCACTGCCAATGTCAAGAATCCATAGGCTATGTACATCTTATTTGCATTACTGGAAGGATTTACCCTGATATGACCCAAAAAATAATAATAATAATAATCAAAGACATAACTAATGCCACTATGATTGACCTGATTGCACCGTTGAATATATATCTATATATATATATATATATATATATATATATATATATATAAATATATATATATACATACATTAGAAATAGTTGATGACTGAGTATATTTGATGTCCTAGTGAATTCATTGTCTTGTACATTTTGCTCCATGTTGTGCTACACTGTATGTTCATCTGCATAATTGTCTATTTTCTGATCAAAATAAAACCTGATAAACATACGATACAGACTTATGGTATGATATTTGGTGCTGACCATGATCTAAATATAGACTTACACAATTTTCTAAACTATACAATCTGAACTCTTGGAAAAACATCGGTACATCGGCGTTACATGCTTTAGTATACACCATGTAGATAACCTGTTACATTTACACATTGCACCATCAGACATGGTGATGTTAAGGTGTTTGTATTAAAAACATGCATGACCCAATCTAACTATTCACTATTTGAAACATTCAACCATATTTTATTATTATGCATGTAGTTTAGACTCTTCCTATGTGTCGTGAAAAATGTCTATGCCACATCATAGAGTTTAGATAATTTAACTAGTATACATAATATTTACTAGTATGATGGCTGTTATAGCCTCGTAGTTATTGTCAACACAAAACAATGTGTATTGTGTACAGACCCCGTCTACAGATTCAGGTTGAATTCCCTGGAAATCCATGGATGCCTATACCACCATGTATAGACTATAGTCTATCTAACTTTAAATGTCAATAATACGTAATAGTAGCTATTGTAAAATGCCGTCAATCTACTCTAGTCATCGATCCCTATAATTGTAGGTGAACAACATAGTGTGTTCATCTAAAAATACATAGTCCACTCAGCTCATTTCAAATTTAGTTACGCCAGTATGATATACATGATTACTTTAAACATGTACCCTACTAGCATGAACTAACCGTACATTACTAAGTATTAACCCCCAACCTCACAGCTCAAACGGCCACAGACATGCCCGCGGCATGCCTGAACCATGCACAATGTAAACGCCACAAAATACACCCCCCATGTACCAAAAAAAAAATAAACCATCTCATACATTAAAACAAACCATTAAGCCAACATGAACCATGCAAACGCCACAAAACATACAATCACTTGCCAAAATAATACATCTCATACGTTAAACAAATCATTAAGACAACGTGAACCACACAAAACCCATCACCAGATACCAAAAATAATACAGGTTGTACATTAAACTAGTACGAGTGTTTGCTAGTGATGGCTGACAAGAAAATATACACATGAATATACACGTTACGTCAATATGGTATACATGATTACTTTAAACAGGTGTCAAACATGGACAGTCCCCCCTATAGTGGTATATAGATATGCAGCCTTTACGATTCCATCACGCATGTCTCCAGTTAATGAGATTATATCCGGATCAATAGTCGAATATTGTGAGATGGTAACAAAATCTACCTGACTAGTCTATGTATGTATGTACTATATTACATAGTGTATACATCAATCTAAGTAATCGTGTACCATTCGATATTATAGCCACCATCAGAGCTCAAATTGATCAAACATGTCTGACCATACCTGAACATCAACCTTCACACACACACACACACACACACACACACACACACACACACACACACACACACACACACACACACACACACACACACACACACACACACACACACCCAGACACCCAGACACCATACACGAACATCAGATACAGTACACACACACACACACACACACACACACACACACACACATTCACCCAGACATCCATACACGAACATCAGATACACTACACACATCCAGACACCCAGACACCATACACGAACATCAGATACAGTACACACACACACACACACACACACACACACACACACACACACACACACACACACACACACATTCACCCAGACATCCATACACGAACATCAGATACACTACACACACACACACACACACACACACACACACATTCACCCAGACATCCATACACGAATATCAGATACACTACATACCCACATACACATACACATGTACACATAAACATCGTACACCATATACCCCCGAATCATAATGTGTCTCAGTGCATGAGTCCAAACAACCCCTAAATGTAAAGAATATATTCACCACATGAACTTATTCTCAGTAAACAGTATTTGATTCTGTCATATTACTGACATTGATAGTAAATCATGGATACAGAACCAGTATATTCATGTGTTTACTACCATATTTATTAGTACCTCACGTATAAATGTCTGGAATCACTCAACATTCAAACGTCTTTTAGTGATTTAACTCTCTGATTTACAGAGTTCATAGGACCCCAAGTTGATACAGGCATATCGACGAGCAAACCAATGAAGGTAGACAGAACCATTTATAAAATGGTAGGTATCTATCCTACTCAGCCTGGCGCAATACCAAGTGAAAGATACAGAAACACAGGGCTGTGGGTGGAGCTCTATTGAAATATTAGTATTGGACATAGATGTGGAGACTGTTACGAGTGACATATTGTGAGAATTGCAGATCTGCTACTTTTGCATCATTATGCCTTAACACACCGTCATACTTTCAAAGTTTAGAACCTAGTCACGTCCAAAGATCTGTATTGAACTCTACTTAACTAAATCCAATGGTCTAAGATAAAAACCCAATAAATAAACTAAATAAATAACCACATTGGTAAATATGGAATGTGCAAAGCAATTTAAGATTATTTGAAAGATATTTTACAAGATGGTCAGACATATCTACATTTGAAAAAGATGATGAATGTCTCTTCTGATGGTGTCTGCTATATTTGATTTTAATCAATACAGCTCAGGCATGGATTTGCCAGTAACATCATTGGTATTTTGTATTTGCCCTGTCCTTGTCATGCTCTTAAAGACAATTCAGATGCACCATACTGAGAAAACAAATCATCGCAACATCTCATTAAATGAATTATCAGTAGATAATTCATGTATCTATTTTCAATTATCTGGAAATATCAATAAATAAGCATTACTAGCTAAATATATAAGGGCTTGTATTGCAACACTACTGTGAAAGTCCAATATGAAGGACCACCCTAAAGACTTTGAAATGATCTATCTAATTGCTGGCAACTTTCATCAACAGCTGTTCAGAAGAAGAAGGGAGGGGCACTATGGCTACATATGCTATGCATGGTCCCACACAGCCATAGAATCAATATCACCATGCCGACTGAATCATAAAGATAAGGATCACTGGTAGAATGGATGAGGCAGGTCTGCATGCATGCAAACGCATACCCCCTGCACACACACACACACACACACACACACACACACACACACACACACACACACACACACACACACACACACACACACACACACACACACACACACACACACACACACACACACACACACACACACAGAGGATGCGAAAATTAGTTTCCCACATCTTTTGATTTGGGGGATGACTTGAACTGAGTGAAATCTGGTATTTCACGACTGCCCCAAGAGATGCGGGACGGCTGGTCAGCCCACCTGAGACAATAGTGGTGGTCTCCAGACTGCTCTTAGTCAGAAGAATGATGGTCTGTGGATCAAAAACAGTTGAAAAACCCTGGTATAAGTGAATACAATTGTATATAATGAGAAAAGTAAGGGGAATAAGATAGTCCCCTGTGAAGCACCACTGTTAACCACTATGATGTCGGACAGAGTATCATTAACACTGACATGATGAGGACGGTCAGAGAGGAAGTCTCTGACAAGATGGACAAAGCCACCATGTACCCATATGTCAATAAAAATCACCCTAGCATAGTAAGCTGGAGAGTTGGAGATGGTTTGATAATGGATTAAGTAGGCTGTTAGCTGCATCATCAATTCCTCCCTGACTTTTTATAAGCATATTGGAAATAATCTAAGCTGTAAGTCCTTTAGTTCAGTGACTCCAGAGTTGATGGTGAGAGCCAGAATACATGACAATATTTGTCAGAGAGAGAGAGAGAGAGAGAGAGAGAGAGAGAGAGAGAGAGAGAGAGAGAGAGAGAGAGAGAGAGAGAGAGAGTCTACCACCACAGGTGAAACCAATACGATCAGCTCAATTGGATCCAACCATGCAAAATCAATTCCCACACACACACACACACACACACACACACACACACCCACACAGTCTGTGCAAAACCAACTGCCACACAGAGATCGGTTTAAAATTACTTTCATTGGCTTGTACACACTACCACTGGTTAATGAATAAACATATATACTAGATAATCTTGACGGCGAATTAGTTTAAACCAGATTGCCAAACTGCCAAACTGGCAAAGTCCACCCAAACAGGATCAATCTAATCTGATCCTCAGATACCGAAAGCTCCAATCAGCAAAATCAATATAATGACGTCATCAGATGCGGAAATGCCACGCCCACCCCCTCTAGGGAGCGCCCCTGGGAGGGAATATGGTCCCTGGGGAATAAAAGTGCCTCTTACTACTACTCAGGGATGGTCTTTTAAATGAGTCCCAGGGATGGTCTTTTAAATGAGTCCCAGGGATGGTCTTTTAAATGAGTCCCAGGGATGGTCTTTTAAATGAGTCCCAGGGATGGTCTTTTAAATGAGTCCCAGGGATGGTCTTTTAAATGAGTCCCAGGGATGGTCTTTTAAATGAGTCTCAGGGATGGTCTTTTAAATGAGTCCTAGGGATGGTCTTTTAAATGAGTCCCAGGGATGGTCTTTTAAATGAGTCCCAGGGATGGTCTTTTAAATGAGTCCCAGGGATGGTCTTTTAAATGAGTCCCAGGGACATTTGATGAGTCCCACTTCAACGACGTTATATGAGTCATATTTTGCCATTTTTACAAATTGCAGCATTTAACTCCCATTTCATTTTATATGGCTATAATGTGGAAATGTAGAAAACAGAAGAAGAAATGATTATTATAACTAAAGCTAGCAAAATAAACTGGAATAAAAAAAACTGTACAGCGGTACAGTAGTGCATCCTGTGGATGCAGAGGTCGTTGTTTTAACTATGAACTGCGTTTTGGGATGCAAAATGCACCCTATTTTAATCTCTGATATAGACGAGAAATTGTTCAAAATAGCACCCAAATTGCTGATCTATAAGCTCACAAAGAGTCACAATGTGACGTGTTGTGAGCTTGTCCTTTCCGATATCTGCGTTATTCATTGATTTGTACAACAAAGTATAATGGGGATGAATTGATTAACCCATTCTGAATGGGAACCCATTTTGGTGTTGGCATCATGTCGTGCTTTAGCTATTGAAAAATAGCAGATCTACAAGCTCATAGCGCGCCACCGAGTGGCGCGCTACGAGCTTGTAGGTCTGCTATTTTTGAAAAATCGAAGAGCGACTGACATTTTTAGAATCTGATCTCAGGTCAGAATGGGTTCATCAGACCAGTGTGTGTCCGGCGGAAACCTCGTATGAATCTGATCTCAGGTCAGAATGGGTTAAGCATTATGTTATACTATGATATACTATGTTATATTGGTATGCTGTTGAAAAATAGCAGATCCAAATCCAAAAAAAAGGGACCCTTGTATAAGAGCAGCTTCACACTCTGGGAGAATAATGGCATGAACACTTTATCTGACCTTTATATTGATAATGTCTTTGCCTCTTTTACACAACTTCGGGACTTTTACACACTCCCGACTTCACAGTTCTTCCGATACCTCCAGGTCAGAGACTATACGCGCAGAAATATACCACATTTTGAATCTACTCTTCCTCCCTCACATGATTTCTATGCAATCATGAACCAACTCCCCGATCCTAAGGGTCTGGTTTCACAAATGGTAGACTTTTTCACATCATATGAATCTCCCTCTACACACAACACCTGAAAGAGGCCTGGGAGGAAGATCTAGCTATAACAATTGATGATGATGCCTGGGAATCATATCTTAACACCATACACAGTTGCTCCATAAACTCCAGACATCAATTGATCCAATTTAACAGTTTGACTGTTTTACACGCTTAACCCGCATTTTAATCAACCCCCCTTCACTGCCGAGATTGTTGTATTACCTTTAGAGCATACGCTGAATTATTTGGGCTTTTAATCCGCGAAAATCGAGCGAAAAAAGCTTCCACCGTTTGTTATGAACGATCGCACCACCCGCCATCTTGGTACACCCGGAAGACGCAGCACAGGACCCTCCTCCATGAGGCGTTGAACCCCATTCGTTTGCATTGGCCTCAATTTCCCAGAAGCCCTAGCAGCCCCACAGCATGTGACGATTTCCGGTTTCGTCATCAAAACAAATGCATCTACTCTCTTTCTCCGCGGCGAAGACGGATTTTCTTTTTATTTATTACATTACGGCGGATTAAACACATAAAACAAAAGGCGGTATTAGCGGGTTTGGCATTAACCTGGAGTAATCCATTCCCGGCACGGAAACTGTTTAAGGTAATCCACAGGTTGCAT
>NC_139700.1:52102558-52107558 GCF_964188405.1 Protomyctophum parallelum
GAGAGAAGTATAGCCACGATCAGCCTCTGATAGAAGACGAAGACGAAGAAATAAATACATTCAGGAGGCTTTGAGTTCTGGCTGGAAGAGGAGGCCTTATAGATGAACTAAATGATGCGATGAATCTCCCTGCTCAAGTCCAACAAAGTTCTCTGAGACTTTAGATGTGGAGGAGCGCCACACAGTGAAGCGCGCTGCGTCAACTTTTAGGTATAGTTTGCGGCATTTATAGCAGAGCCTCGTATATCCAGAGCCACTTATACAGAGCGTGCCGGACGGGGGAAACTGTGTCTGGAATTCTGACTGCAGGGAAAACGTGGCGGAAATGGAATGGTCTGTTAGTTGCGCCAACTGTTGTCGTTGGTGTTTTTTTATACAGGGATACATTAACATAAAGAAGACGTCAACAGACGTAAGGAAGCGGGACGTCGGTCTTGTTCTACGCTAAACAAACCGCGGAGGGAGGCTATATATTATAGCCTCAGCATCCATTCCAGCTTCCAGTGTTCCAAAAGTGGCCGCTGTTGTTGTGTGGTTGGTTATCTCCGATCGCACCGAGGGAGGAGGTTCTGTGGAGACGACTATAGAGGCTCCGATCGCCCCGAGGAGGAGGTATACTGTCTGTGGAAGACGACTAGAGGCTGAGCTGGTGCTTTGTGACAGCATGGACGAGGAGGACCATGGGAGGAGACAGGACTAGTTGTGACAGCATGGACGAGGACGACCATCATGGGAGGAGACAGGACTAGTTGTGACAGCATGGACGAGGACGACCATCATGGGAGGAGACGGGACCACCTCATCCGCCTTCTGTGGCTTTAACCTCCTCCAGGGATGCTGCTGGAGCCGCCATAGGAGGGTCCAGCCTGAGGTGAGAGAGAGAGAGAGACCCCCTGATCCACATCCCCATCATCAGCATATAGCATCTTTCTGCTCTTTTTGTTTTCCTACCCCTTTTCTTTGCAACATTGTGAGCTTGTTTTTTTATGTTGTATTTCTTTGCTTTCGTCTTTATTTTATATTTTTAGCTGACAGGAAATGGGGAGAGTAATGGGGGGATGACATGCAGTAAAGGTCCGTCGGGATCGGGAGTCGAACCCGCGGCACACTGCCAGAATGATTACCAGTCAATGTGCCTGGACCGCTGAGCCACGGTCCAGGCCATTGTGAGCTTGTTTTTTTGGGGGAGAAACCTGAGACCCATTTATTATGGGGAATTATTTCAAAAGATTATTTTTTAAACGTCAGAAAAGAAAAATAAATTTAATAAAAATGTTCAAAGAATTTCAAGAATTCTATAAATAAATAAAATATTAAAAAAATAAAACTTATAAAAGTAGTATTTCACAGAAACTTCGGATTTGTCTCGAGCTAAAACGTTGTGCGAACCACCACTGTTGTAGATCCTCTATTTCAGTGGTTCCCAGAGTGGGGTCCGGGACCCCTAGGGGTACTTGAGGCAGTTCCAGGGGGTACCTATAGCTCAATTAGAGATATAAGGAACCAAATGGACCCTTATGGGTCTGTAACTCAGAGTGTGTACAAATGGACCCTTTTGGGTCTGTAACTCAGAGTGTGTACAAATGGACCCTTTTGGGTCTGTAACTCAGAGTGTGTACAAATGGACCCTTATGGGTCTGTAACTCAGAGTGTACAAATGGAACCAAACCATTTTGGTTCCATTTGTACACTCTGAGAGTTAAATGAACAGTGGTTTTACAATATAAATTGTGGTACCAGAGATAGAAATGCCATTAAATTGGGGATCCGCATAGCATAATGCGTGTGAAACTGGGGGGGGGGGTCCATGAAATTAATGTTTCGGAATCACTGCTAGAGCCGTAAAAATCCTCCCTTATCGGGGTCACTGGCATGTGTTTTCAAATGGGGGTCCGTGGCCTAATAAATGTCGATATGGGGGTCCTTGACATGAAAGAGTGTGGGAACCACTGGTCTATTTGCCACACGGGACAGCGTCCCCCACGACCGGTACAAGGTTAAAATGGTTAAGGCTCCAACTGGAGAATGGTTCAGTCGTGTTTGGTCCACGTTGGTTCTGGCTGTCCAGTCCCTGCATGGCTCCATGTGGAGAATGGTTCAGTTGCTTTGGGCCTCGTTGGTTCTGGCTGTTCTGGGCCCCATATAGAGTATCAGGGGGTTATTATATCCGTCAGCTATCCTCACAGGCTGCTCATTTAAGGGAACGGAAGTGTAAAAATGGACCTGTTAACTGTCACGAATTAACACTAGGTTTAGTGTACTGTGTGCTGTTTGTTCGTCACCTGGGTGATAGAAGCCATGCGGGCATAATGAGTCCTCCATGTGCACTCCAGCCTCCAGTAGAGAGAGGGGGGGGGTATTTATGGTTTAATTCATTGCACCTGACAATGTGCCGGCCTTCTTCTCTTCAGCACTCTTCTGATTATATCTGTGAAACATTAAATCTATTACTGTATATAACCCTGCATGGGTTGTTCTCACAGTCAACGCCAAAATAGAAGCTTGAGGTGCTGGGGAAGATATGGCCGCTTTTACTCTGTTAGTTATGACGTTCCCACAAGTTGTACGGTCTAAATGGGTTAAAGGACCACTTCACCACTTTTCAACCTATCTTCATATAATAGGTCCTCACTAATAATCATGAAAAAATGGCACAAAGGAGGGCTGTGGGCAGTTCAGAAACCGTCTTCCAGTGACATCATCGATGGGGAATACAAGCTAATAGAAACTGCAGGCTTTCTAGTCCTGAAAAGTTGCAATCCGAAAATGGAAGCCATCGTTCTCACGATAATGACAATCTAAACATTTTTGTACAAAAATATTGTTTAAAAAATAATTTGCCTAATGATGATGTCACTGGAAGACGGTTTCTAAACTGCCCACAGCCCTCCTATGAGACACAGACTGAGTAGAAACAAATCGTGCCATTTTATCGTGATTATTAGTGAGGACCTATTATATGAAGATAGGTTGAAAAGTGGTGAAGTGGTCCTTTAATACAGTGGATCTCAAAGTGGGGCCGGTGGCCCCACACGGGTCACTGAGGGCCGTCCAGGGGTCCCTATCTAAATGAGCCAATATACCCAGGCCCAAATTCGAGCCATGGAGTGAAAAAAGGCTGAGTGTCAGGCTATAGAACATAATATGCTCAGCCAACATAACCTGAATTAATGGTGCATTCAATTAATTGATATGGCAATATATCGATCGACAATCCGGACGATAGGTGAATCGATCGAGAGGCTGCTGTATCGATACGGCAATAAACGGCATTAGTTATATCTGGGTGACGCCGTGTTGCCCCCATTGTCGAATACCCCTGATGTAAGGCACTGTGGCCCTCACACCTAGTCTCGCGTTACGTTACTAGACTACATGTTGACTCTCACAGTTTCCAAATGCTTCATCATACGGTCTGGAGCAACGGAAGAGCTGTCGTGAGTAAGCGATAAAGTGGAAGTGGAGCCTCCTCCCCACTTCCGTTTCGTCTTTACAGTCGCGCACATTTATAAATAGAACTCATCTAAGCATAAATATAGCTTGTTGCTTATAGCAATATTTTTTTTTTTTAATATATTTTTGTGAACGGAAATGGCAGCTTCCTCACTCAGCTCATGGGGCTATAGTTCCATACTCTATATAGCATTCCTTACTCAGCTCATGGGGGCTATAGTTCCAGATATAGCATTCCTTACTCAGACTCCATCATGGCCCATAGCACTCACCCTAACCCCTTAGATAGCATTTATGTTGGCTTAGATAGCATTTTATACAGACTTATAGCATGTTATGTAGACAGCACTATAATTGTATTGTATTTAGTCATAGCATGCCATAGTACATATGTATAGCATAGTAGTAAATATGTATAGTTTATATGTATAGTGTATGTATAGTTTCATTATATAGATATTCCACTGTTACTTTCTTAGCTTACGCATGTTTCATGATAAATACTTTTATGTGATGTATTCCCATGCTTTTGTTCTTGCTTAAATGTAAGTCGCTCTGGATTAAGAGCGTCTGCTAAATGCCTAAATTGTAAATTGTAAATTGTAGCTCATGGTGGCTATAGTTCCAGACTCTATATAGCATTCCTTACTCAGCTCATGGTGGCTATAGTTCCAGACTCTATATAGCATTCCTTACTCAGCTCATGGAGGCTATAGTTCCAGACTCTATATAGCATTCCTTACTCAGCTCATGGAGGCTATAGTTCCAGACTCTATATAGCATTCCTTACTCAGCTCATGTGGCTATAGTTCCAGACTCTATATAGCATTCCTTACTCAGCTCATGGAGGCTATAGTTCCAGACTCTATATAGCATTCCTTACTCAGCTCATGGAGGCTATAGTTCCAGACTCTATATAGCATTCCTTACTCAGCTCATGGGGGGCTATAGTTCCAGACTCTATATAGCATTCCTTACTCAGCTCATGTGGCTATAGTTCCAGACTCTATATAGCATTCCTTACTCAGCTCATGGGGCTATAGTTCCAGACTCTATATAGCATTCCTTACTCAGCTCATGGGGCTATAGTTCCAGACTCTATATAGCATTCCTTACTCAGCTCATGGGGCTATAGTTCCAGACTCTATATAGCATTCCTTACTCAGCTCATGGGGCTATAGTTCCAGACTCTATATAGCATTCCTTACTCAGCTCATGGGGGGCTATAGTTCCAGACTCTATATAGCATTCCTTACTCAGCTCATGGTGGCTATAGTTCCAGACTCTATATAGCATTCCTTACTCAGCTCATGGGGCTATAGTTCCAGACTCTATATAGCATTCCTTACTCAGCTCATGGGGCTGTAGTTCCAGACTCTATATAGCATTCCTTACTCAGCTCATGGGGCTATAGTTCCAGACTCTATATAGCATTCCTTACTCAGCTCATGGGGCTATAGGTCCAGACTCTATATAGCATTCCTTACTCAGCTCATGGTGGCTGTAGTTCCAGACTCTATATAGCATTCCTTACTCAGCTCATGGGG